>NC_091749.1:63046234-63376234 GCF_043380555.1 Nothobranchius furzeri
TCAAAAACTGAATTTGCATGTTTATACTAATGAACCGACACCAGATTAATATCCTGGATAAAAACACATAAAACATTATGACAACTCAAATTGAAGGGATTATTTGGTCATTCTAAAGTGTGCTTCTGTTTAATAGATCTAAACGTTTACCTTTGTACATATTCCAACATCCTAAACAGCCTCTGTTTGTAGAAATAGTTTTAGACCTAAATGACTGATTAGCTAAGGTAGCATGTGCACAGCAAAAGTAATATTTCTCCATAAATAAACAGTGTCATGAGAGTTTGACAGCAGTTTATAAAATAATGTTTGCATGAACAGCAGCTCAGTTGGGGATTGGAGGTGGTTTTTAATTCCTTTTTTAACTAAGTGCTACAAAACAACTTGTGCATCTGAGCACTTTCTGTATCTAAAGTAAAAATCCCATTAGTCATTAGGGTTGTCATGGTGTGAACATTTAACGTCACGGTTATTGTGACCAAAATTATCACGGTTTTCGGTATTATCGCGGTATTTTTTTTAAACGTTTACATTTTCAGACAACTAAATAAACCCCGTATATCAGGAAAAATATTGTCCTCATTTTGTGTCGAAATTTTGCCTAAAATGTGTTATTTTCTAATTATGTTGTTCATTTGTTTACATTTTCCCCTTTAGTCTTTAAAATACCAATATTTGCCCATAACTTCTTATTTTTTGTCTGTTTGATGTCATCATTTTAAAAATATTAGAGCAGATGATACTCGGTACTCAAGTAGCCTTCTAATCAGATACTTTTTTACCCTTACTTGAGTAATAAACCCTATATCAGGAAAATATTGTCCTCGGTTTGTGTCCTTCCAGTGAGCTTTGCAGATTTGGGAAAATGTCATCAGGCAGTAATCATTGTTAAATTCATAATTATTCTCGGAGAGAGACCAACTCTTATCTGCCCCTGGGAGCCCCGTAATGCATAGCGTCATTTCAACATGGGGGTGTCTGCGACACGGTTTATATGCAGGTAGCGGCGCTGCGGCTGCTTTATATAGCGACTCGTTGCATTCTCCCACAACCCAAATCCTCGGATCACGCATTTTAGCTAAAACGCTAACGTTAGCTTGCCTTGCGTTGACTGTAGAGTTGAGGGTGATGGTCACGCAGATGTGTCATGAGATTTGAAGCGTTGCTGCCTTTCACAGACACTTTTTCTGCACGTGCTGCAAACAGGATAGCCGTCTTCTATCAACTGTCCCTCGGCATTCTTCAAATATCCAAAAGATGCCCGTACTTCCCACTTTGTCTTCTTTGAAAGATAATAAATGTCCTCCTGCGCACTGCCGTCGCCTCCTTTGGCCATTATTTCAGCTTTAGCTTCAAGAAAGTTTTGGTTGTAAACAACAAAGTGCGCATGTGCCGCCGGCAACTTCAGCAGATGATACGGTGGCTGGTAAGGGTCACCGCGCCTACACCGCAGCCAAGGTAAACCCACCGAGATAATACCGTTTTTTTAAAAACAAGAAGGTTATTATTATTGTCAACTTTTTTACCGGGGTTTACGCTACACCGGTTACCGTGACAACCCTATTAGTCATCATCACACACAGGTGAAATTCATCTCCGCATATGACCCATCCCTGTGGGGAGCAGTGAGCTGCAGCTGTGGCCACGCTTGGGAACTATTTGGGGGTTTAACCCCCCCAATCCAAACCCTAAAAGCTGAGGGAGGCATTGGGTCCCATTTTTTAAAAGTCTTTGGTATGACCCGACCCAGATTTGATCTCCCAGTCCCAGAAAGAATGTAAAGAACAGTATTCAGTTTTTAATCCTCAGTGAGTTTTTCCATCAGAATGAGTGGAGAGCAGGAAAGCCACATCATAAAAGTCAGTCCAGTCTCAGTCGAAGATGTAGTGAAGAGTGGTGTGAAGTATATTTAAATCTAATTGTGATTTAATGTGATGTAAGAAGCAAGTTGGGAAGGGTGCAGTAAGGGAAGACAGAGAAAGGCTCGTGTCTGTTCAGATTTTTTCTACTTTAATTTTAATGTTTTAATGGTTTTGACCCTCTTCATAACCAGGAGTAGTTTTCAGTAGTGATATGTTGTTGTGAATGATACGGCTCATTCTGGAAGGATTTGAAGCGAGGAAGGCAGACTGTACCCGCACCCCCTATCACACCCTGAAGCACTAACTAACTGCAAAAGTACACACACACACGCACGCACGCACACACACACACACACACACACACACACACACACACACACACACACACACACACACACACGCACACAGACACACACGGCAAAAGAGTGCAAGCAGGACAAGCAGCAAGATTTGGACACATTTTACTAACAATGACAATTCAAAGGCAGAGTGTGGGATATGCAAAAGGAAAATATTGTATCCGGCAGGCTCTAATAGAGTTTACTTACAGAGTCTGTTTTTGTCACATGAAATGTGTTTTTGTAGCACTCTACTTCATGTTGAATAAAATAAGTTATTTACATAATAAACATTTGCTATAGACATAGATTAGAAATTCAGTTTACTCACAATTGTGCATAATTTCTGGTGATGAATTAATTAAAGAGCCGTTTCATTTTAGCGAGCCGAGCTGCAACAACCGGTTCTCCTATAGGCAAGGCAATACACAAGCAGCTGTAATGTGCTTTCCAGGAGCAAGATCAGCAAGAACAAATGTTAGAATCAGCGTGAGAACATTAAACAGCAGATTTTAAAATCTAGTTTAAAATACACTAATCACATTGGATCAAATATAATTAGACGTAAGAATAAGATGAAACGGCAAAGTTAGAGGCCGAGCACTTACAGTGCAGAAGGTGCAGCATACATTTTAATGTAAAAGTTATTACAGTTGGGGCACATAGGAGGTTATAAGGAAGCTGATTCCATCTGTGTGCAGCATAGTAACTCAAAGCCGCTTCACCCTGTTCTGCCAGCTGACCGCTTCCTCGGGATCGCAGAGCCCTGCTGGGTGTATGTAAAGGAAGAACATCCAACATGTATTTTGGCCACATGCCATTGGTTGACTTATAAACTAGTAGAAGCACTTTGAAATTGAGTTTGTAGTTTACTGGTAACCAGTGTGGAGATTTAAGAATAGGAGTGATGTGCTCAGTTCTCTTGGTTCTTATGACTCTAGTTTTCAATGCAGCACCTGAGGTGAAGGACAGTTTTAATTCCTCCTGGGATCTTAGTCATACTGCAGTCATCTACCACGCCAGTTATGTTTCTGCTGCAGAACGTGGCGACGGCCTTCAGTCTGGCTGCACTAATAAAACAAGATCATTTGCATGTGATGCATTCTGGCCATGTAAATTTAATTAAGCTGCACGGCAAAGTAGAAATGACTCCAGCATGCCTTTTTAAACTGCTACGCCAAATAAAAAGTATTCAGTAGAATTTGTCATGATCAAGATCCCAAAAATCTTGTTTTGTGCTGCAGTAATAGAGTTTGTGCCCTTAAGAAAAATCTGGCTCCAAGATGAGTTCTGATTTTCTCATTCTACAAAACTATTATTCAGGCAACTCAAAGATGATTTATGACAGAGGAGAAACGTGTGTGAGAGTTCAAATAAGCAGACTGCAATAAAACTTGGGTTTTAGCATCATGAATGATTCATGAACCCAACATTTATTATCTAGCAATGAGGAGAGAATTATGTGATAGGAAGAAACTGACTTTTCAAATGGAAAAGCAAGTTGTTTGTATAGTTTTTATATCAGAGATCCTTATTTTACCTGATAAAATTCTTCTCTGTGATATTTTATTTTTTGACCTGGCCAGATTAAATAAATATATTGTCTGCTTTTGATCGTGGGGTGGGTTCTACTATTGTTTTTACGGACATCTCATGGGACTTAAAGGAGAGTTGGATGTCAACTGCGTAAACATGGTAGGAGATTCCTTTAAAGGAGCTCAGGATGTGCTGAAGAGGAAGCAGATAGAGGAGGAAGAGTAGAGGCAATAGCACAGAACCTTGTGGGACACCATGGGTGAGGAAGGTGGTGGAGGACCTAAACTTAGAGACATTCACAGTAAAAAACGTTCAGACAGATAAAAGGAGAAGCACTCCAGAGCAGATCCTGATAGGCCTACCCAGTCTCTCAGCCTCTCCAGTAGCAGGTGATGGTCAACAGTGTCGAAGGCTGCAGTCAGGTCCAGCTGGACCAGAACAGAACCGTTTCCTGCATCACTGTGAGTCAGAAGGTTATTAGAGACCCTAAGAAGAGCTGTTTCAGTAGAACGAGCTCTACGAAAACCTGACTGGAAGCTATCATAGATGTTATGTTCATCAAGAGCAGCTGTGAATTGTTTAGCCACAACCTTTTCCAAGATCTTGGAGATGAACGGAAGTTTAGAGATGGGTCTGAAGCTGCTATGGAGAGAGGGGTCGAGTCTCGTTTTTTTAAGAAGCGGGTGGATTACAGTGTTCTTAAAGTAAGCAGGGACCTGACCAGAAACCAGAGAAGCATTAATTATAGAGAGCACGCTGGGACCGATGGACTGAAAAGCTGATGAGGGAAGTCGAGGGGTCATGCAGAGGTCAGTGGATGTATATTTTTTGTACCATGCTGTTTTATTTTGCTGTTATTCAACCATATTAAATCACAATTATTTTAAAATAGTGTTCAAAATTTTGTCCTAGCTGGTTATGACTAAACATGAGAATTAAAGCAGAGTCACAACTAATAGCTCTCCATAGGACCTTGATTCTAAGTTTCTGCTGTATGGCTTTCCTGACGTTTTTGCTGCCTTGTTGAGACTTTTTTCAGATCACTGACTTTAAGATGGTTAAACTTTTCCTTGGAGTTTACAGGCTAATCACAACCCGTCAGCCACCACACAGATAAAATGGTTTGCTGGTTCTTATGGGGGATTGATTACAGCATCAGAACGTAGACACAGCTCCAAGAACTGACTCAACATATTAGAATCAAACACATGATCACACATCTAAGACATTCTCAGGGAACTTTTAGTTTGAATGTCACATCAGTGTTATGGCAACATGAATGGCGCAGCTGATTTGTTCATATTGAGAAAGTCAGAGCATCTGACATTGATGTATTTTTTTGTTGTCTCCATGCATTATTTCTAGAAAACTCTATAGCGCTGAATAAAAATAGTAGAAATCCATGACACAATTTTTGGATCTTTGTGTTTGTATAGGAAAGTTATTTATTTAGGTGGCAAGATTCAACCATAAAACTCACAATAAGAACCAATATAATGCTGTGTTTCAAAAAGATACAAACTAAAAAAAAATTCTTGAAAACATAAAAAAAAGGCTGAATAAAACAGGAAACTAACATTAAAAACATGTTAAACCAGCTAAAAAACAATAAAAGATCAAGGCAATGTTGCGATTCCTAATGCTGAAACGCCGTCATATAAAAATGAGTCTTCAGGTGAGACTTAAAACCCAGAAGCGATGGCGCCTGCCTATGTCACGCTGCGAGAAGGAGGGTTGTACCCAAGAGGCAGAAACCCCCAGAATTACTCGAGGCAGGAGTGGTTTTAAGAAAATAAATTCCTTTTATTAAAGGAGGACGAACAAAAATCCAAAGGCGCAAAACCAAGCTTAATCTCAAGAAACACAGAATGAACAAGAAACAAACAGAAGCTCACTTATGAGCACAAACCTGGAGAAACTTCGAGAGAGACAAAACGACGCTGACAAACAACAATGGACCGACAAACACTGAGAGACAAGACAGGGTTTTATACACAGGGGCTGGGTGATTAAGGGAATTGGGCACAGGTGAGATTAATAACTGAGAGGAGGAGCAGAACAGGGCAGGTGAGGAAACCAGACCTAAAATCTGTAAAACAAAGCTACTGAATGTAAATAAACCTTAACACTGTAGAAATAAGACAAAGGAGAAACTAAAGATAAATAAACTAATGACCTAAGAGTTACAGAACTGATACACTGGAAGGCAGGGGAGGATAATACTTAAATAGGGAAGGAACACAATACACTAAAGGGTGATATGAACTAGATCATCTAAAATAACAGAGGACTAATAAGTGAAGTGACTAGGGGGACACATGAGGGAAACCAAGAGGCCGGCGACGGGGGACCAGGAGAGTCTAGGAGGCCGGCGACAGAGAAGTAGGAGCTGGCAGGGTCTCGGGAGCCGGCTGAACTTGGGAGACCGGGGACAAAGGCAGTGGTTCCAGAGTCTGGGGCACAGGAAGCAATGGACGAGGACCAGGCCGGCGGTGACTGCTGCCGATAACTGGCCTGTAGGCGGGGACGCTGTGGACTCTGGAGGCGGAGGCTCCGACTTGGCTGGAGGCGCCGGACCGTGCGCTGACTTGACTGGAGGCGGAGCATCCGACTTGGCCCGGGGAGGCACAGGCTTGAGTGAAGGCAGAGCCGACTGGACTGGAGGCCAGACAGCCGACTGGACTGGAGGTGTCAACTTGAGAGAAGGCGGAGCCGCCGCAGGCTGGGCCGGAGGCGCCGGACGTGGCGCTGACAGCTTGGCTTGGAGCGCCGGACTGGGCACAGACTTGGCTGGAGGCGGAGCTGTTGGGGGCAGAGCCTCTTGGACAGGCCGAAACACCGGGATCGCTGCTGGGCGTGGATGCGGTGCGACCCCTTGGACCACCGCTGGACCTGGATGCAGTGATGGCGGGTGGAGCTCGGGCTGAGCTGATGGTGACGGCAGGTGGAGCTCGGGCTGAGGTTGCAGAGCAGGAAATACCTGGGCTGATGGCGCAGCTCTGACCTCAGGAGGCTGCTGGCGATGGTTGTGTCGTCGTCGTGTGGAGGTTGAAGTGGCGCTGTTGGGACTGGTGAGTGCTGTGGCACATTGGCCCACCAGTGGGGAAGAGGTTGTGCCAACAGGAACAGGGGAGAAGGAGAGGAAGCCAGTTCTGGCTGTTTGGACGGTAGCAGGAAGGTAATGATGTTTCGGGCAGATGGAGGAGACATGGAGGTGACTTGGTGTCCCAGGGGTGAGGAGGTGGTGGCATGAGCAGTTGGTGTAGGTGAGTCACGGCCAAAGGCTTCGTGCAGTTTCTTAGCAAAGTCCCAGAAAGGCACAGTCCTGATTGGGTGTATCTCAAAGTAATCTGCTGCCCACTGCAGAGGTCTATCTCTCAAACAAAGCACCGTAAAGGAGACTTTGTTGAATTCTGAGGAAGTCATGTCTAGGCAATAAGCACAGCCCCGAATAAAACTCCAACAGGTGTCTGGGTCTCCATGGTACATGTACATGCGCTGGGGCATCAGTGAACCTGGAGGTTCTGCTGGATCCTGGTGTGGTCGGTCCACTCTGTCACGCTGCGAGCAGGAGGGTTGGACCCAAGATGCAGAAACCCCCAGAACGACTCGAGGCAGGAGTGGTTTTAAGAAAATAAATTCCTTTTATTAAAGGAGGACGAACAAAAATCCAAAGGCGCAAAACCAAGCTTAATCTCAAGAAACACAGAATGAACAAGAAACAAACAGAAGCTCACTTATGAGCACAAACCTGGAGAAACTTCGAGAGAGACAAAACAACGCTGACATACAACAATGGACCGACAAACACTGAGAGACAAGACAGGGTTTTATACACAGGGGCTAGGTGATTAAGGGAATTGGGCACAGGGGAGTTTAATAACTGAGAGGAGGAGCAGAACAGGGCAGGTGAGGAAACCAGACCTAAAATCTGTAAAACAAAGTTACTGAATGTAAATAAACCTAAACACTGTAGAAATAAGACAAAGGAGAAACTAAAGATAAATAAACTAATGACCTAAGAGTTACAGAACTAATACACTGGAAGGCAGGGGAGGATAATACTTAAATGGGGAAGGAACACAATACACTAAAGGGAGATATGAACTAGATAATCTAAAATAACAGAGGACTAATGATAAGTGAAGTGACTAGGGGAAACATGAGGGAAACCAGGAGGGAGCTGGGGACTACAAGGACACACAACATGACAGCCTAACACTCAAAGGTAACTTGTTCCAGAGCGTTGGAGCCAGAACCAAGAGCACACGATCCCCCCTCGATCTGTATTTGGATCGGGGGACCACCAACAGCTGTTACTCAGCCGAACAAAGAGACCAAGATGGGACATGTCTGTTCAGTAGTGCTGACAGATAGGGGAAGGCAATGCCTTGAAGAGCCCTGGAAACAAGTAGGATCTAAAATTTGGCTCTGTACTGCACCAGGACCCAGTGTAAAGGTTGGTTTATGCTTGACGCGTCCGCGAGGTCCGCACGGCTCCGCGCGGCGAAATTGCGTCATTTTAACAACCACGCCCCTCCACCGCGTCTCCGCACGGCCCAAAATTTCTGCAACGCGCACCTAGGAAAATTTCTAACCACGCGGACAGTTGGACGCGGAAAAACATGGCGGACCGGCAAGAACTAGTATGGCAGAGGTTCGTAAATACAGACATTTGTATGATTCAGTTCTCAGAGATCACAGTGATCAAAAAAAGTTAAAAGTCCCATTAGTTGTCACACACACAGGTGTGTGTGTGAAATTTGTTCTCCGCATTTGACCCATCCCCTGGGGGAGCAGTGAGCTGTAGACACAGCTGCGCTCGGGAAAGTGATCAACATGTTGTTAATAATTCTTGGAGAGAAATAGCTTGCACTGTCGGAAAAGACGAGGACGCTGTTAAAAATGCTGAAATGCCATGTTGTAAACAGTCAGTTTTACTTCTACCATGGTGTAGTGTTGGATGCATGCCGTAGAGCTCCTTGTTGCCCCCTACAGTTTGGGAGAATATTGGCTCACCGCAGAGACAAGCCACACGAACCATAAACGCTGCAAGTTGTGAAGCGTGTTCCATCCGCGAGCCGCATCACCAAGCGGAAAGTGAATGTGTCAAGCATAAACCAAGCTTAAGGCTGCCAGCACCAGAATTCTGGTTTCCCGCCATCTATTACCTGTCAGAAATTTAGCAGCTGAGTTCTAGATGAGCTGCAGGCTTGCAACCACGCCTTCACTCAAACTGGCATACAAAGCATTGCAGTAGTCCAGCCAGGACAGAACGAATGCATGGACAACAGACTCCAGGTGTGACCTAGACAAAAGGGGCTTGATCTTAGACAGGCTTTGCAGATTAAAAAAAACTGGAGCGCACAACTGTAGAAATGTGTGCTTGGAACTTAAGAACTTAAGATTGCTAGCAACTTTCTCTTCAAATGGCACCAAAAGGCCAAGATCTACGTCAGAGCCTAATCTAATCTACCAGGACTCAGAATTATGACTTCAGTTTTAGCTTTGTTCAGGAGTAAAAGGTTAGAAACCATCCCTTAAACGTTGGAGAGACAGATCCAGCAGCCCCCTGCCAGAGTGGAAGATAGATCTGGCAATCATCAGCGTAAAGATGTAATTTGACACCATGCCGATGAAGGAGAAGCCCCAGGGGTAGGATATATACTGCAAACAGAATGGGATCATGAACAGAGCCCTGAGGCATACCGCAGCAGAGTCCCACCCAAATGGTTGAGGCTTCACCCATCCTAACACAGAAGCTGAAGGTAGGAGCGGAACTATTGGAGGGCCAGCCCAGTGATCCCCACCCAGTGCTGCAGTTGGTCCAGAAGGTTGACCATGTCAAAAGCTGCCAATATATCCAATAACAGCAAGATGACAGCATCGCCTAAAGAATATCATTGAGGACCAATAAATGTGCGGTCTCAGTGCTGTGACCAGCCCTGAACCCTGACTGGAATGTCTCCCATTATTCATGTGTTTTCATAAAATGAGCCAGTTGTGAATACACATCCTTCTCCAACAGCTTTGAGAGAAAAGGGAGTTTTGAGATTTTTTTTTACATTAACATTTAACTTTACATTTGCAAAAGTCTACATTTAAATATTGTTTTACGTGATCATTTTAATTTTCTTTAATGACCAGAGGCATGTCTTGACATAAATATTTTATCCAAAACTAAAAATCTAAATATTTACATTTCTCATGGTTTAAATTAAGTATTTTAGTGTATCTCATAACATTACAAGCAACACATCCCTTTAATAAAATCAACTAGGCTATGACAAAATGGCACCACTTTAGGAAATATTAATTTTAAACTTATGGAAATAAAGACTCTTGACTCATTTATCACTATTCCCAAATTAGATTAATAAAGAATATTTGTATTACACAGTGTACAATTACTTTCCTCCCGGGTGTTTTCTAGAATCAGTAAAGTGATACATGCATTGACTCTTTTAAAGGAATTAGCATTCAAATGAGTTCAAATCAGTTTCACGCTTTCTGACTAAATCAGGCCACATTGGGAGGAAAGTGAAATGGCAACGAGAGAAGAAAAGAACTATAGAAACTGTTCTCCTGCAGTGCTCACTGAACTAACCCATTCATAGCTGCATTAATCATGGGTGGCACTAAAGAATGGAGACTGAAGCGAGACCCAGAAAGTGAAAAAGAGAAGCTTTGAAACCGCCTCATTCATTTACTAGATCTTTCTGAATGCCAGCTGCCTGCTTTCCCTTTTAAAATGGTCAATATTACCTAGACATCTCTTATTTGGTAAATTCCCCAAATTTTTGAGGAATTTCCAAATGTTCTTATTGACTGTAAGAAATTAGAGCTTTAAATTTAACATTTTTAAATGTAGTTTATTTTGCAGGACCCCAAATAGCGACTGTGCTAGCAAGCCAAGTTGTTCTTCAAGGTAGGTAAGGTGGTTTGATGCTGGTTTGAACATTTAGCAAAAAAAAAAATTTAAAATCAAAAAAGTTCTACTAAAGAAATTGTGTAGTGCCAGGGTTGTATACAGGTGGAACTCAAAAAAATTGAAGATCTTGCAAATTTTTATTTATGTTTGTAATCCAACATAAATAAATAACTTAACTAAACTTACTTAAATAATAACTCAAAATAGATTTAACTCCAAGCAGCAGTGCTTGGGCTCTGTGCCAGAATGCAACCACCTAAATAGAAATCTCAGGGAAGACCAAACAATCTTGCAGTGATTGGGGATATTGTTATGAAAATCCACTTAGACCGATGTGCATAGGACCATTCAGTTATAAATATAACAAAGGTTTGACTCATTTTTAACAAAGTTGTGCCCATCTACTTGCAGACCATGGGGCCCTTATTGCCAAAAAAATGAATGGGAGTATATGAGCTTTGATATGAACCAGGAATTTCACATTTGATATCCATCAATTTTAAAGATACATTTTGATGCCAAGAAATCCCTTATTTCCAAAAGGCAGCAGTTATTTTAGGTTTTGTTTAAAAAGACATACCATATTTTCCAGACAATAAGTCACACTTTTTTTCATAGTCTGGCTGGTCCTGCGATTTATACTCTGGAGCGACTTATATACCAAATTATGTATACCGCACTGCTGCGGACCGGCTCCAGACCAGGAATAAGCTCTTCTGCCCCACCATCACCTGCTGGAGCCTGTGGCGAGCTGCTGCGGGCTGGAAGGCTCCGACCCAGGAATGAGCTCCCCGTCCCACTGGGAGGGTTTCAAACACTGCCATCACCTGCTGCAGCCTGTGGCGGGGTGCTTCGAGCCGGCTCCGGCACAGGAATGAGCTCTCCCCGCCCGCTGGGAGGGTTTGAAACACTGCCATCCTCTGCTGGAGACCGTGGTGCGCTGCTGCGCCCTGGTTGTTTATTCTGTTATTGTTACTGGTACTTGTCTTGCAACGTGAAATACTTGTTCTCAGATTTTGTAAGAAAAATAATAAAATTTCCCCCCAAAATGCGACTTATAGTCCAGTTCGACTTTTACATGTTTTTTTCTTCTTCATTATACATTTTATGGCTGGTGCGACTTATACTCCAGAGCGACTTATACTCCGGAAAATACGGTAGTAGACTACGTCTCTCCAAATTGACGTCATCGAACGAGACCAAAAGTGACTGTGAGTTTTGTGAGCATCGAAGCCTTCTTCCAGGACGACAGAAGGAGCATTAAACATGGAGAAAACTACTATAAACCAGGCCATATCACAAGCAGCTACACTGGAGGAGAGCTACGTCGCAATGTCTGATTTGTAGTCATTTACATGACAAATTTTTTCAAGTTAATCACAATTTACCTGACACACATAATTACTTCTCAGTTAAATTCAAGAGCAATGCATGTGTGATTCAGGGCGTAAGGCAAAGCGGAACGGAAAATAGCCTTTGTAACTTCTGTTAATATTTTCTTTTTTCTGGGGACCAATGAGCTGACCAAAGGAGAGGAGACTTGTGCTCCCTATACAAATGCAGGTCATTTATCATCATTTTTCTCAAAGATTTCCGCATGCTTTTGTCTAACTTGTAGAATTCAACACAGATCATTTCAGAAGAACCAAATTTCGAAAAATTTAGTAAATTTAAAGAGACAATGTGTAGTTTTTACTATTAATTTCTGGAAATATCCATTAAAATGTTGTTGAAAATGAATGAAACGATGCCCAGTTATTGGAAAATAATGGACGGCTTTGTAACATATAATCATAAAATTCTGGTCTAAAATATATGGGAGCGGGTCTAAGTCTCTGGACGACGCTATTTTAGACACCATGCATTTACTGATATGTAACAAAGGGTTATAAAACTTTCGTCATTCTTGAATGTTGTTTTACACATTTACCTCTTCACTTGTTGCCAGTGATGAAATGGAGTCTGGTGCCCTTGTTATTTTGCAGAAGTTTGCACTCCTCAGGGTTTTTTGACCCCAATGGGCATCAGTTGGTAAGGTCTTACTCCAACACAAAAATACTGCTTGCAACGATTTAGATATCTACTGCCCCCTATAGCCAGGAAAAATGCAAACTGTCACTTTAAGCTATTTTCAGCTTTTAATAATAATAATAATAATAATACATTTTATTTAAAAGCGCCTTTCAGGACACCCAAGGTCACTTTACAGAAAACACGTGATAAAATACAATAAAACAATAATAAAACCCAAACAAGAAAAAACAAAGAGAGAAACAGTTCAATAAAATCAGAGGTTGTAGGCAGATTTAAACATGTGTGTTTTGAGTTTTGATTGGAAAAGGGTAAAACTGTCGATGTTCCTGATGTCTGGGGGAAGTGAGTTCCAGAGACGGGGAGCAGAGCGGCTGAAAGCTCTGCTCCCCGTGGTAGTGAGACGGGCAGAAGGAACCGCAAGATGGATGGAAGAAGAAGATCTGAGTGAACGGGATGGGGTGTGAATACTTATAAGGTCTGAGATATATGGAGGAGAGAGGTTGTGGATTGCTTTGAAGGTATGGAGGAGAATTTTGAAGATGGACCTGAATTTAACTGGGAGCCAGTGAAGCTGCTGGAGAACCGGGGTGATGTGGTGAAAGGAAGGGGTTCTGGTGATAATACAGGCTGCTGAATTCTGGACCATTTGCAGTTTATGAAGGAGTTTGTTGGGAAGACCATAAAGAAGTGAATTGCAATAGTCGATACGGGAGGTGACGAGGCTGTGGACGAGAATGGCGGCAGTGTGAGGGGTCAGTGAGGGACGGAGATGGTTAATGGAACGTAGATGGAAGTATGCTGACCAAATTATGTTATTAATGTGAGCTTGAAAAGAAAGTGAGCTGTCGAGAATGACACCCAGACTCTTGACGTGAGGGGAGGGGGAGACTATGGCGCTGTCAATTGTTAAAGAAAAGCTGTCAGATGTTGAGAGGGTGGAGTTAGTGCCAACTAGAAGAAGTTCAGTTTTATTGCCGTTGAGTTTGAGGAAATTAGAGGTGAACCATGATTTGATTTCTGAGAGGCAGAGTGTAAGGGAGGTTGGTGGAAGAGATGAGTTGGGCTTACTGGAAATGTAGAGCTGGGTGTCATCAGCAAAGCAGTGAAACTGGATATTGAATTTGCGGAAGATTTTGCCGATAGGGAGGAGGTATATTATGAAGAGGAGGGGCCCCAGGACAGAGCCCTGGGGCACACCTGACTTGACTGGGGAGGGTTCTGAGGTAAAGGATTTTAACTGGATGAACTGAGTGCGACCAGTAAGGTAAGATTGAAACCAGCGGAGGGGGGTGTGAGTGATGCCTAAGGAAGAGAGTCTATTGAGGAGGATGGAATGAGAAATGGAGTCAAAGGCCGCATATCACACAAAATAGCTTTTGTGTGATATTCATGTAGTATAGTCATTTCATCTTCTACATGCTTTTGTGTTTTTACAAGATACCATCTCTTACACAATGTCATCATTTAAGATGCACCCCCAAGTCATCTCTCTAACTGCGGCTTTTATTTAACAATGACATTTAGATGTGCCAAGAGCCTTGCCTTCTTCCATCACGGTTTCAACATGCCGACAAATTCATGTCTGCTAGGCCCTATATTCATTTTCTTTACAGTGACAGATAGAAGCCATTCAACAAGGAGAATTTCTGTCAAATGCAGAGGTAAATGTTTCATAAAACATCTTGGCATCGTTATGGAGGCATAATGATCAAACCAGCCTCTAGGTTACACAGAATGTTGTTTTTATTGATGGAACAGATGATTAAACATCATTTGTGTAGTGTATAACTGTAGAAACATAAGCAGATGTTTTATGTGCACAGTCAGATGTGCATAGAAAGCCTGAAAAAAAATGGATGTTGATAAAATCTGAAAAAAGGGAGAGGACGTTTAAGGAATTCAACCATCACCATACCAGTGTTTTTGTTTTGCAGCTTTAAATATGTTATTTCTTATTAAAATAATGCATTGGTGCTGCTGCTTGTGCATGTAAATACATGCATTTGCCTCATTAAGTACTTGTGGATTTATGATTGTGTAAATGAGCCACACCTCACCATTCTGCTGCTTGCTTGCAGAGGGAGTGTGAAGAGAACTGTCTGTGTACAATAGAGAGACGTGATGGTGCTATTTTGCCTTTTTTAAAGAATCCTGACTTTTCTTCTGCTTTAACAAGAAGACAGTTGTGAACAACACTGCTGCAGCCTGTGCTTTACTGAATGACAGGAAAACCTTATGCCAGATTTATAAGGCCCTAGAGTAGACCTGGAGCTGTGTTTCCAAGGATCAACACTTAATGGGAACCCCTTAAAGAATTACAGTTATGTCAAGTATTAGTCAGCTTGAATAACTAATGTCTTTTGTTGTCCATGACTTCAAATGGAGTTTTTCTTTGTAGGGATCTGGTAATTTGTCCTAAAGTTGAAGAGGTAGCAGCCGGATGTTTCTCCTTCTGTGATATTATTGAGCCGAGAACCTCTCACACCAGTGGTGTTCTGTTACTAAATACGTGAGTGTGTATGGAGGACCTGGGAAAGTGCGGCAGTACTGCGAGACCAACAACTGGATGGTCCAATAATTGCTTTCGACCCGAAACATGTAATTGGTGGAGGTTTTTAGACAAATGCGAGAGAACCACTCAATTCATTTTTTAAAAATCTCCACCATATATTTATAGCTATAATATGTAATACTTTGTTAAGAGGCATGGAAAAATGTTTTAAGCTAATTTGTTTTCCACAATTACTGACGCTAATGTGTAAGCAACTTTTCATGGCTCCTTAACGCGGGGTGGGCGGGAGATCGTCTTTCACGTCGGTCTCAGCCACTTCCTACTGACCGGTTTACATCAGCTTTCCCCTGACGGTTTATGGTAGATAGGCTTGGGCAGTATCCAAATTTTAATACCGTCCAACTACCTCCACATTTTACCAAGGTGTACGGTATTACCGGGGCTACTTTTAAAAGGATGACGTAAGCCACAAGTGGAATTACCAAACTGTTGGTTTGGACCTTCACCGTTCAGAAACTAAATAACAAACACTATTACTAAAACAATAACAACATAACACACATACAATTAACAACTTTAAATCCACGCAGCTTATAAAGAGTTTTCACCTGAAAAACCAGCATGTTTACCTTTTCCGCCTTCAATATAGGACGTTGTGGACCGACTGCTGAAAACCAGCTTCGATGAGCTTGTGGCTCAGACACACAAGTACCTTGAGGCTAGTCGTGACATCCGGGGTAGACTGGCAGCATATTTTGTACCAGAAAAGTGTGTTGTCTCTTAATAGCAGGCTCCATACAGAAGGCTGCTATTTAAGCTCCGACTCGCTCATGTCCGACGGGGCATGCATCTTTTGCGGTTTTTCTTTTGTTTGCACAAATTTCCTCATCGGTGTTTGGCTCTCCTTTTAAGTTTGCTTTGAACCCGAAACACTGCCAAACTGCAGAAGTTGTGTTGTTTTCAGACACCAAGTCAGTTGGTGCGTGAGCTGCCATTTTTCTCTCTGTGCGTCTCTGTGCAGTCACGTGATGACATCACGTTGATAAACCTTATGGAACATCTCTAAAATTTGGGAAAAAAACCACAATAAACTAATTTAGTAAAACAGAAAATTCAACTACGCATCTGTTTCATGTATTAAAATACATTTATTTATTTATTTTAATTTTTTTTATCCTTGTCTCCTACGTGCACTGCTTTTTTTTCATGACGGTATTGGAACTGACACGGTTGCTATGTTCTAACACCAGCTGCGTATGGTAATACCGCCCAAGCCTAATAACCATACCTGCTGGTATGAGTGCTTGCAGTATTGACCTCTGTTTGGGTGTCCCTTTGTTTTTTTAATAGCATGGCCACAAGTGCATCATCTCTGCGGGGCACTGTAGTGCCAAACTCAATGTTGAACCTGAACAAAAGACCCTTAACCAAGTCTATGTGATTCTTTTCAAAGAATTTAAGAATAGTTAAATTAGCAGTAATGTGTAGAGACATTATGGATTTGTTGAAATGAAATCTTCCTCTGATGCTTATCAATGGTGCGCACACACTAATGTGTTCTAAGAGAACAATGAAGAATTTGCAAGTACAAATGTATGATACTGGGAGGCCTCATTTTCTTTTTTGTTTTTTATACATGCTAGATGTACTTGTATGCATTGGGCAAGAGGCATGCTGTCTCAGACTTGGAGGTGCTTGTTTCTGTCAGTCCAATTTAGATTTAAATGTAGTGCCAAAGCGTCATATGATGTGCCTTCTGATTTCTGTGCAGAAAGTCTTTCAATGGGCAGAGAAGTTTGAAATTAGCAATTTCTCCTAAAAGCTTGTTGGTTTGGTCTTATCATGGTTAAAAGCTGTTAGCTTTGGCTGAGACGAGTCAATCTACTAGTAAGAGGGGTGTTTGAAGAAAACAGAATACAATCTATTATTTACTAAAGTAAAGTGATCCATTATTACATTGTATTATTTTCCTCAACACTAGCAAGAGAAGTGAAGCTGCGGGGCAGGACTGTGTTAGTGGGCTGTTTTCTGGCAACTTGTTTATTTCTGCTCAGCCTTCAAGCCCTCACATTTAATCTTCATGTCAGTGTTTATGACCCTAGGACAAGGGTCATGGCTGCCTGACAGTGAGAGCCATTGTAAAATGTTGACTGGGTGTTTGTTAAAGTCACGAACAGCTAACGTGAGGCTTCGTTTTGAAAACACAGCTGTGTGGGGGGTAGAGGGCACAGATCTTCTGGTGGAGCTCTATATACTGGAAGCTTCCATACATAGGTAGTCTAGTCATCGTAATACTTTAATTTTTAACATAATTTGATGTATGAATGCAGAGTTGGTAGGTTTATGTTGGTCATAAATATTAAATACATATATAAATAGTCAGAATCTATGTAGCCTCCTGTGTCTCTAGAGTCTTGTCTCCCTTGTTAGTGTTGATTGAACTCACCTGCCCCCCGTTGCCTTACCCACCTGTTTCCCTGATTATCCTCATGCATTTAAACCCTCTGGTTGTGCTGGTCTGTGTCAGATCCTCGTATTGTCTTCACCTCGTGTCATCTTATCTGCCGCTATTCTAATAAATCAGTTCTTTTCACCTGCAACTTGCTTCCTGTGCCTGCTCTCACCTGCATTTGGGTCTAATCAACAACTCCACATCATGACATAATTGTTATGCACATTTTGTTAACTTAGAAATTGTGGCTTATTTGAAAACCAATTCAATTTTCAATTCAATTTTATTTATATTGCGCCAAATCATGACAAGAGTCATCTCAAGGCACTTCACATAATAAACATTCCAATTCAGGTCAGTTCATTAAGCCAATCAGAAAAAATGTTTCCTATATAAGGAACCCAGCAAATTGCATCAAGTCACTGTCCAGTGTCAGTGACTTTGCAGCAATCCTCATACTAAGCAAGCATATAGCGACAGTGGAGATGAAAACTCCCTTTTAACAGGAAGACACCTCCAGAGGATCCTGGGTCAGTATAAGCAGCCATCCACCATGACTCACTGGGGATGGAGAAGACAGAGCACACACACACACACACCAAGCAATGTGTCCATGGTTACACCATGATTGCTTAGTAAATATTCTATTTGGTGAGAGATAAACTTTATTGTATTTATCCAAGTGAATCTATTGTTTAACAGGTAAACTAGCAGTAGCACATCCAATGTCAAGGAAACAAAAAGTTATTATCAGGAGAGGGAGAAAGTTTAAGTGGTTAGCAGCAGTGTGCTAGACGATGGCCCCCTCCATGAGGCTACCACAGCTGAGCAGAACATCATTGTAGCTTCTTCTGGGGAGAAAAACACTTAGAGAAAAAATAAAGTTAATAGCTGAAGTAGCAGGAAATAATACAGTTAAAGAGCAGATTGTAGAAGAAAGTAGTAGAGTGTGAAAAGTGGTCAGTGTATCCTCCAGCAGTCTAAGCCTATAGCAGCATAACTACAGAGATAACTCTGGATAACCTAGCCTTTTTAGATGGAGGCATGTTGGAGGCAGGGCAAGGGAGAGCCGTCTTTACCGACTGTACACTCTACCTCCTCTACTCCCCCACTTGTCCAGATCTAGGCTAACATCATATTTTAACCATAAGCCCTATCAATTAAAAATGTTTTGAGCCTATTCTTAAAAGTAGACAAGGTGTCTGCCTCAAGGACTAAGACTGGGAGCTGGTTCCACAGGAGAGGAGCCTGATAACTAAAAGATCTGCCTCCCATCCTAATTTTAGATATTCTAGAAACCACCAGTAAACCTGCAGTCTGAGAGCAAAGTGCTCGGTTAGGAATGTGTGGAACAATCAGATCAATGATGTATGATGGAGCTTGATTATTAAGAGCTTTAAATGTGAGAAGAAGGATCTTAAAATCTATTCTGAATTTAACAGGTAGCCAATGTAGGGAAGCTAAGACAGGAGAGATATGATCTCTCTTTTTAATTCTCATCAGAACTCAAGCTGCAGCATTTTGGACAAGCTGAAGACTTTTAACTACATTCTGTGGACTTCCTGAGAGTAATGAATTACAGTAATCCAGTCTTGATGTAATAAATGCATGAACTAGTTTTTCAGCATCACTCCTGGAAAGGATGCTTCTAATCTTAGCAATATTCCGAAGGTGGAAAAAGGAAATCCTACAAACCTGATTAACCTGGAATTTGAATGACATGTCCTGGTCAAAAATAACACCAAGGTTCCTTACTTTGTTCTCGGAGACTAATTTAATGCCATTCAGGTCAGGTGATTGGCTAAGCAATTTCCTTTTCTGGATTTCTGGTCCAAAGATGAGAACTTCCGTCTTGTCTTGATTTAAAAGCAAAAAGTTTAGAGTCATCCAATGTTTTATGTCCTCAAGACAAGCCTGTAATCTACCCAACCGATTAGGTTCATCAGGGTTAATGGATAAATATAACTGAGTATCGTCAGCATAACAGTGGAGGTTTATCCCATGCTGTCTAATGATTTTACCAACTGGGAGCATATATAAAGTAAAAAGAATTGGTCCAAGCACTGAACCCTGTGGTACTCCACAAGTAACCCTGGAGTATGAAAATTTGTCATGCACATTTACAAAATGAAATCTGTCAGACAGGTAGGATTTAAACCAGCCTAACGCTGTTCCTTTGATCCCTACAACATGTTCAAGCCTTTCTACAAGAACATCGTGATCTACTGTGTCAAAAGAAGCACTGAGATCTAACAAGACTAGAACAGACACAAGATTCTTATCTGAGGCCATGAGAATAACATTTGTAACTCTCACTAATGCAGTTTCAGTACTGTGATACTCTCTAAAACCAGACTGAAATTCCTCAAACAGAGCATTAGTGTTTAAATGCTCACATACTTGGATGGCCACCATTTTCTCCAGGACTTTGGATGAAAATGGAAGGTTAGATATTGGTCTGTAATTCATTGGGTCATCTGGATCCAGAGAAGGCTTCTTAAGTGAGGGTTTGATTACAGCAACCTTAAAATCCTGTGGTACATATCCATTTACTAAGGATAGATTGATTATATCTAGAATGGGGGCAGTAACCAAAGGAAATGCATCTTTAAATAATTTGGTTGGGATTGGATCTAAAATGCAAGTGGACGGTTTAGATGAAGCTAATATTTTTGATAACTCTGAAAGCTCAACTGGATCAAAATGGTTCAAACACAGATGAGGTTCTACATTACCTCAGATGCTGCCTCACTTACTGAGGAAGAAGAAATCACATTAGGGAGGATGCTAAAGATTTTGTTTCTAATAGAATTACTTTTACTCGTGAAAAATCCCATAAAGTCGTTACTGCTGAGGTCTAAGGGAATAAATGGCTCAGAGCTACGATTCTGTGTAAGTTTAGCAACTGTACTGAAAAGAAATTTAGGATTATTCTTATTCTCCTCAATTAACGCTGCGAAATAAGCAGTTCTAGTTTCGTCGTCGTCGTCTTCCTCCGCTTATCCGGGTCCGGGTCGCGGGGGCAGCATCCCAATTAGGGAGCTCCAGGCCGTCCTCTCCCCGGCCTTGTCCACCAGCTCCTCCGGCAGGACCCCAAGGCGTTCCCGGACCAGATTGGAGATGTAACCTCTCCAACGTGTCCTGGGTCGACCCGGGGGCCTTCTGCCGGCAGGACATGCCCGAAACACCTCCCCGGGGAGGCGTCCAGGAGGCATCCTGACCAGATGCCCAAACCACCTCAACTGGCTCCTTTCGATCCGGAGGAGCAGCGGTTCTACTCCGAGTCCCTCCCGAATGTCCGAGCTCCTCACCCTATCTCTAAGGCTGAGCCCGGCCACCCTACGGAGGAAACTCATTTCGGCCGCTTGTATCCGCGATCTCGTTCTTTCGGTCATTACCCAAAGCTCATGCCCATAGGTGAGGATTGGGACGTAGATCGACCGGTAAATCGAGAGCCTGGCTTTCTGGCTCAGCTCCCTCTTCCCCACGACAGATCGGCTCAGCGTCCGCATCACTGCAGACGCCGAACCAATCCGCCTGTCGATCTCCCGATCCCTCCTACCCTCACTCGTGAACAAGACCCCGAGATACTTAAACTCCTCCACTTGAGGTAGGACCTCTCCCCCGACCCGGAGGTGGCAAGCCACCCTTTTCCGGTCGAGAACCATGGTCTCAGATTTGGAGGTGCTGATCCTCATCCCAGCCGCTTCACATTCGGCCGCGAACCTACCCAGCAAGAGCTGAAGGTCAGAGCTGGATGAAGCTAGGAGAACCACATCATCCGCAAAAAGCAGAGACGAGATTCTCCTGCCACCAAACTCGACACACTCCACACCACGGCTGCGTCTAGAAATTCTGTCCATAAAAGTGATGAACAGAACCGGTGACAAAGGGCAGCCCTGGCGGAGTCCAACCCTCACTGGGAACAGGTCCGACTTACTACCGGCTATGCGGACCAAACTCACGCTCCTCTGGTAAAGGGACTGAATGGCCCTTAACAGAAAGCCACCCACCCCATACTCCTGGAGCGTCCCCCACAGGGTGCCCCTGGGGACACGGTCATAAGCCTTCTCCAAATCCACAAAGCACATGTGGATTGGTTGGGCAAACTCCCATGCCCCCTCCATCACCCTTGCAAGGGTATAGAGCTGGTCCACAGTTCCACGGCCAGGACGAAAACCACATTGCTCCTCCTCTATCTGAGATTCAACTATCGATCGGACCCTCCTCTCCAGTACCTTGGAGTAGACCTTTCCAGGGAGGCTGAGGAGTGTGATCCCCCTATAGTTGGAACACACCCTCAGGTCACCCTTCTTAAAGATGGGGACCACCACCCCGGTCTGCCACTCCCTAGGAACTGCCCCCGATGACCACGCAATGTTGTAGAGACGTGTCAACCATGACAGCCCTACAACATCCATAGCCTTGAGATACCCAGGACGAACCTCATCCGCCCCCGGGGCTCCGCCGCTGTGTAGTTGTTTGACTACCTCAGCAACTTCTGCCCCCGAGATCGGACAGTCCATCCCCAGGCCTCCCAGCTCTGGTTCCTCCTCGGAATGCGCATTGGTGGGATTGAGGAGCTCCTCAAAGTATTCCTTCCACCGTCCGACTATAGCCTCAGTTGACGTCAGCAGCTCCCCATCCCCACTGTAAACAGTGTGAGCGAGTTGCTGCCTTCCTCTCCTGAGGCGCCGGACAGTTTGCCAGAACCTCTTTGGAGCCGATCGATAGTCTTTCTCCATGGCCTCACCAAACTCCTCCCACGCCCGAGATTTTGCCTCGGCAACTGCCACTGCTGCACCCCGCTTGGCTATCCGGTACCTGTCTGCTGCCTCCGGAGACCCACAGACCAGCCACGCCCTGTAGGCCTCCTTCTTCAGCCTGACGGCTCCCCGAACCTCTGGTGTCCACCAGCGGGTACGGGGGTTGCCACCACGACTGGCACCGGCCACCTTACGACCACAGCTAACAACAGCCGCCTCGACAATCGCAGAGTGGAACAAGGCCCACTCGGACTCAATGTCCCCCACTGCTCTCGGGACGTGGTCAAAGCTCTGCCGGAGGTGGGAGTTGAAGACCGTCTTGACAGGTTCTTCTGCCAGGCGTTCCCAGCAGACCCTCACTATGCGTTTGGGTCTGCCAGGTCTACGCGGCATGTTCCCTTGCCATCTGATCCAACTCACCACCAGGTGGTGATCAGTTGACAGCTCCGCCCCTCTCTTCACTCGGGTGTCCAAAACATACGGCCGCAGGTCAGATGATACGACTACAAAATCTATCATCGACCTGTGACCTAGGCTGCCCTGGTACCAAGTGTACCGGTGGGCATCCTTATGTTCGAACATGGTGTTCGTTATGGCCAAACTGCGACTTGCACAGAAGTCCAGTAACAAAACACCGCTCGAGTTCTGATCAGGTGGGCCGTTCCTCCCAATCACACCCCTCCAGGTCAAGCTGTCATTGCCCACGTGAGCATTGAAGTCCCCCAGCAGGACAATGGAGTCCCCTGATGGAGCACTATCTAGCACTCGTCCCAGGGACTCCAAAAAGGGTGGGTACTCTGAACTGATATTTGGCCCATAAGCACAAACAACAGTCAGGACCCGTTCCCCGACCCGAAGGCGCAAGGAAGCTACCCTTTTGTCCCCCGGGGTAAACCCCAACACACAGGCAGAGAGTCTCGGGGCTAACAAAAAGCCAACCCCAGCCCTCCGCCTCTCACCCGGAGCAACTCCAGCAAAGTAGAGTGTCCAACCCCTCTCCAGGTCTCGGGTTCCAGAGCCAATGCTATGTGTCGAGGTGAGTCCGACTATATCTAGCCGGTACCGCTCAACCTCTGCCACAAGCTCCGGCTCCTTCCCCGCCAGCGAGGTGACGTTCCATGTCCCAAAAACTAGTTTTCTTGTCCGGGGATTGGACCGCCAAGGCTCCCGCCTTGGTCTGCCACCCGATTCACATTGCACCGGACCCTTCATGTTCCTCCTGCGGGTGGTGGGTCCACAGTTGGACGAGCCCATGTATCCGGTTCGGGCTGGGCCCGGCCGGGCCCCATGGGCGAAAGCCCGGCCACCAGGCGCTCGCTCACGGGCCCCAACCCCAGGCCTGGCTCCAGGGTGGGACCCCGGTAACCCTCCGGGCCGGGTACTCCGACTCTTCGTTTTAACCGCCATGAAAGATCCTTCGAACCGTTCTTTGTCTCACCCTTCACCTAAGACCAATTTGTCATGGGAGACCCTACCAGGGGCACTAAGTGCCCCAGACAACATAGCTCCTAGGATCATTAGGGCACTCAAACTCCTCCACCACGATAAGGTGACGGTTCAAGGAGGAGGCAGTTCTAGTTTGTCAAAGCTTATTTTTATAGAGCACAAGACTATTTTTCCAGGATAGGTAGGCCTCCTCATGGTGCGTAGAGTGCCATGTTCTCTCCAATTTTCTAGAGTTTTGTTTTAAAGCTCATAAATGAGAATTAAACTAGGGAGCCAACTTCCTGTCCTTAATTGCCTTCTTTTTTAAAGGGGCAACATCATCTAATGCCACACGTAAAGAGGAAGTAACATTATGAACTAAGCATCAATTTGTGAGGGGCTAGAAATGAAAATATTACCCTCTGCTACGTTCCTCTGAGATGCAGAGGACTGTCCTCTGATAAAAAATCAGCTATCTGATCCAAAAACTTAGAGTAAGGGCCTGGTGGATGATAGAAAACTACAATCTAGAGTGGTTTTACAGTTTTGCAATCTGGATTAGGAAAACTAAGAATAAGATGTTCGAACGAGCTGTAGCTATTAATTGGAAAGGGATTGATTAATATGTCCGAATGAAAAAATGGTTGTTGCTGCTACTCCTCCTCGCCCTGTACTTCGAGCAATATGATGATTTAAATAATTTGAAGGAGTCGACTCATTTAAGCTAACATAGTCCTCTTGCTGCAGCCAGGATTCTGTGAGAGAGAGCAAAGAGATCTGATTATCGCAAATCAAGTCATTAACTAACAAAGTCTTAGAAAAAATTGATCTAATGCTCAACAACCCACATTTAATTTTTCTAGTTTTCTGCTCAGTTGAATTTGTTCTAATATTTATGAGATTTCCATGATTTGCTTTATTAAGCCTGATATTTAATCTGTGTGGTTTTGGCCGTGGGCAGGACACTGTCTCTATGGGTTCGTGGGTGGGTAACAGTACTGAAGCTGCAGAGGGGTGGGTTAAACTACGACTCTGCTTCCTGGTCTGGACCCTGGGTAGTCATGGAGGACTAATAAAACTGGCCATGTTCCTAGAAAGAAGAGCTGCTCCATCCAAAGAGGGATGGATGCCGTCTCTCCGCATCAGACCAGGTTTTCCCCAAAAAGATTTCCAATTATCAATGTAGCCCACGTTGTTTTCAGAACACCACCTAGACAACCAGCGGTTGAAGGACAGCATGCGGCTAAACATGTCGTCACTGGTCTGATCAGGCAGGGGGCCAGAGAAAATTACGGAGTACGACATTGTTTTGGCAAACTTACACACCGAAGCAACATTAATTTTAGTGACCTCCGATTGGCGTAACCGGGTGTCGTTACCGCCAGCGTGAATAACAATCTTACTGTATTTACGCTTATGCTTAGCCAGCATTTTCAGGTAAGATTTAATGTCGCCCGCTCTGGCCCCAGGTAAACATTTAACTATGGTTGCTGGAGCCTCTAATGCCACGTTTCTGACTATGGAGCTGCCAATTATCAGAGTCTGCTTGTCAGTGGGTGCGTCACTGAGCGGGGAAAATCTATTAGAAACGTGGACGGGTTGGTGGTGGCCCACGGGCCAAGTTCTATGCTTCCTGCATACTGTCACCCAGCCGGCCTGAGGTCCCGGCTGCTCGGGTTCTGCTGGAGGGTCGCTACGGGGTGGTTCTGAGCTAGTTAGCCCCGCGCTAGCTAAGTAACTACGGCTGTTTACGGGCTTTTCAACAGCACGGAGCCGGGCCTCCAATTCCGACACCCTCACCTCCAAAGCTACAAAAATGCTACATTTATTACACGTACCATTATCACTAAAGGAGGCAGAGGAGTAACTAAACATCTGACACAGAGAGCAAGAGATAGGAGACGGAGAAGCAGACAGAAGTAGCCATAGCCGTGCTGAGGCTAAGTTAACTGGACGAGCAAACTGTTCAACACCAAATAAATTGCGTGCAAACTCAAATGGTTCCCTAAAAGCTAGGTGGAACAACAGAAAATGTGTGTTTTAGCGTGCTTATGTGCTACAATAACTCAGAGATATCCTAGTACAGAAAAATTAAATCAGTTTTAGCAAGCCACAAACACCAAACAGCTACACATAGTGCAACACTGAAAACAGGACACAGGAAACGCCTTACCGCCAGGGAGGGAGGAGCAAAAAATCACATGACATAAAAGTTGTATTTTACATAGTTGGAGCATTTTTGCTAGCCTAGTATATTTCATTTAACATTAAGAATTAAGGGACAGTTTGCACAGTTTTGTTGTGGAATTAAGTAATACCAAAAACTAAGATTTCTCTACTCTATCCTTGGTATCTTCCCTTTTTTTAGTTTCCCCCCTTTGGGCGTGTTGGTCGAGAGATCTGCTGAGTGTTATGTCTCGGCCACTGCAGAGTGCTGCAGTATAAATTGGACTTGAGGGACCCATGCAGACCTTAGGGCTATGAGCAAGTACAACAATAGTTGGATGAGAAATCGTCACTGCTATTACATCTAACATGATTATGTTTTTCCTTACATGGTGTTAACTAAAATCTGTTTATAATTTATGCTGACACGGACATCATTTGAAAATTAGGATAAAAATAGAAGATCATCTAAGAACAAGGACTTATTAAATGGGCTGGTTAAGAGCATTAAAACCTGGATGAAACATGAGTGGTTAGTGGGGAGTTATGTTTTATTTTTTTTTGTTGGTTTAAGCCTTCTAGGATTTATTGAAATGTAAGCCATTTTTACACAGCCACAGCACAAAAATCCAGGTGTGTGTTGCCTCTGACTATGAGAAAAAAAGACTGTAATGAATTTTTTTTTCTTTTTGCTTCAGGAGAAATCAGAAGAAAGCTTGTATGTTGCAGTTTTCTCACACCATCATTTTTCTGTAGCTTCAAATCAAATCAAATCAAATCAACTTTATTTATAGAGCGCTTTCACATGGCCAGAATGGACAAACAAAGCGCTGTACATCAATAAAATGCCACACAATAGGACAGAGATATGACCATTAAAATACATTAATAAATCCATTAAAATACACTAAAAAATCCCTGTAAAATACCGTAATAAATCCTATAAAAATACAATAAGAAATCCATTTTAAAATACAGTACAAAAACCTGAGTGCCAGTTCACAGTCCATATCCGGCCTACTTCCCCCAACTTCAACGTCCAAAAGCCAGCGAGAACAGATGTGTTTTCAGTCTTCCTTTAAAGGTTTCTAATGAAGCTTCTTCTTGTATTTTGCATAGATGTTGCATGACTTTTAGTGTCTTTTGTATCTAGAACACACTAGTCTGCTTTTGGAAAATACTGACATGCCTAACATTTAAACAATAATTGCGTAGCCCAGAGAAAATCTGTTAACCATTTTTTTTTTCGGGAGATATGACACTCATGTCTATAGACCTACCTTGACCTTCTCTGTTTTATCAGCTAAGCCCTTACAACAGTGGTATTCAATTCCAGGCCTGCAGGGCCGGTATCCTGCATAGTTAGTTTTAACGCTGATACGATTTATTTATCACAATACGAGGGGACAATAAGATATATTGTGATGCTAAAAGCCAGACAGTATTTTAAAATTTAAAGACTAAAAATTCAGGCCAGATGCTTCAGACACATTCAGTGTTATTACAAGATCTCTTATCGATAGATTCAAGGCGGTAAAAACTGCTGCCATCTAGCAGCCGGAGTTTGAAATGCACCACACAAAAGAAACACTGTGAATGTGTGAATGTAAATTCTCAATAAAAAAATGCATACATTGTTTTCAAATATGACTTTAATATCATAACATGAAATACAGCAATATTTCAGTGTATTAATATTTTATTACATTCCTAGATTACTGATTATTTCAACAAATTATTTTGAACGCAAATTTCTTTGACACAAGTCAACAGGTCTGCATTAATGTTAGAGCGTATAGGAGATATCATTTTTTTTCTCTAGAAAACTTGTTTTCAATTTCAAATATTTACATGATGTTGGCAGACTTACAAAATGTACTTTGTAATATTTTTATTGATGAAATCATTTGCAATTTATGGTGTTTTGTAGGGCTGCAGCTATCGAATATTTTTGTAATCGAGTTCTCTATCTAATCTTTTATCGATTAATCGAGTACTCTAATAAATTACCCTTTTGTGTTTGCAAACTATTATATCAAATAGCATGTTTCAACTTTACTTCACAGTAAACGAATGCCTGTGCAAAAAATAAGTATACAACCTGAGCCAATTTTCCCCTCGTGCGAGAATCTAAAAACTAGGGATAACTGTTGAAGTAGCGCTGCGAGCGGCTGTGGCCCAAACAGCACCAGATCCGCTCACGGCGCATGCACAAACATGGCTCGCCAGCTATTTCCCTATTAACACACGTTCGTTTTAATTTCTACACTTTTTTTCTCACACAATAACAAGGATTGTCGAGAAAGCATGTTTGCCGTGGTTATGGCAAATTATACTTATCACACAACATTTATTCACCTTCTTTCGTTTTCCTCTCAGAAATACCCATGTACTGTCCTCCTGCAGCAATCCCGAGGGACAGCAGACATCAATAACAACACAATAAAAAGTCTGACGTGTTGTGTAAAAATGCTATTTTTAGCACATTTTTAGGTCTGACGTGTTGCTACCAGACGCACAGTTTGAGCTGAAGCTGAGTGCTACAAACGAAAACGTTGCACAGTGTCCGCAGAATATATAGCGGACCTCCGAGTCCGCTTGCAGAAGTGACATTTACATGTGGATGTTTCCTGGTCAGGTGCTGCACATCGAGGAAAATGGTCCCACACCTTTGACATTTTCTATATTTTTCGCACTCCACCGGGGTCCACGTTGTCCGCCATGGCTTAAGAGAAAGTGAAGTTATATTCGCTACACGCGTGTGCATTCAGTGCAGTGTGTATGTGCGTCACTAATTTTGGTCCGGGTGAAACATGACCTTGGGCGATTGCAAAGCCATGAATTAATTAAACATGAATTAAACGAATCCTCGAGGCAGAGAATTAGATTCGAGGATTTTTTCGTACTCAAATTATTTGAGGTATTCGAGTAATCGTTTCAGCCCTAGTATTTTGTATCGTTTAATGAACGGTGAAAAATATTTTGTGGAAATGCATAGAGCTCACTCCTACCTAGGGCTGGGCGATATGGCCTAAAATAAATATGATATATTGAGGATTTCACCTCGATAGCGATGAATGGACGATAACTACAGGTATGCGCAGAAACAAAAGTTGTCCACTAGATGGGGCAGTCACATGTATTACACTGAGTCACATTTTTACGTGACTCAAGGTGGTACAGCTTCTTAAAGGGACATGAATGTTGCCAACCTGCACACATCTTTTCATTTTTTCATTTATTATCAAATTTATGGACACGGAAAAAATAATCATGGTAAGAGTCAAAAACTTTGATAACGATAAATTTCCGATTTATTGCCCAGCCCTACTCCAAGCTTAATTCAACCATCTTTTGTGCCATCTCTTTATTGTGTCAAGTGATGTAGACATTGTTTTTGCATCCTTACCTTATCTTATCTGGGGCAGCAGTAGCTCAGGGGGTAGAGCGGGTTGTCCAGTAATCTGAAGGTTGCAGTTTTGATCCCGGATCCGACCAGAGAGTGCTTCTGTTATGTTCTTGGGCAAGACACTTAACCCCCCCTTGCCTACTAGTGGTGGTCAGAGGGACCGGTGGCACCAGTGTTCAGCAGGCCTTGATTCATTCACTGTTGTGAAGCGCCTTGAGGGGTTGTAGAACCCCAAGAAGGCTTCGTCTTCGTCTTCGTCTTCCTCCGCTTATCCGGGTCCGGGTCGCGGGGGCAGCATCCCAATTAGGGAGCTCCAGGCCGTCCTCTCCCCGGCCTTGTCCACCAGCTCCTCCGGCAGGACCCCAAGGCGTTCCCGGACCAGATTGGAGATGTAACCTCTCCAACGTGTCCTGGGTCGACCCGGGGGCCTTCTGCCGGCAGGACATGCCCGAAACACCTCCCCGGGGAGGCGTCCAGGAGGCATCCTGACCAGATGCCCAAACCACCTCAACTGGCTCCTTTCGATCCGGAGGAGCAGCGGTTCTACTCCGAGTCCCTCCCGAATGTCCGAGCTCCTCACCCTATCTCTAAGGCTGAGCCCGGCCACCCTACGGAGGAAACTCATTTCGGCCGCTTGTATCCGCGATCTCATTCTTTCGGTCATTACCCAAAGCTCATGACCATAGGTGAGGATTGGGACGTAGATCGACCGGTAAATCGAGAGCCTGGCTTTCTGGCTCAGCTCCCTCTTCCCCACGACAGATCGGCTCAGCGTCCGCATCACTGCAGACGCCGAACCAATCCGCCTGTCGATCTCCCGATCCCTCCTACCCTCACTCGTGAACAAGACCCCGAGATACTTAAACTCCTCCACTTGAGGTAGGACCTCTCCCCCGACCCGGAGGAGGCAAGCCACCCTTTTCCGGTCGAGAACCATGGTCTCAGATTTGGAGGTGCTGATCCTCATCCCAGCCGCTTCACATTCGGCCGCGAACCTACCCAGCAAGAGCTGAAGGCCAGAGCTGGATGAAGCTAGGAGGACCACATCATCCGCAAAAAGCAGAGACGAGATTCTCCTGCCACCAAACTCGACACACTCCACACCACGGCTGCGTCTAGAAATTCTGTCCATAAAAGTGATGAACAGAACCGGTGACAAAGGGCAGCCCTGGCGGAGTCCAACCCTCACTGGGAACAGGTCCGACTTACTACCGGCTATGCGGACCAAACTCACGCTCCTCTGGTAAAGGGACTGAATGGCCCTTAACAGAAAGCCACCCACCCCATACTCCTGGAGCGTCCCCCACAGGGTGCCCCTGGGGACACGGTCATAAGCCTTCTCCAAATCCACAAAGCACATGTGGATTGGTTGGGCAAACTCCCATGCCCCCTCCATCACCCTTGCAAGGGTATAGAGCTGGTCCACAGTTCCACGGCCAGGACGAAAACCACATTGCTCCTCCTCTATCTGAGATTCAACTATCGATCGGACCCTCCTCTCCAGTACCTTGGCGTAGACCTTTCCAGGGAGGCTGAGGAGTGTGATCCCCCTATAGTTGGAACACACCCTCAGGTCACCCTTCTTAAAGATGGGGACCACCACCCCGGTCTGCCACTCCCTAGGAACTGCCCCCGATGACCACGCAATGTTGTAGAGACGTGTCAACCATGACAGCCCTACAACATCCATAGCCTTGAGATACCCAGGACGAACCTCATCCGCCCCCGGGGCTCCGCCGCTGTGTAGTTGTTTGACTACCTCAGCAACTTCTGCCCCCGAGATCGGACAGTCCATCCCCAGGCCTCCCAGCTCTGGTTCCTCCTCGGAATGCGCATTGGTGGGATTGAGGAGCTCCTCAAAGTATTCCTTCCACCGTCCGACTATAGCCTCAGTTGACGTCAGCAGCTCCCCATCCCCACTGTAAACAGTGTGAGCGAGTTGCTGCCTTCCTCTCCTGAGGCGCCGGACAGTTTGCCAGAACATCTTTGGAGCCGATCGATAGTCTTTCTCCATGGCCTCACCAAACTCCTCCCACGCCCGAGATTTTGCCTCGGCAACTGCCACTGCTGCACCCCGCTTGGCTATCCGGTACCTGTCTGCTGCCTCCGGAGACCCACAGACCAGCCACGCCCTGTAGGCCTCCTTCTTCAGCCTGACGGCTCCCCGGACCTCTGGTGTCCACCAGCGGGTACGGGGGTTGCCACCACGACTGGCACCGGCCATCTTACGACCACAGCTAGTAACAGCCGCCTCGACAATCGCAGAGTGGAACAAGGCCCACTCGGACTCAATGTCCCCCACTGCTCTCGGGACGTGGTCAAAGCTCTGCCGGAGGTGGGAGTTGAAGACCGTCTTGACAGGTTCTTCTGCCAGGCGTTCCCAGCAGACCCTCACTATGCGTTTGGGTCTGCCAGGTCTACGCGGCATGTTCCCTTGCCATCTGATCCAACTCACCACCAGGTGGTGATCAGTTGACAGCTCCGCCCCTCTCTTCACTCGGGTGTCCAAAACATTCGGCCGCAGGTCAGATGATACGACTACAAAATCTATCATCGACCTGTGACCAGGCTGCCCTGGTACCAAGTGTACCGGTGGGCATCCTTATGTTCGAACATGGTGTTCGTTATGGCCAAACTGCGGCTTGCACAGAAGTCCAATAACAAAACACCACTCGAGTTCAGATTAGGTGGGCCGTTCCTCCCAATCACACCCCTCCAGGTCAAGCTGTCATTGCCCACGTGAGCATTGAAGTCCCCCAGCAGGACAATGGAGTCCCCTGATGGAGCACTATCTAGCACTCGTCCCAGGGACTCCAAAAAGGGTGGGTACTCTGAACTGATATTTGGCCCATAAGCACAAACAACAGTCAGGACCCGTTCCCCGACCCGAAGGCGCAAGGAAGCTACCCTCTTGTCCCCCGGGGTAAACCCCAACACACAGGCAGAGAGTCTCGGGGCTAACAAAAAGCCAACCCCAGCCCTCCGCCTCTCACCCGGAGCAACTCCAGCAAAGTAGAGTGTCCAACCCCTCTCCAGGTCTCGGGTTCCAGAGCCAATGCAATGTGTCGAGGTGAGTCCGACTATATCTAGCCGGTACCGCTCAACCTCTGCCACAAGCTCCGGCTCCTTCCCCGCCAGCGAGGTGACGTTCCATGTCCCAAAAACTAGTTTTCTTGTCCGGGGATTGGACCGCCAAGGCTCCCGCCTTGGTCTGCCACCCGATTCGCATTGCACCGTACCCTTCATGTTCCTCCTGCGGGTGGTGGGTCCACAGTTGGACGAGCCCATGTATCCGGTTCGGGCTGGGCCCGGCCGGACCCCATGGGCGAAAGCCCGGCCACCAGGCGCTCGCTCACGGGCCCCAACCCCAGGCCTGGCTCCAGTGTGGGACCCCGGTAACCCTCCGGGCCAGGTACTCCGACTCTTCGTTTTAACCGCCATGAAAGATCCTTCGAACCAGTGACAAAGGGCAGCCCAAGAAGGCGCTATACAAATACAGGCCATTTAGCTAAGTCTAGTGTAAGAACATGGATGCCTGCAGGTCACACAGATCTAGTAACAATTATCTTCCTGCTCTAATTACAGACCTCACAATCCATGTCTGTTACTACTCTAGGCACACGTACAATATCGTCCTTAAAGCCTAGAAAGTAACACGCCGATTTATTTAGCATGATGCTCAAGTAGTATAACTCTTCATTCTTTTGTGGGATTTTTTTTTTCAAATTCTCATTTTGATGCATTTTCGTGTGTGTGTGTGTGTGTGTGTGTGTGTGTGTGTGTGTGTGTGTGTGTGTGTGTGTGTGTGTGTGTTTTAGGTTTTCATTTGTACTAAACAGTAGAGCTGGTGGCCTGTTTTCAGATACCAGTGAGTTATCTTTACAGTGTCTTGGTAGGTTATTACAGGACAATGCTATAGTGAAGAATGTGGGAGGAACACTTAAAGAACCACATTAGGCATTTCAGGCCCTCAAGAGACAGTTTAGACATATTATGGGATGTTCTTTTTTGTGCTCTCTTAACACCGCTGCAGTCAGACCCAAAGCCTTGAATTGGATAGAAAGGCTAAAAACGAACTCTTCGGAACTTGTCTGGCTTTCCAGCCGACTGTAAGTTATTAACATGTCATGTATGTCATTCTCATAAAATGTGTATGTGTCAGCATTAGGGGTTTAGATGGTTTCTTTTTTTATATATCGTATCAGCAATGTTTGTCCTTAGTAAAGCTGATTTAAAGTCAGGCGCATCCTCAGGCAGCCGATTACTGTTGCAGAATTTAATTTAAATTTCTTTTTATGTTCAACAATAATTTTTGCATAATAAATTCTCTAAATTAACCAGATTGAACAGTAAAATTCACTGACTGATTCAGCTTCAGAAATGTTGTAATTAGTGACATTTTAGCATGAAACTAAGATGGAAAATGTCTAGATATCGGCCATGAAAATTGGCCCATAAACATCAGCAGTACACATCAGCCATCGGCTGACCATGTCGGTATCAGTATCGGCAATAGAAAAACCCATATCGGTTGACCTCTAGTCAACAATAAGGCTTGCTAACTCGTGCCACACTTTTTTAGGATACATATTGTCAGTTATGTCTAGCAGTTAACTGAAAGTGATAAATGATCAAAAACCGGTGACATTCCTATTCGTTTTAACGTCAGTTGCTGTGATGCAGCTGTAGAGTGCAGGAATTTGGGACAGCACTGTCTGCAAGGTGCAAAGCTACCTTTTTATACTACAATAAATATAATTATGTTACAAAGAAGTTCTGTCCCCAGATATACTTGCATATATCTCTAAATTGTACAATTACCGTACGATCTCTGATAAAACGATGAACTGGTTAATTCAGAAAAAACTTAAAGAGGACAAAAACAGGCTAAAAATGAAAAAGAACCACATGCTGAACACATCTTGTACTCTGGTGAAAAAGAAGCTTTTAAAACTATTATGAGCTTCTCAACACTGCCTTCCATCATCATTTATTTATCTGAGGGAATATTCATCCCCCCCCAGTGCAGCACTGTTCTCTGAGTGTTTGGGGCCCTCTCTGTGTTATTCTGACACACAGCAGTGTATTGCAGTATTAATTAGAGTTTTGATAATCATCATCCAACCACAATAATTTCTTCCATTTAGATAATTCATATTCATTGTTTGTTTTGGCCTCTGTAATGAGATCAAACCGACAGGGTTGGACTAGTTGTTCTGGATCTGAGTCTGCAACCCAGATCACGGTCATATAGCACATTGCAACCCATTCTCAGAGCCGCGTCACTCATATAAACCTCACAGTCATAGTCACACTTCAGCACCGAGGCTCCGTCTGCCTGCATGTCACTGATAGCATTTATTTGAAATCCATGAATGTTTGGATTTGTTGAATAAACTTCAGCAGGGGACTAAATGTGTGTCTGACTGCGTTTGTAGGTTGAGTCATGCAGGGATATATGCTCCCTTTATTTTGATTATGTTCTTTGATGTAAAGGAAAACAACAAAGAACCATTCTGTCTTTTCCTAGAATGTTAAAATTTGAGTATTTATTCCTGTTCTGTGCAATGTACATTTAATTATTGTTATTATTTTTGCAAGGTTTACCACAAATTAGCTCTTTTCTTTTGGCATTTAAGCATATTTGCTGATTTAGCAACGCAATAAAAGTTATGTTGTTAGGTGAGTTATTTTTGTTTTTTTATTTAATTTTCATTTTAGTGGCATGTGCCTTGAGAAAACATTTTTTACTTTGTTTGCTTTGCACCTTTGATGTTTTATCGCCACAAATAACACAAGCCTGAAGAAGTTCTGCTGTGCGGCAGAGTTGGTAATGCTAACAGTTAGCTTCTGCCAATCGAGACGTCCTCTGCTGTTTCCTGGACTCTAAAACAACAGCCTTCCACGTCGTGAGTAAAGGTGGGTGAGTCCATGAATGTTAAGAGACAGCGTGACGTAGATTTGTCAGCTTTTCTAGTCCTAGAGTTTCACGGTCTATTTTCTATCGGAAGCTAATGCAGGAGACAGGTGTAGGAGACTACTTTCATGTTCAGCCTGCTTGGAAAAATTCAGAGAGACCTATTATAATCATAAATATAAATATATATATATATATATATATATCATGGGGCGACGGTGGCACAGGAGTTAAGTGCTCGCCCCGTAATCGGAAGATTGCAGGTTCGAGCCCCGCTCAGTCTGTCGCTGTTGTGTCCTTGGGCAAGACACTTAACCCACGTTGCCTGCTGGTGGTGGTCGGAGGGACTGGTGGCACCAGTGCTCGGCAGCCTCGCCTCTGTCAGTGCGCCCCAGGGCAGCTGTGGCTACATTGTAGCTCATCCCCACCAGTGTGTGAATGTGTGTGTGAATGGGTGAATGACTGGTTGTGTTGTAAAGTGCCTTGCGGGGTTTCGAGAACTCTAGAAGGTGCTATATCAAATACAGGCCATTTACCATTTAAATAAGTGGTTTTTCAGTGAAGTGCCACTTTACAAACATAAACTGAATATGATAATTTTCCCAAGTTGTTGCTACAGCCTTAGAAACCTCTGCGGACTACCATTTTGATGAATACCAGCTGTTTTATCCACAGCTGTTCTGGCCTATTCGGCGTCCTAATAGAGGTAATCTCAGCAAGTCCAGCTAAAAGACCAGATACAGAGAACTGTGACGTAAGGGGATTTATAGGAGTGCTGCAGTAATCCCGATTTATGTCATCATAGGATCACTTCTGCTGTTGATCAACCCTGAAATACCCGCGTCTGCCCTCACCCCTAAATGTACCCTTGATAGAAAAAAATGCAATTAGTACTCTGAAGTGGCCAGAGCTCCTGTCTTTATTAATTCCTGCTCTGAATTGAGCTTTAATTTTTAAACGCAACTATAAGAGACATCTGTTTCATCAATGCCCACTTTTTTATATTATGATCATCAAAAGAAACAATGAACACCTTGGGGTTGTAGCTGGCAGTAATATTTTAAATCAAACATTAGTAACCACAAAACCTGTTTAAAGTAGTGTTTCTCCTTTAATGTAATAAAGCTATAGCGGAGGATCATCTGAACCATTGGTCTCTATACATGTAACTGTCAGTCATTCTGGTGAACCATTCACGCAAGGCCATCGTCGTACGTGCTCGTCATGGGCAGCTTTCACGTCCTGCGCATGCGCGTTCTGTTTATGTGTAGCCTTCATTCCTTGCTGTTTTCACTGGATTCTTTTGAAAATGGTTGAGAAAGACTTTGAAGTCTACGATAAGAAAAAAAGGCCTCCGAAGTGAGAAAAAAAGACCAGAGATTTTAGGAGGCTCTTTTAAATGATGGTGTGCGCTGAAAGCAAAGGTCGGCCTCCCCACAGAAGCCTCTGTCGCTGGTTTTCTGCTCGACAGGTAGCCTGAAGGTCGGCATGCTACTTGCAGAAATTAATTTCAGATCGCTGCTAGAAGAAGTTAGCTGCAAGGCCGGCAGCTACTTGTACACAGAGCGTGAACGAGGATAACTGGGCGTTTTCTCTCATGCACATTTTTTCAGAACGTGGAGAGGGCGGCTCTTTCCTGAAATTCAGAAACCTCCTCTGCCATACCTTTAATAATCGTGAGTTGGAGTAATGTTTTAAATCCAAGAGACTAAATGATCCCTGTATCCAATTCCAATTTATTTATAAAGCACTAATAAAAAGCAGCGACGTGTACCAAAGTGCTGTACAATAAAAACATGTAAAAAAGAAGGAAATGGCAACAAGATTATAGGAGTCACAGAAAAACCAACCCCTTCAATCAAAGGCCAGGGAACACAGTTTGGTTGCATGTGCATTTGTATTATTTAGTCATGTTAGGAGTTTTTAAAAACAAATACTGTAAGACGGCCTAAGAAAATACATTTACTACATCTAATTCTTTCCTCAGTCCATCTCCTGATAAAGTAGTAAAACAGTACCAGAGCTGATGTCATTTCCCCCGTTTTTGGTGCCAGAGAGAGATTTATATTCATAGACTTTGAATCATTCAAACATATTATGGATATTTCATGGCTTTGCCACTTTAAGAGGTCATTTTAATAACCATAGCAAGTTTAAATCCTAAATTGTCCGTTGATCTCCTTCTTTAACCCTCTCAGGCTCTAAATACGTTTTGATAAAAGGACGAACAGCTAAGTCCTTTAGGGGTACTTCTGAGTTAAAAAATGCTCATGAAATACGTATGTGGAGTAACCAGGTAGGTAGGTTTTAACGTTGCAAATCTGCAACGCTGCTTCAAGAGGGTTAAAGCTTGGTTTATGCTTGACGCATTCACTTTCCGCGCGGTGATGCGGCTCGCGGATGGAACGCGCTTCACAACTCACAGCGTTTATGGTTCGTGCGGCTCGTCTCTGCGGTGAGCCAATATTCTCCCAAACTGAACGGGGCAGCATGGAGCTCTACGGCATGCATCCAACACTACACCATAGTAGAAGTAGAAATTACTGTTTACAACATGGCATTCCAGCATTTTTAACAGCGTTCTCGTCTTTTCCGACAGTGCGAGTTATTTCTCTCCAAGAATTATTAACAACATGTTGATCACGGTGATCTCTGAGAGCTGAATCATACAAATGTCTGTGTTTACGAACCTCTGCCATACTAGTTCTTGCCGGTCCGCCATGTTTTTCCGCGTCCGTCCGTCCGCGTGGTTAGAAATTTTCTGAGGTGCGCATTGCGGAAATTCTGGGCCGTGCGGAAGCGCGGTGGAGGGGCGTGGTTGTTAAAATGACGCAAAATGACGCAACTTTTCCGCGCGGAGCCGTGCGGACCTCGCGGATGCGTCAAGCATAAACCAACGTTAATCCTGCTGCCTATCTTTTGCCTTAGATGCTGCAAGAAAAGGAGATGTGCTCGTTGTTCAGCTTGTAAAGCAGGACAAGCATGAGCAGACACATTATAGCGTCATCTAATCTGATTAGAAACATGTTTTTCTAGCCCGTGTTGGTAAAACACAAAGATCTTCCATTATCCAAGCACGGCACCGACTTGGTTGCTACTCAGCACATTTTCAAAGAGCCTTCTCAGGGAGCTTTCTCCAAAGAAACTGAGGTTTCGCAGTCCACAACCTTAAAATAGCTCTTGAATCATGCAATATTACACAGCAAGCTTCCCATCCTCATCAGGCTTCAATCGCTGTTGTTTATTGTCTCCTAGTTTCTCCAAGCTTTCACATCTGAGAGGAGTCCCCATCCTCATTAGCATGGCTTTATAGTTTTTGTGAGGAGACTCACAGGTGCTTTTGTCCCTCACTAGTTAAAAATGAAAGCAGCATTTGCTTATTATGCAACACACGCATCAATAAGCATGTCTTTTAAATCTGAATGTACAACAGAGCTGCTTTAGGTGGCAGATTATGTTTGTGTGTCAGCAGTGTGGGGCGAGGCAGATTTCAATCTTCCAGCCCGACTGTGTGTTTCCCCTGGGTTCAGTAAAGCATAAAAGATGCTGAGAGGTGCCACACTCTGCTTTTCAGAGTATTGATGTGACCTATTCAGACACACACATTCACACACAAGCTAGAGATATTGTGTCACACAGGTGTAAGACATGAGCACACCGTTTCGTTAGTGCCACCTGGTTCTTTGTTTTACTAATAGAATCATTTAAAAGAAAACTAAAAATATTTAGTGGTTTTTTCCCCTGACCCAGTGAAAAGCAGTGCAACATGCAGTTTATTTTAGTCATGTGTTGTTTTCGAATGAATGCAGCCGGATTATGCACAGGTCTTTGAAAGAGGAAGGGAAAGGGGCTGGTGGAGCAGCATGACAGTATATGTGTCGACCTGCTCTCTCTGAGGGAGGAGTGTAATTGACAGAAGCCAGAAGTCATTTCATGTGCCTGCATCAAACTGCTATAACAGGTCGGACCATCACCCCTCAGCCCATCTGTCTCTCAGTTAGATAAGGGGATATTTAGCAGCCCGAAACGGATCGCTCTTTTTGGCACTGTCGCCGAACACAAGTGACCATCACCGCATACAAAGAATAGGATCAGCATTTTCTCTCAGGAAAGTGTCAGCTGAGTAGTCAGGCTTAGGATAGTAGAAGTACATGCTGATTTTTTTTTTTTTTACCATATTATGATATCTGAGATGGCTGCTGGAGAATAGGAGCTGATATTGCGGTGCAATTCAGCTTAAATGCAATCATGAGGCAGCTGCCAGTCCTCCAGTTAACAAGGAATCACCTGCCTCTTCAGTTTGATTAGAAAGAGCCTGAAAATGGATAAGAAAGCGGGCGCTGCTGGGAAATGAACGCAGTTGATTCAAAGTTGGCAAAGAACAAGAATAAGAGGCTTGAAGAAAGGGCAATGCCCAGAGATGTGTCAGAAAGAAGCAGGGCATAAAAGGTCTCGCTCTGAGGGATCAGGTGGTGGGATATTGTGTCAGTCAGGGAGCAATTCTCACTTTCATCTCTCTGAAGTTTAAGTGATAATTCAGAAGGAATGGCGGCTCAGAGTAGCAGGGAGATAAAGGTTACTGTTATTGTTCGATCTGCTCTGCTCTGTGAAGGCGTGGGTGACATCTACACATAAAAGAGCAACCTTTCGTCCCATGCTGCTTTTTAGATGTTCAATTTATTCATTTATACCAGCTCAGTGGCCTAGTGGTAGAGTGTCCACCCTGGGACTGGGAGATCAGGGTTTGATTCCTGGTCAGGACATACCAAAGACTTTAAAAATAGGACCCAATGCCTCCCTGCTTTAAGGGGTTGGATTGGGGGGGGGTTAAACCACCAAATAGTTTCCGAGTACAGCCGCCACTGCAGCTTACCGCTCATCTCTATGGGGATGGGTCAAATGCAGAGATGAATTCCACCAGTGTGTGATGATGACTATGGGACTTTAGCTTTAATGGAGTTCAGACTAATTCCAATGTGCAAAATATCTTTAGATGTTATTCAAGACAAAAGACTAAATATCTTCAAAACTTTATCGTCTGGACTTCTTTAAGTTGCTTGAAGACGTTTCACCTCTCATCCGAGAGGCTTCTTCAGTTCTAAGGTCAAATGGTGGAGAGCAGTGTTGCCAGATCCAAAATCCCACAATATCGTACAGAGAGGCTTAAATTATCGTTTTTCAGTACAAATTATCGTACATTATCAATTTGATAATAACGTTCTATAAACGACTTCTCACTCCAAAATTACATAACAAAGAAGGTGTTTTTTATTGCCCTGTTTAAATAAACATCTTTAAAACCAGTAATATAATGCCTATAAACGTGCAGAGTGTGTCGGCACCACTCTGACCTCCACGCATTGACACAGTATGCACATTTGCGCAGTCCTATTTATTTCATTTCTACATAGGTTAAAAGCACGCGACAAAACATCACAGCAGTGGAAAAACTGACCCAATAAATGACACAGCAGCCTACTCACCTAGTTGCTGATCTCGATCTCCTCATCTGATTCACTGTCTGTCACAGCAGAATGCCTTTAATCACCTGTACTAAGTGGTCTGTGCTTCTCATTGCAATGTTGTGCTGGGCTAAAAAGCCACATAGCTTGATTTCAGCGTTTTTCACATCATTTTCAAACTTCTCTTTTTCATTAGTTTGTAGGAGACATTTATAAACCTGTAAGCACAGAGGTGAAATCTGACTTCAGAACAGTTTAAAATTATGTAATTGACTTGGGAAAGCCACAGCAAAAGATGGTGTTACTAGATGCAATGTGAAATTGTTGTACATTTGAGGATTTTTGAAACTATTGATCGTACATCGTACAGAGCCCAAAATTATGGTACAAATACGATAATTATCGTACATCTGGCAACACTGGTGGAGAGTCCCAGATTCAAACCCAGTGGGAGTTTCCCCCTGAAGAGGGAACAAAACACCCCCTGATGATCTTCTACATAAACACATGAGCCAAGGTGTGAGGTGGGTGTGGGTCCTATTCAGCCAGAGTTTCAGGTGAGCTCATTGTGAAGCCTGGCCCCACCCTATCATGTGAATTCCTGAGGTCAGATGGCCCAGGATATGCGTGGGCGTTGAGGCATCTGGGAAGGGATCTCAAAACTGGATTATAGATGGCAGACAGTTGGTGTCGTAAACAACCGCCTCTGTTCAAAGATGGTTGCTCACAGTGGACATAAATGGCTTCCTTTACTCCTCTTTCAAACCATCTGTCCTCTCTGTCCAAAATGTGAACGTTGACATCCTCGAAAGAGTTACCTTTGTCCTTTCGATGCAAATGAACTGCTGAGTCCTGTTCCGTGGAGGTGGCTCTTCTATGTTGTGCCATGCGCTTGTGAAGTGGCTGTTTGGTTTCTCCGATGTAGAGGTCTGGATGACCTGGATGACTGAGAACCTTCACAGACATCTTCAAAACTTTACTTTGTCCCACTTGATTTAGTAAATGTGTTTCCCCAGTTTGGAGTTTATTTATTTACTGATTTCTGCCATGTTTCCATTAGCTGTAGGTTTTATTTCTTCATAAGTGGTCCTACGTCTGAAATGTTTGGATTTAACCAAAGAAATATATTTGTATGGACCAATCATGTATCTTGTTTTAATAAAAGAAATCTGGAATTTTTTCTTAGAGGGCACCATCTACAGGCAGAAAAGTGTTTGACACCTTAAGTCAATCTCCCTACTTCTGTGGTTTTATGGCTGGAAGCTACACATCTTGTCTGTGAACGCACACCTCTAGCCGGCAAAAGCGCTAAAACCCAGTTTTACAGTTATTATTCCCACTTAATGCTGTTTTTGTCTCATCGGTTAAAATGAAAGAAAACGTATACTGGAGCTTGTTGGGGTGGCCCCTGCTATTAGGTGGCTTCAACCTCTACATTATGTTCCTGCATCCAGTATAGTTCTCGGGGGGGAAAAAGCACCAGTGCACCTGCTTGAGGATGTAGAAGCCAGTCAGAGGTGAAAGTAGCTTCTATAAAGTGACAGAAAATTGCAGGATCTGGAGCCTTATGTCCTTATATTTGCACATCTCACTTCTGATTGGATAACAGCAACACAACTCTACCACTGACTGTAGATCCTGTAGGATTTCAACTGTGATGTGGGGATGCTAATGCTAATGGTTAGCTTCTACTAGTCAAGACGTTCTCTGCCGTTTCCTGGACGCTAAACCAACAACAGCCTTCCTTGTCACGACGAGTCAAGAAGGGATTTCCAGTCTGAGCAAAAGTTTTTCATGTGTGTGGTTTTTGCTGGTCTGCATCCACAGTGGATATATATCTGACCAGCTGACAGATCTACTGGCAAGTTCTAATTAACCAGCGCGGAATGGCTCCGAAAAAAGTTCCATCGACAGAGGAGATCAAAGACATTAAAAAGTCTCTCGAATTTGTGTCCGAGGAAGTGACTGCTGTTAGAGCGCAACAGAAGCAGATCCTAGATCTTCTGGAGGAGGTGAAGCTGTTGCACCTTCAGAATGTGGAAAAAACAAACGCATCCTGGCTCTAGAGCAGCGGGTGGACGAACTGGAGCAGTATTCTAAAATGAATGAAGTGGTCATTATGGGGCTTCCACTAAAACCGCGCAGTTATGCTTGCGCTGTAGCTCCAAACAATATGGAGCTTGGGGAGGAGGAGGAGAGATCATTGGAGCAACAGGTGGCCTCCTTCCTTCATAGTAAAGGGATCAAGTTGGACCTGGATCACATCGAGACGTGCCACCTGCTACCCAGGAGGAACAGTGAACATCCTGCCATCATAATGCGGTTTGTGCCAGGAAAGCTAGATATCTGAAAAAACAACAGAAGATCCAACATACCTGGGTGACAAATTGTAAAATCTTTATTAAACTCAATGGAAGTCCTGAAGAAGCAAAAGTAGTGGTGGTGAGACACATACAAGAACTTGATAAGTATTGATGATGTGAAACTAGCCTAATAGCTTCATATCGGCCTATGTGTCTGTTCATGCATGCTGCCTCAAGCATACGGACTCCATGAGTACTGAGATCAGTGAACTTATGCAGAGGATATCTGACTTAGAAGGAATGGAACTGGAGGTTTCTGAGTATACAGAATTCAATACAAACTATTTAGGAAATGAAATAGACCCAGATAATAATTTTCTTGTCTCTATCAAGAAAATGTATTATTGATTTATATCCTGTTGTTAATTGTGATGTTATTGGCATGTTGGAAATAAATAAATGATGATGATGATTTTTAACCTCCTGAGACCCGAATTAGTATTTGGCGTGATGTAAAATAAAATAAAAATATTAGCAAACTTCCTAAAAAAATATAAATAACAGGAAGAAATGTTTTAAAGTCTACATCAAGTGTCTCTAAATAATGAAAAAAATGTCTAAATTGAAGAGAATAAAATATTATGGTGCAAAAAGCCAATGCCTTCATATGTACACGCATGGTCTGAAAAGGTTAAATTATTATTTCTGATTATAACCGGTCACTTTGAGTTTTTCATACAGGCCGAACATGATGGGGAAGGCTGTTGTTGTTTTAGCGTCCAGGAAAAATCAGACTAGTAGAAGCTACCCGTTAGCATTAGCAACTTCACCACACAAAAGAACTCCTCCAGGCTTGTGTTATTTTTGGAGATAAAGCATCAACTGTCGCATTGAGTGGATGGTTTGGACCCAAAATGCAGTAACCCAGGATGACACGAGGCTGAAGTGGATATGAAGTAAAAATCCTTTTATTTAGGAGGCTGGGCATAAATCCAAAGCAAACACTGGCAAAAGGCAAAACAGAAGCTCCTTTATGAGCAAGCTCAGGGGAACACTTGAGATGGACAAAAACAACACTGACAACGACAATGAACCAACAAGACACAGAGACAAGACAGGGCTTAAATACACTGGGGCATAATGGGAGGCAGATGAGCTGCAGGTGTGTGGAGTGTGGAGGGAGGACCAGGTGAAAGCAATGACTAATCAGGGAAGAAACTAACATGACCTAAGAGTGAACCTAAAAACAGAAAAGCAACCATATAACTAAAATTCTAAAGCGAAGGAGAACTATAAAGACCGGTGGGACAAAACATATTAAAGAGACTAATAACATGAAAAGCTGAAATAATAAACACTGCAGAGGGATGACTGGCTGCAGAGGGGTGACTGGAGAAGACTAAAGGAACACACGAGACACATAAATGAGATGCAGACAAAGGACACACGAGGGCGCTATGAAACACAAAAGGAGAACCTGGAGTGGGAACTGGAGGGGCTGGGGAACAAAGGGACACAGAACATGACATCAACATTGCAAAGCAGACAGAGTCAGTGGTGGAGTGTCACTGCTGTTAGCTAATCAGAAACGAAATGTGCAAATATCAGGAAATACGACTCAAAATCCTCCAGTCTGAAGCTCAACTCTGATGTGGCTCACTTCTATTTCCTGAAACTGAAAAAAAAACTGTGCTTTCCCCACCAGAGAGCAGGCACTTATTAAATGTGTGAAAAAAACTTTAAATATTTTGATTAAAATTCAGAAACTTGCATTAAAAATAGTCATCTGCCTTTTTTATTTAAATTTTTTTAAAATCTTTTTGACTCTTGACCTTTTCAGCAGAGCAGCTATAGATTCACCTCTGTAAGAGTTTTTTTTTATTTTCAGATGATTTCACTCTGTTCTGAAAAGAGCAGTTTGGGAGGATTTCCTTTTTCTTTTATATATTTTGTTTTATATATATTTTTGCAATCAAGACAAAAGATTTTCCCTAGCAATAACAAGTGTGTGCTGGTGGCAGTACAGACCATAAATAGCTGCTGGTGTAATGTCAAGGCTGTGTAATAGTTTTTTTTCCACAACATTCTTATTTTTTCATATGAAAATGCTTTTTCATCGATCTTGCACTCGCTTTCTTTTATTTCTTCTCATCAGTAACCAAATCTAGTTGACAGTATCAATTAAACCCTGTGAAACTGCCCCAGTATCTGCCTCCCTTTGGGGCTATTTAGTTGTGCTTAGCTCTGTGGAAGCTCGGTCGGTTGCCAGGCAATCGTTGGAGTGTTTCAAGTTCTTTCTTTTAAATGTAGGCCATCTTAGTTCTGCGGGCCAACTGTCTAGCCCAAAGAATCCTGTATCTTCTCTGTGAGGCGACTTGGGTGAAACCAATTGGTGGCGTGATGCAACACGTTGAAGGAACTGTGTGTGAAGTCTTCATGGAGACAATCCCTACACTTGCATCACCTTTAAAATAAACACAAAATTTTGTTGCACTTCTGTTGAAAAAGCTATTGTGAAACCGAAACAGCTGCTCTGAAGTCTGTCACATGACTTGGAGTGGAGATGAAATAAGGGAAACCCATCTTGTGGCCCTGGGAATGCTGTGTTTTGTGGTTCTTTACACTGGAAAAGCATGGTAATATTTTTATCTTGTGCATGAACAAAGTGCATCAACTGTCAGTATTCTTAGTTAAAACATTTGCATGACAGGCGGTGGGCTAGGCATCTTTTTTTCAAGGAATGCTAGGTTTTTTTATATTTTAGAAAACAGTTGTTGTAATGTTACGAAAATAATTACACGGATCTGACTTGACCTCGCTGAAAGCAGGGTTCAGTTCCTATCACTAGGTTTCTCATTCAGATCAACAAATAGAAATAGGCTGACTGATAAAACCACTAATCTGATTAAACAGGAATTGCATAAACTTTGCTATTTAAACATCTAATTTACAAGCCATCCTATATATGTGAATAGTCTGGCCACGGCCCATAGACAGAGCTCTGTCCTGGGGTGGAGTCCACATGCTATCGACATACTCACTGCTATGAATGTCAGTCAGCGGGGCAGACTGCTGTACACCGTCACAGAAGTCGCAAATACATTACTTTTCTAAATAAAGAACTTAACCCTTTAAGACCGGCGGGAGCGCCGGCGCTCTCATTTGCATATCTGTGTTCAAATGCTTGTAGAACTGAAACTATGTAAGATAGAACAAATTTTTTTTGGATATTAAACTGGAGGAGTTGCACTTAAATCTCACACACTGAACACGTTCCAGAGCGCTGCGTATTTCCGCTAATGAGTTTGCAAAAAACAAATAAAATGCGCAAATAAGAAAAGCATTTTTCATTGAGACACAGATGCTGTGTCGTTCTGATTTGCAGCTCACCGGGCTTCACACGCTAGAATAAACGTCATCACATTGTCAGCGTGAACTGTCACATGATTATCACTCACCCAATCACATGCTTTGACGTCATTTTCCCGCGAATTGTAGTTCTTTGTAGTCCCAGTCTTTTGGCTTTTTCTTGTGCTTTTTCGCAATAGTACATTTAAACAAACACATCCTACACACATCACACACCCTAAAAACTTACGACACACACGCACACACACACACGCACGCACACACACACACACACACACACACACACACACACACACACACACACACACACACACACACACTACTACGAACGTTTTGATGAGTCACGGACCCGCCAAACGGTACATTTTCCCTCCTCGAAGCAGTTGACGCCATTGCAGAGCCGGAGGATGTTTTAGGTTTCACTTTCAGTTTCCTCACGTATATATTCATGCAATATTCTTTATTATTGTTATTATTGGTGAGAGAAAAGGAAAACTATATACTACTGAAAAATTTGCTGCAAATATTCAACATTATTATGTTAGACTCCTGCAGATTATTATTATTTATGTTTTCGTTTTTATTACGGTTTATATAAATGAGTGTATCTCAGAAACTATTTAATGGAAGCACTTCAAATGAATTTGCGGTTGTTTGAAAGGATTGTGTGAAACTTTTTTCCATTGACAATTTTGAGGGATAAAGCTGTGGCATTTCTGTATAATGAAAAATATGGGTTAAAACAACAAACGATTTTCAGTTTCTGTATAAATAATTGCATTTTTAGTCAAATATTTTGTTAGAATGTAAGGGTTGTATTGATGTATAGAAAGTTGAAATACTCCACAAAGTGGCACCACAGCATGTAAAAATGTAAACATAAGTTCTGGCGAACTTGTTCTATGGCAGGACTTAAAGGGTCGAGTACCTGTATCCAGGGCCCGAATTTAACACTCGCCACTCGCCAAATGCGAGCAAATTGCTCCATTTGGCGAGTAAATTTTTGAGCTCATACCTGCCACCTGGTAGGTAAATGTTTGCACCAAATTAGTTATGTTTCTCAGCCATCTTCCATGGATTTCTGATACTCCTCCCGCCTGCATGCAACGTACACAAACGTATGCGAAACGTGAACGCCGCATCCAACGTCAATTCCACCTATCCCATTCAATCAGTTTATCAAGTTAGCAGTTAGCTTCGTGTTAAAACTAGCGGTGAAATGTGGCGGTTTTTAACTGGAGTCAGCCAGCCTTCCAAAGGAAAACTCGTCGAACTGGAAGAAAAACCACCAGGACCAGTGGCAACCAGAAGATTTTGTGAAAATTGGCGAACTGGAGATGGCGGAGTCGTGAGACAATGGCTACATTATGATGGCCACGTAGCGTTGCTGCCTTTCACAGACAACTGTCCCTCGGCATTCTTCAAAAATCCAAAAAATGCCCATACTTCCGACTTTGTCCTCTTTGAGGGATAATAAATGTCCCGAGTGCTGCCGTCTCCTCCTGCCATTATTTCAGCTTTAGCTTAAAGTTTTGGTCATAAACAACAAAGTGCGCATGTGCCGCCGGCAACTTCAGCAGATGATACGGTGGCTGGTAAGGGTCACCGCGCCTACACCGCAGCCACGGTAATCCACCGAGATAATTTTTTTTTTAAAACAAGACGGTTATTATTATTGTCAACTTTTTTACCGGGGTTTACCGCTACACCGTTTACTGTGACAACCCCAGCCCTGACACACTTTCAGATATTCTCATGGTGCAGCTGTGTTCTCCAGAGATCAAGGACTAGGACCCAAATGAGGCTTTGGCACAAAGACGGTGTCAGAAGCAGGAGGCCAGACTTCATGGACAGAGAAAACAAGGAGTCTGACTAGATTTCAATGAAAGAGTTCATAAAAACATCTCTAAAAATAAATAAATAGTAAAAATGACAAAAGAGTTGTTTTTCTTAATAATTGATGTTTTAATTATTTTGTCACTCTGTTTGGAATCAACATAATATAGAATAACATGCTTTAGGTGGATCTAAATCATTTAGAATTTTGGCCGGTAAAAAATATGCTTGGCCAGTAGATTTTCATCATCTACCAGCCAACTTGGCCGGTGAGTAAAAAATTTAATTTCGGACCCTGCATGCATCTGCTCCTAACTAAAATAAAAGCCCACCTCTAAATAGTCCAAAGTTTATGCCAAAGCTGTTTCAAATGAGCTGATGCCATCTTAGTTGTGCTGCTCCATCGCATCATCCCACCCAGATCTGATAGAGCCATGGTAATTTAGACAAATTTTAATTTACTGCAAGACCAATATCATCACAAGAAAAATGTTTTTAATGTATGCGTACATCAGGTTTTCCAACTGTGCAGAGGTTATTTGATGATTGGCTGAGGCGGTCCTCGATGCTGAGCTGGAAAACAAAGAGTTTCTATAGTAACAGTCAAGAGTCAGGGAGGAGGGTGTGTCTAGTGGTGTGCTGTTGTAACGGACATTGGTGCAGTCCTGAGCCATTTCTGCTGTGCTCTCCTTCCCCTCAGCTCCCACATGTCTCTCTTATTGTCATCTTGAAGCAAGTGGGAGACTGTGAATAGAACAAATACAGAATCTTAATAAGGCAGCTGATAAAAAAACTCATTTACTCACACTCCAACTGTCAGTTGTCTGTTCTCTGTTGACTAGCTGCACCATTAGGTTTAATACACACTTTATCAATATGTGTTCAATGATTTTGAAGTGTTGGAAGGAGGTTTTATGTTAACTTTTGAATGTCTACAAGGTCACATGGTCAGAGCTGACTCTGATAAAGAGGAAGCATGCCTATAGGCAGCAGCAGTTATTTCATGGACCACAGGATTTTATCGTGATTGGCGCCTCAGAATTTAAGGAGCTGCTATTATGTCTGGATGTCCTCCTGAGTCCAGTAAAATCACACGGCTGGTTTTCCATCCATCAATCTATTTTCTGTACCTGCTTTATGCAGGCTGTCACAATAGATGGGCCATGTCACACGTAGTCAGGTTTTTGTAAAACAAAAAAAAATCCTCCCCCACCCATCTAGGAGAAAAACTTGCGTTCACGCCACCTGGTTTTCTGCAAACAATCCAGGACATTGTGCAGCACATTCATAGACATGCCAAACCTGTAGGTGGCAGTATTTCCCTAATTGTTGGCATCTTTGCCGAAAAACATTCTTTGTATGTGGCATAACGGGGTGCACGCGAGGTCTGGGGGCAACAAAGAGGGGCCAGCGGGCCGCGTTTTGAGGACCACTGATCTAGTGTGACGTGATTGACAGGCACAGGACCCCGAGCCAGCCAGAAGGAAACATGGCGTCTAATATGGTGTCCCCCAAAGACACTAGACCACGCCCTATGTACTTTAGACTCGTTTTTATGATTATTGTTATGAAGCTGCCAGTATTATAACAACTGGACATCATTTTATTCATTTTCAACTACTTTTGATGGGTATTTCCAGAGATTAATGGTAAAAATGCTAATTCTCTCTTTAATGTGGATGATGGGCCAAACCGTAGAACATCTAAGTGTGTACAGGGTCTTTAACTCAGGTTGTTTTCTGGAATGCGCTATCTCAGTTTTTAGCAGTAGGAGCACAAAGAACTATGTTGGATTTGTTTTTTTGTTTTGTTTTTTCAATTTTTCCATATCTGCAAGTGTTTTATCTCTGAGAGTGGTTTAGATTAGATATCTTTTGTGATGATCACAATTTTGTATTTTTTTCATGTTTTGAGTTTATAATATTACAGTTTGGTCTTTTTGTTGGCTCCTGTATAAAGCAACATACAGTGCATTTATTGTTTAAAAAAGATAAAGAAAGTTTGCTGTTTAAAAAATAATGAAAATACTACTTACTGTCTGCACACTAGGGCTGTCGCGGTAACCGCAAAAATGAAATATCGCGATATGAAGAAGCCCACCGCGCTGCATCATGCGCCACCGCGATTACTGAACTTGGTTCAACTCAATGATGCATGTTGAGAAGGATGGCTGCACTGGTATCAAAACGAAACGTTACTTCGCTCCTGTGGGAGCGCTTTGGTTTTCAGTACGTCAGCTGCTGCGCAGCCAGAGTCCTTGGCCGAGACAGAGCTGCCACCAGCGGCAAATAAATAAATAAATAAACGCTCGGAGACCTGCTGAAGTCCCGGACAAGCACTGCTTCTGCAGCCGTCCCAAAGAGAGTTTGAGCCGAGCTGGAGCTCACTCGCTACCTGCAGGAGGAATGCATCCACCCTAAAGAAAACCCCCGTGACACGGTGGAGCAACAAACGGGAGATTCCCTTTGCTCGCCAGAGTCGCACGCAAGTACGTGTGTGTTAGTGCAACGAGCGCACCATCCGAGAGGCTTTTCAGTGTTGCTGCAAATGTTGCCACCCCTCTCAGATCCTCTCTCAAACCGTAGTTAACATGCTGGTTTTCCTTGTAGGTAACAAGGACGTGACCGAGCTATAAATCACCGTCATTCGTGTGTGTGAAAGTGAAATGATAGTGCGCCCGCCCCCCGGCGCGCGCGCCCGGTACATGTAATTTTTTATGCTTGATTTTAAACAACTAAACAAAATGGGGACTTGTTTCTTATTTGTTAGATGCTGCAGCCAAATTTGCATTTAAAAGTTTAACCTCCTGAATTTTGTTGTTTTTAAGTTCAGTCGGACTCCGACTGTCGGAGAAACAAGCGTTACTGCGATCTGCGTTGTTACTGCCCTTTGATCTGCATTCAGTAAAGTGTTATTAAAGAAGGCACGGCAATTTTTAACCTTTTTTAAATGTGTAAACATTATGTTTAGATAGTACTGCAATAAAAAAGTGCTGCAATAATATCGCACACCGCAATATTAAGCCACCCTGAATCACCGCAGGGGGAATTTCTCAACCGCAACAGCCCTACTGCACACCTAGGATATGTGCTTTTTTATTTTTATTTTTTTCTCAGCAAAATACAAGTATAAAACAAGCTGTTTGCTCCAAGGTGGAGCAAGTTGTAAATAAGACATTTCTTACTGAAAGACAGTCGAGAAGCCGAGTGAAAAGCTTACAAGCAAATGTAAAAGTTATATTTAGTTGCATTTTTAATCATCATTCTACAATTTTCAGCCTCTGTGATTCTTTTCAGTTCTGTTTCATCTGTGTTGCGTCTTCCACGTCCAAGCCTGACTGTCTTTCGCTGGTGTGATCAGACTTCATGACTATTCAAGACATCAGTATTCCTGTGGCCCGCACCCCAACTAAGCCATCTGCTGCTCTCAGATTGCATCTTTCCTCCACTTCACCGTCCAGCTCTCATTCACATACTTTACACAAAACATGCAAATGCACACATATGTACACACACATGTTTGACTGCAATTAAACAGCTTTATGCTACAGCTGCTGATGCATTTACCTGCGTGCATAAACGAGTCTGCACAAGCCTGTTTTGGTGATGGTAACAATTTGAACCAATGCATTTACATTAGAGGCAGACATTTGTGTGTGGTGGTAGGAAATAATGATGCAGCCTGCTGGATACTGATCTCTTTTTGCTCCAGTCACTGATTATTTTTTTCCCAGGGGTGTGGACAATCTACCTGCATGCATTTGGCAACAAGACAAAGAAACAGCTTGTCCCGAAGACACATATTTGGATACAGATTTTAAATTATGCTTAGAACACTGTTCAGGGGCTTCTTGTAACAGGAAGGCACAGTGGTACCTCTTACAGAATTATTCAGGAAATGAAATATTCTGACCATGTAATTATAATTTGTCTTCAGCTAGTAGGTACTGTAAGTAACTCAAGTAAGCTAAAGAAATTAAGATTTATTTATCCAAATGGGCACAAAAAGAGTCTTTCTGAAGTTTCAAATAACAGGGAACTCTCTCAAGATGACAACACTACTTTCAGAGTCACGTGACTTGTAGTAGGCCCCATCAAGGCCCAGTCCCAACACTCGCACTTTCACACTTGCGCCCTTCAATTGTGCAATCCCAGCCAGGGGTGTGAGTGCATAGGGGTCCATATTTTTAAGTACGGAAGTTGATCACGCCCCTTTTGCACCCTTGATCCAAACTTCACCCAAGTCCGCATCCATGTGGACTTGGTGGAAGGCTATTACCCATAATCCATTGCTGCGGTAGAACAGGCTCAAGTGTCTTTCCTGAAAATATCTATTTTCAAATAAAAGTAGTTCATTTTAGGTGATGGCCTGAATGTTTTAGACAAAGCAGCAATGAATGGAACCTTATTTCAAATGTTTGGTTGTTTATTTGAAAGTTGCTAATAAAGCTTTTTGTAAAAAGTAGCACAGCGACCAGCATCATAGCATGCGTTGCAGTCAGTGACGCAATGCTCCCTGCCCCAATTCCGCAGTTATTTGCACACTTGTGTACCACACACTCAAAGCCTTACTGCACACTTCCTCCAAGTGCACTTCACAGAAGACCGTAGAGCTTGGTGCGAGTATAGGGAAGCTAAGTGTCCTCCTCTTCCAGTTGGCTCATGGGTTCCCGAAAGAACGAAAAAATAAATGCAAGATTTATGGTGTTTTTTCCCTCCTGGAGGAAGGATTTGAAATTTTCTAAACTTACAGTAATTTTTCTTCTTCTCTTCTCCGTGTCTGCTTCAGTGACGTCATTTTGTAGTCCGGGACATATTTTCACACAAAACCTAAAACAGCTTTTGCCCCATTCAAAAATCAGAATGTGTTTTTAAAATTCTCGGTCATCATATGTAAAATCCATGGCACGTAAATCACGGGATTAGAAAACTGTGTTTGTAGCCCGCTGACTTGCACTCATTTATTCGTTCTTCTGCGGACCCATGGTCTGGAAGTAGATGGGCGTGACTTGGGCTCCCTATAACCAGCCGTAAGGGCATCGAGTGGAAGCCGAAGCTAAAAGGAACCAATTAAGCTCAATATCTAAGGTGCACACTCTAGGTTCAGAAATATGTTGCCTTTACTTTTAACTTACTCAACTCAGTCTTGGTTTGTAAAGAGCCTTACAGACATAGGAAATGACACCAAGGTGCTTCACAGGCATCATAAAACTGATGAAACAAACATAAAACACCATTACATGGTATATGATGAAAACAAAAAACTAACAACCAGAGGTAAATCTTAAAAGTAAGTCTTCAGCCTTGTTTTAAAATCCGCCACAGAGGTAGAAGCCGTTATGGGCAGAGGAAGCTCATTCCAAAGCTTTGGACCTACCACTGAGAAGGCTCTATACAATGTCTTCATCAAGTGACCTAGGGACTGAGAGCAGCAGAAGATTCTCTAAGCGGAGTGTCTAAGCAGGAGCATAAGGCTGTAGTAATGTTTATGTTTATTCATTTAGCAGACGCTTTTATCCAACGCGACTTACAATTTATAACCTATAGGGCATGTTGTGATCTGTGGGGGAAACTGGAGTACCCGGAGGAAACCCACGCATGCATGGGGAGAACACGCAACTCCACGCAGAAAGGCTGCAGCCGAGTTTCGAACCTGCGACCTTGGTGCTGCGAGGCAACAGTGCTAACCGCTGCGCCACCAGGGAGTAAGGCTGCCGCGTAAGGTGGTGCCAGCCCATTGAAAGTTTTGAAGACCAATTCAAGATTTTTAAAACATATATTCTAAAAGCAACGGGCAGCCAATGCAAGGCAGTTAAATTCGAGTGACATGGTCAAACTTTTGCTTGCCTTCTAAAAATTTGGCTGCTGCATTTTGCACGAGTTGCAACCTAGCTAGAGTATTCTGGCTCGCACCAACTGAATCACAGTAATCCATGCGTGCATTAACAAAGGCTTGAACTACAGCCTCCAGATCACGTCTTGAAGGGTTGTACCTTGGACAGAGGTAAAGACCTGGATCTTTACTGATAGAGCCTGGGTCTTTGGGTCGTGAAATAAAGATTAGGGCTGCACGATATTAGGAAACGCGATATGCGATAAAAGTGACTAATATTGTGATGACGATATTACTTGCAATAAGTAAAAACTTAACTCAGGAAAAAATAAATAAAAAACAAAAAATAAAAATGACAAAAAAGATAAGAAAAATGAGAAAAGCAGAATCAATAGAAAGAGCAGAACAAAGCTAACTCAGGTGTTTGCTAACCATCCAAATGAAGTGCCATCCGCCTCGGGGCGGCCATCGAAACTATGACAACCCACCCAATCTGTCAAATGGGTGAAGAGCTCTATTTGATTTGTTAAAAACAACATCATGCCTCCATTTGATTGACAGAATGCATTATGTGTAGCAAACATTTGAGCTGACCATTCATAACGATATTTATCTGTTCTTTGCGATATGCATATTGTGCATGCTGATATTGTGATAAAGATAGATTTGCGATGTATTGTGCAGCCCTACTAAAGACGTAACCGTATTCATCCTAAAACTAAACAAAAAAAACTGACGTTTCTGATAATTTAGTTAAACAGTTCATCAGATCTGAAGTTCAGCTGCTCTTAAAATAATAACATTTTACTTGCTGCAGTAAAAAGTGTTCACCTGAACCTAGTTCCAAGTAAAACGAAGAATGGCTGAGAACACTGAATAGTGATGAAGACTCTGCTTGTAATCTAGAGAATTTCACTTACACAATATTCATGCAAGAGTGTTAGCATTTGTGAAATGTCATATTTTGGATGAGATTATTGTGCAGTTACACAGGAGACTTTTGGTTAGTTGGTAAAGACACACACAATCTAAAGCATCCTGTTCAGAAGCATAAACGTGCTGTAATTTATTCTAATCTGTCATAATAATACTAAACAGGTGGGACAAATCCCCAGTGTGTCATCCGATGATCGTATCAGCATTCATTCGTGGTCTGCCTGTATCTGTCCTGTCTATATGTGTGTGTGTAATCTTGGTCAGGCTGTTCTGTGGAGTCAAGCTCCTATGCTTTGGTTCGCTGGAGCGCTGGCAATAAAATTCTCTCTGATTCTCTGATTTACAAATTCATGCAAATGGAATAAGCAGTAAAATCTCAAATTGATGTCAGAAAAGTAATTGAGGGAAAGCCACCAGGCCAGGGACTTAAAGGGTTTCCCCAATTATACGGTAGTTTTAGTCTGACTAAGAAACAACAACAAAATAAATAAATCAAAAGGTGTAAAATCAAGCAAGAACACAACATAAGTCTACTACACCACACCATCGATGGGCATCATGTGAATGTGAGCAGTCAACAAAGAGAAAGCCAAAGGGTATCATTCCCCATGGGATGTGGTTACCCCCGGTTACCAACCCTCATCTTCAGCTTTAGGGAAATGGTAGAGGTGGGGCTGAGCACATGCTGGATGAAGCTGGTGTGTAATGTGAGGGGAGAGGGTGGAGTCACGGAGGTGCTAGCTGTGCAGCAGCTTGTGGGGGGATGGGAGGAGCGAGGAGAAACATGAGGGAGGGAAGCACGGGTGTAGTTGTTACAACAGATTGAAAGGCTATTGTTGAATCACATCCCATTCCAGGTAAGATGCACAGTTGATATTTGTGATGGTGACCCGACGAGAGGATTTAGGATGCAAGAACGAGGGAGGAAAATGATTGTCTGAGATGCTTCACATGTTGCTGTGTTTCATCAGATGTGCTAAAGTGTGAGTGATCATATCTCTCTAGTGATCAGTGGGCTTTTGTTGTTGTTCATGGAAAAGTAAAGCTGCGATGGGCATCAACCTGTCTTTGCATGCACTTGTGTGTTTTGGAAACAGGCACATGTCTAATAACCTGGTTAATCACTTGTAATGGAAAACCTTAGACCTCACAGACAAGGAAACACAGCCTAACCCTAAGGACAGTTGTTATAGCAACAGGATGACACGACAGGGAGGAGATGGTAACTAATATCTGATAGGACATTAAAAATCTAGAAAAACAAAGAATAAGTACTTCAAACTTTTAAAGCTAGGCTGTTAGGATGCAATTAGGCTACAAGTAGTTATTTATTACCACAGGCTTTGGTTTTCTAGGAAGGTCTTGAAACAATAAGTGCAAGACTTTGTCTTTACCTTTAAATTTGCCCTTATGAGTGTATCCAATAGTCAGTAGAATCTTTAGGAGGTGAAATTATTCATGAAGGTTGGACATTTTATCAATTTTTTAACTTTTATTTTGAAGATGCACAAAGGTTGACTTCTATCTACCAGCATGAATTTTTGCATCTGACAAAATTATGAAAACTGGTTTGTGTAAAAATTTTCTATAAGAAAAAAAATTAGATTTTTTTTCTTGCCTTCAAATTTCCTGGCTGATTTTTTTAAAGCAGTAATAGAAACTTTGTGCTGTTCACTGCCTCAGATGAAACAAAAGGAGCCTATAACATATCGCCTGTTTTCTAGTCGCAGCATAAAGACAGATACAGTTTGAGCTCTGTTTGTTTTTTTATCTGCATGTCAGTGACTAAAAAGCCTCCCATCTTTGTGTTTATCTCACAACCTGACCCTAAGTGACATTTAGTTAACGCCTTTAAATACGAAACCAAAATAGGGCCATGTCGGCATGAGGATGTTCCAGATGTGAATGAATTACCACACAGAATGCTTAGTCGACAGGAATATAATGGATCCAACAGGAGGAAATACAAAATGTAGAAAAAGAGTGAGGAATTATTTGTGGACGGTGTTTGTAATGACAAATATGGATTCATTTGCTGGTGAAAATGCAAAAATGTGCAGAGAGAGAGAGAGTGTGTGTGTGAGTGTGTGTGTGTTACTGAAGATCAGCAGCAACGACTGGTGTAGTGCTAAGGTAGTGTCCCTTTGTGTTTCTCTGCCTCACAGGTGAAAACCACTGATAATGCATGGCGTGTAAGCCCCCAATCATGGCCAACAGGAAACGGCCAGGGACTTGTGGGGGTAATGGTATGTCTGCTCCCAGCCCTGCCTCCTGGCCCACCCCTCATCCTGCAGAATCATGTGATCTGAAAGCCCTCCCAGCACGGCAGCGCCCACTCCGTTATCACAAAGAGACGCACGATATGAAAACCCTCCCTCACTCCTGCAAGGCACAATACACCTCTTCCAAATCTCAGGATGTGAGCAACAGCTGTCCGCAACAAGATGCAGATGCAGATGTGGAAATGAAGCGGTACAGCAACCAAGATGCAGACTCACAACCCCAAAATCAACGGCCAGAAACACTATCTGCACCTGAGCACAACCACGATGAGCATCGCCAGGCCAGTTTTCATGGGGAAGCTGACAGTCTGGATGATGACTCCAGTTCTGACTATATCAACAACTCTTCAGAAGACGAGGAAGACTATGATGATGGTGAGTATGACACTGATCCCCATTGTGACTCTATAAGGGTGAGTCCATGAATGTTAAGTGAAAGTGTGATTTCACTAGGGATGGGTACCTTTGACATTTGAATCGATCCGGTACTAATTCCCAGTACCTACGAATCGATACAGATACTTAACGGTACCAATTTTCGATACTTTTGAGTGTTTAATATTTTAATACTCTTTTATAATGAAATATATATTTTTCTCAATATATAACAATATTTGATAAATATCACGATAAATAACATACAACTGTTTGTATTTTAACATCGTCCTTGTAGTTTTATAAGCTGATAATTAAACTGAAGCAAACATCTTTACTGTGAACTAAATTTACTGTGTATCTTCATTCCTTTTACTGTCCTTTTTCAATAGATTTTTCCTACTGGGAAGTTAGAATTTCCGAGGAGAAAGCGAACGCACCATTAGCTGATAACAATGGTGGCATAGGAAGCTAACATATCAAGCTAACGTTATCTTAAACAGTTTATTTAACTGCTGGAGCAGATTAAAACGATGATGCCTCACACTTAGATCGTTGCCACTGGTTTCATCTTCACCCAATCACCCGTCACATTTAGTAAAGTGAAGCCAAACTTTAGTGCGTGTTCATGTTCTTCTAGTCGGATTTTTGGAGTTCCGAGGAGAAAGCGAACGCACCATTAGTGAAACGGAAGCTAACATATCAAGCTAACGTTATCTTAAACATTTTATTTACCTACTGGAGCAGATTAAGATGAGGATGTCTCACTTAGATCGTTGTCGCTGGTTTCATTATCACCCAGTTACCCATCACATTTAGTGAAGTAGTGGACCCAAGCTTAGCGTGCATTCTTTCTACCACGCTGCTCTGTTTACAACTCGCTCGCAGCGACCGATGACATAACGCTCTTGCGCATGCGCAGCTGTCTAGGCAAGTTCTCGTTGTGAAGGACGGGTACCGAATAGTGATGGGAATTCCGGCTCTTTTGAGAGAGCCGGTTCTTTTGGCTCAGCTCACCAAAAAGAGCCGGCTCTTTCGGCTCCCAAGTGGCTCCTCAGATTTTCTGTTGCGTAGAGTACATTTATCACCAAAATAATGCAAAACTATATGTATAATAATTTACTAATATAAAAAAATGCAATATATCCAACATTTATCATTTCTATGGATTTAATAACTGAACACTATAAGAAATCTCCACTTTCCGACTGCTGGCGCTCATTTCCTCACCGTCTTCGTCGCACTCTCCTCTCTCGCTCTCCTTTTTCCTCCTCCTCATTCTTTCTCGTCTCCCTCCACCCACATGTGCTCTGCTGTGTGTCTGAGTCTGATCCACCCCTACTGCTCTGTGTGTGGACAGTCTGGACACGCAGTTACACATGTTGACCAATCGCCTGTAGCTTTCACCAAAGCAAGAGGGGAGGGGGGGAGGGGAGGGGACGGCTCCCAATGACGAGCCGGCTCCCGTCGTTCACTTCAAAGAGCCGGCTCTTAGAGCAGGTTCGTTCGCGACCGACACATCACTAGTACCGAAACGAGGCACCGTTTCAAATTAAGTGAATCGGTGCTCGGTCGGTACTGTGGAATTCGGTCGGTACCTTAAAAAGTCCCGAATTCGGTACCCATCCCTAGATGTCACGCTGTCAGACTTTTCTGATCCTAGAGTTTTACCATCTCTTTTCTATCAGAAGCTAATGCAGGAGATAGGTGTAGGAGACTGTTTTCATCTTCAGCCTGCATGAAAAGCTCAGAGTGACCAATGATAATCAGAAATAACCACGAAAATTTGTTTTTTATTCAGTGATTCCACATTATTTTCACAGCACCACTTTTTTACCTGGACCAGACACACTTAACACTGCTCTTTTATAATACAGCACCATAAATAATAAAACTATTCAGTGCACACTTGGCACAGCAATAATTAAAGTTTTAGCACTCCAGTTTTAAACTAAGAGATTTTTATTTTGGGGATATGAAGTTATAGCTCTTTTGGTCATATTTTAAGAATAATAATTGTGATTTTATGCAACACTTTAGGATTTGGCTAAGGTATTTCTGATAAAGAATGGGCAGCTACTTTATCTCCCACCATTTATTATATGGTGTATGGATATTTATTTATTCCAGAAACAGGAAATGAAGTGTAGAACTGAGCCTGCGCTTGGTTCCCTATAAACCTTTACAGGTTTTAGTTTAAAATGTGAGTTTTTGTTCTTAAATTGGCTTGGCTCACAGTAGCAGTTAGTTGATTTCTTGTGCTAAAGTATACATGCACCACGTCATAAACCAATCACATTAGTTCTACTGGTAGTTAGTTGAGTGTTGAAGAAAGAGTTGTACTATTTCAAAAGTCCAGTCCTTACTAAAGTCGTTGGTCATTTTGTAATTATTTACACATAATTTTAATAGTCAGAATACTGTTTTCTGATTCTTTTTTCTTTTCAGGGCTAGCAGAAGAGGATGAGGGTGTGACCTACTACATCCGCTACTGTCCAGAGGATGACAGCTACCTGGAGGGCATGGACTGCAGCAGCCAGGGAGGCTGCAACCACAGCCACAGTCAGGGGGGCTGCAACGCCGACATGCCTCCACGAGGATCCCACACTAGCGAATGCCATGAGGCTGGAGAAGGGTGGACTGAGGAGGGGGAGGCAGATGGGGAGGAAGAGGTGCGAGAAGAGGAATGGGTGGAAGATGAGGAAGGAGAGGGGGCAGTGAGGGAAGAGTGGCAAGAAGATGAAGAAGCAGTGGAGGAGTGGACGGAGGGAAATGAAGAGACACATGAGGAGTGGAGAGAAGAAGGCCAGGTGAGGCAGGAGCAGTGGCCAGAACGGAAACGCCACAGGGTGGAGGAGTGGGCTGAGGGGGAGGGAGAGGTCCGCTGTGAGGTGTTGGAACAAGATCCGGATGAGCAGATTTATAATGGACGACCAGAGCCCATTCTGGACCATCACCACCACAACCACCAGTCTGCCGTGGAAGAGGCCATGTACAACCAACAGGCCGACAGAGAGGAGGAGGAAGAGGGTGAAGAGTGCTGCCTCAACGAGGAGGAAGACGAGGAAGGTGATGAGCACAGAAGAGTTTACACCGGAGACTACTATGTTCCTGAAGACAATGGGAATTCGGTTCGAGTGTCTCCTTACCGTAGCCGTAAAGTGCTGGTGGTAGAGGGGGAAACGGGGGAGGAGGCCGAGGAGGACATTGATCAAATCGTCGCTGAGATTAAGATGAGTATGAGCATGGGGAGTCTAAGCAGTAGCACGGACCAAAGCCCTGAGGAGCTCGCACAGGACCCTGCACCAAATGACTACCCTCACTCTAAGTCTGAGGCAGCCTATCCACCTGCTCACCACCGCCATGACATTCGGCCAAAGTCCCTGAATCTCCCCTCCATGCACCACAACAACCCTGAGCTCCAAAGGAGCATGAAGGCACACTCCCCTGAAGACAGACAGAGATGGCCACAAGAACAGGTGAGCTGTGTCTGTAACACAAAAATATGAGATGAAATTTACTAACATGGCATAGTTTTATAACAGTGATCTGAAACAAATGAAACTGGAGCGTTCTGACTTTAGAGGAACATTTGTTTTCTTTAACTTGATGGATGTTTGTGACTCAACAGTTATGGTTCTACAATGTCGTACATTTTGAAATTGAGGAAGGTTTGGACTCCAGGGAGGCCAGTTCAGTGGTCTGTTGCCATGCATGCTGTTGTAGTGAAAGCATTACAGTTTGGCATTCTCTTGATTACACTTGGAAGGCCTTCTCAGAAAATCTGGAAACTCATATTTACTTTTAAGCATTGGTCGAGTCTGTAATTTGGCACTAAACGTGTTCAATCCCGTCTGAGGTGCAGACTGAATAACAAAAAAAAATGATAAAAAACAAAATGGTTGCTTTTCTCTTTACTTGAGAGGGTGTAGCATCCTTTCTTTCCAAAACTATTTTGAAGTGTTGCTGGGTTCTTACAAAACACAAGAGGTGTGTAATGGCAAGAATCTGGCAATACGATATATTTCACGAATCACGATACGAGCTGGACAATATTTTAGAATTTTTAAGACAGAGAATTTTTTTATGTTAACCCCCCCCCCCCCCCACACACACACACACACACACACACACAGTTTTATTGACTCATTCACTGCCAGCCGTTTCCTGATCAGAAAAACCCTTCGCTGGCAGCATTTCTCAGCGTTTTCACAGTTTTCAGAGTTACAGAACGTTGCGCGCTAGGATGATATCAACGCCAAAATTAACAAAACAAAGCGAAGACTCACCTCTTACATCAGGGTGAATCTGCACATTTCGAGCGTCATCCGTTCTTTCATAATCCGTTGTTGAATTGTGATCGGCAGAAGCTTTTCTGGTTCACGCCTCACTTTTTTTTACAGCAGCGGCCCAAAAACGATCTCCTAACACATGGATTTTCTGCTTCCTGATCACGTGACGTGTGACGTACACGGATGAAGATCGACTTTAGAGCTGGGATGTTTGTTCTCACAGTGCGGGAGCTTGCTCCGACGCCCACACAGAAAAAAAAATGCAAATGGCGACTTTAGTCGTCAATGGCAGTTAAAAATAAAAAAAATATATATATTTTTTTTGTTCACATTTTGTTCTTGTGAAGCACCTCGTGGTTTTTCTGTTGAGAGGCGCTTTATGAAAAATCATTTTTTCTACAGTTCGACCTCGTGATTGAACATCCGATTGTACGTCAGAAATACACTAAGCTGATTAACGTTCTGCTTGTTTGCACTACTGAGTTGTGCACTATGATGAATACTGATCAAGTCTTTGTCTGATTCAGTCTTTTTCTTTCCTTTCCAAAGGAGAACCCACAGACTTACATGTGTTGCTCCTTTGAATCTGAATCTGCTGTGCAGTTAAGAAGGAGGTTTAAAGGGCAGGAGCATTTCATTTTAGTCCTAATGCGATTGAGGTCTAATGAGCAGTAAGGGACTGCCAAATCAATATCCAACAGAGGGGGGAAAAGGCTTTCCACTGTGCTGAAAATGTCCTTCCTCCCATTTTTACTACGCTGTCCTCTGATTCTGCATGCAAATTAAACTAGCTTACCATTATTAAATATGCTCCACTTTGTTAAATACTTCTCAAATTACAGACTTTTTGTATTTAAATTCAGAGGAATGTCCTCATTTATTCATAATCAGTTTTTGGGTTGTTAAGAAGGAAATGTACTAAAATGGGAAAACATCTGCACAGAAACGATGGCAGCTACTGTAAGAGTGTTTATGTTAGTGATGCTTATGAGTCCATTATAAACACAGCTGAAGGTTAGATGAAGTAGAATCCCTTTTCTGTGTAGTTAAACGTTTAAGGCCAGTATACAGCTATAAGCTGCGTTTTTAGTTTTGATGGGAGACATGAAGAAAACAGTAAAATATTGGAATTTAAACCGATGCTTCTCTTGTGTTTTGTTGTGTCCTGGATTGTTTCACATGTCTCATTTATAGCAACCCCACATGCTGACTCAGTCTCCTCCAACGCAAGCATCTGCGGCCGGGGGAGGAGATGTTCATTCATGCATTGTTGTTGTCTCCTAATCCGTTCTAATTCTTTTTATTGTTGCACCTGCTTTTCTGTGTTAACCTAACAGGTGAGCAATGGTCCTGAACAACCCAGGAAACAGCAGCGATCTGACCTCAATGTTCCTCTGGAGAACAACAATGTACCAGAGGTAAGGTGCTGCTGGATGTTCCGGTGCAGGATGAAACTTGAAGTGTAACGTGTGTGTTAGGGATGCTCCGATCCTATCGTGTGACTTTCAAACGATTGGAATTGGGTTAAAAAATTGGATTTAACATTATAAACAACAAATATGACTTTTTAAATTCACCCTGAGATAGAAATTTTCAAATGGAACAACGGTGGATTAGTTTTAATCTCAAATGATGTAGAGGAACTTGTTTTCTTTGTTTCTTGGAAGAAAACAACACCCTTACTTCACACAATCTATGGCCAGCGGGGTTTCAGACACCATACAGCTGTTAGCTAGAAGGCTAACGCAGAGCTAACGTGTCTGCAGGAGGCGTCATTTGGAATCCTAAGATGTCCAAGGAAGATCCTGCCTTTCTCGCCTCTGATTGGCAAGAAAGGCTCTACTTCGATTGACTATTTCATTTAGCAGCAAACTGGCTGTCCTGCTAAGTGCAGACTGTCCTGCCACCAGCAGAAAGCTGTTTTGGGGAGTTTTGTTAGGAAAATGGCCGTGTTCGAGTTGAGCTGCGCCTCGCCTGGAAAACAAACGAGAGCAGACGGAAGCAGCAGTGGGAGTGGCTGAAAGTCGGCGTTTAAGTCGGACAGATTTCCCTACATGTGTAGCTCGGGGGTGACGATGGCTGAAGATATCCCGTTAGAGTTCATACTTGTTTAATTATTTATTTTAATTCTGGTGCCTGTTAGCAGCTGAAACACATCCTCACGTGCTTGTGGATATCATATATTGTATATGGAGACCTGGCTGTAATAATAAGTAAAGGTTATCAGCTGTAGCTTCAGTGTGTTCATAGGAAACGTGAGAAAATAACACAAAACACATTTCTCTTTATGGCCAATATAGTTGTCATCATCAACATAACATGATTTACAGAATACATGTGACCAACTATAATTTTTTTTCTCCTTGAATACGCTTTATTGACAAAGGACATAATACAACTACAAAGAAATAGCAAGCACAATGTCAGGGGGTTTCTATGGGAAAACAGAACAGTCTAACAAAGAATCACATGATATTGAACAGGGAACATAAGTTTATGGTTTTGACAGCTTTCAAATTTTGAGAATGTTGTATGGTTTGAATTTTTTTTGATTATTTTATTGATATTACTAGCTAAATTTCATATACATAAGTTGAAATTTTCTAATGCAAAACCTTCCTTTCAGTGCTTTTTAAATGAAACCAGACAATATATAAAAACCATGTGACCAACTAACATTTCATGTTCTACCACCCGATGTTTGGATCAAAATATGAACCAATCAGATCTTAGATCAGGTGAGAGCCAGGCGTTTCCCGTCATCCTCTAGGTTTTGCAGCGCCTTGCTCTAAAGTCTGCGGCCGCCTTGAGCTCACGAGGTTATCATTGCCTACGTATGCATGACGTCAGAGCAAGTCGGCGTCAAGTCGGACACAAATCTAACCGGCATGCACTGCGCGCCGATCACCGGTGATTGAATCTGCGCAGAAACAACACGGCTCATCTCGAACACGGCTAATGTGAACTTGGCGTCATAATAACCATTCTGTCCTGTTTTGCAAAACATTTTATGTTTTATGTTTCATAAAAAACTGAAAAACATAAAATGTGAATTTATATTCTTGTTGCATCAATCAAACTGTTGGACTTACTTTAAATCTCTTGGCTCTCAAGCATTACAGTACATAGGATAAACATGTGCCTTACCTGGGTATGAAAATTAATAAAACTGCTCTATTCTGCCCAGCTGTGTGCATCAGGTTTGTTTCTTTTCTAGAATAATGAAAACTGGTGAAGAATAGGTCTAAATTATTAGATTTTGATTAAACGATACACATTTAACCTGTTGATTAGAGAAGTGCTTTAACTTTTAAACAGCCTTAACATATTAAAGTGATGAGATAGCCAAACAATTAAGTAATAAGATAACCCCAATAGAGCCAACAGATATAAAGTCAGTCTACAGTGTGATAAAATGCTACAAGATTTATTATGTAACGTGATGGAAGTGGTTACTTTTACTGAATGATCAATAAAATGTGATATTCCATATAGATATGAATTATCAACCTTATTGGGTCTTTGAATATTTGATTTAATATGAACTTATGTTCTTTGGCCTGCCAGGGAAGTACACACTTCTTAATAATTCAGAGTCAAAAATATAGTTTATAAAAATGAATTTAATACTATGTTTCTAAACTAATGATGAAACATTTTGACATTTTTCTGGTTCTTTTATGAAAGAAACTGAAACTGGTTTGTTGCAAAACAGGAAAGGATGTTTATTATAGCAATGAGTTCACATTTTCTTCAAAAAACTCCTCAAGATCTGGCTGTAAACATAAAAACCTGCAGCGAGGGAAAACTGTTTCCTCTTACATGAAATAGCCAATCATAGGAGAGCCCTTCCAGCCAATCAGAGGTGAGAAAGGCGGGACCTTCCTGGGACACCCTAGGATTCCAAATGAAGCTCCATTTAGCTCCAGGAGAGCTAAATGTCTGTATTTGGGTGGTATTTTAAACCGGAAAGCGAAGGCAGTATAACAGACACTGTAATGGCTACACTGGTCATTCAACATGCTGGAAAAGACAGCAAATTATCTGTCTGCATTAAGTCCGAGTTCGCAGCAGCATCTAAAAACACGAAGCCAGCCAATAGTGGAAGATATAATAAATATAATTAATACAGAGAAATTTCAGACAGACGGCAACACTTTCTGGTTTCTCCTTCTGCAACATTGGAACTGACTGCGCCAATCATAGACATGAATATGTAGACACGCCATTTGGTGCTGGAGAGCGTAACAGCATCGCCGCCATATTGGGTGGGTTCCTCGCTCGCCAAACCCAACTGGAGTCAACATTTGAATTATCATGTCATGGCGTACAGTGGTGTGAAAAACTATTTGCCCCCTTCCTTACTTCTTATTCTTTTGCATGTTTGTCACACAAAATGTTTCTGGTCAAACACATTTAACCATTAGTCAAAGATAACACAAGTAAACACAAAATGCAGTTTTAAAATGATGGTTTTTATTATTTAGGGAGAGAACAAAATCCAAACCTACATTGCCCTGTGTGAAAAAGTAATTGCCCCCGAACATAATAACTGGTTGGGCCTCCCTTAGCAGCAATAACTGCAATCAAGTGTTTGCGATAACTTGCTACGAGTCTTTTACAGCGCTCTGGAGGAATTTTGGCCCACTCATCTTTGCAAAATTGTTGTAATTCAGCTTTATTTGAGGGTTTTCTAGCATGAACCGCCTTTTTAAGGTCATGCCATAGCATCTCAATAGGATTCAGGTCAGGACTTTGACTAGACCACTCCAAAGTCTTCATTTTGTTGTTCTTCAGCCATTCAGAGGTGGATTTGCTGGCGTGTTTTGGGTCATTGTCCTGCTGCAGCACCCAAGATCGTTTCAGCTTTAGTTGACGAACAGATGGCCGGACATTCTCCTTCAGGATGTTTTGGTAGACGGTAGAATTCATGGTTCCATGTATCACAGCAAGCCTTCCAGTTCCTGAAGCAGCAAAACAACCCCAGACCATCACACTACCACCACCATATTTTACTGTTGGTATGATGTTCTTTGTCTGAAATGCTGTGTTACTTCTACGCCAGATATAACGGCCTTCCAAAAGTTCAACTTTTGTCTCATCAGTCCACAAGGTATTTTCCCAAAAGTTTTGGCAATCATTGAGATGTTTCTTAGCAAAATTGAGACGAGCCCTAATGTTCTTTTTGCTTAACAGTGGCTTGCGTCTTGGAAATCTGCCATGCAGGCCATTTTTGCCCAGTCTATTTCTATGGTGGAGTCGTGAACACAGACCTTAATTGAGGCAAGTGAGGCCTGCAGTTCTTTAGAAGTTGTCCTGGGGTCTTTTGGGACCTCTCGGATGAGTTGTCTCTGCGCTCTTGGGGTAATTTTGGTTGGCCGCCCACTCCTGGGAAGGTTCACCACTGTTCCATGTTGTTGCCATTTGTGGATAATGGCTCTCACTGTGGTTCGCTGGAGTGCCAAAGCTTTAGAAATGGCTTTATAACCTTTACCAGACTGAAAGATCTCAATTATGTTTGTTCTCATTTGTTCTTGAACTTCTTTGGATCTTGGCATGATGTCTAGCTTTTGAGGTGCTTTTGGTCTACTTCTCTGTGTCAGGCAGCTTATATTTAAGAAACAGGTGTGGCAGTAATCAGGCTTGGGGGTGGCTACAGAAATTGAACTCAGGTGTGAAACACCACAGTTGGGTTATTTTTTAACAAGGGGGGCAATTACCTTTTCACACAGGGCAATGTAGGTTTGGATTTAGTTCTCTCTCTAAATAATAAAAACCATCATTTCAAAACTGCATTTTGTGTTTACTTGTGTTATCTTTGACTAATGGTTAAATGTGTTTGATGATCAGAAACATTTTGTGTGACAAACATGCAAAAGAATAAGAAATCAGGAAGTGGGCAAATAGTTTTTCACACCACTGTATGTCTGATTTAGTTAAAAATCATTACAAAATGTGTTTTTTAGTTGGGTAAACGTCTTCACTAGAAATAAATGCAATTGGTGACCCATCATAGGTGGCGGCTCGCTAGTACGCAAGCTCCAATAGACAGTCCCAGTCTACGTGTATGATGTCTGTGGCGCCGACTGCTGCAGGTGTTGTACAGTTAAAAGTTAGCCTGCTGGCCATAGCGCTGCCTCTCCTGTTAAGGGAATGCGTGTCACACAATAGAGCCATATAACGAGGATGTAAACAGATATATGAGCAACTTAACCATTTTTAAATATAAACTAAGAAAATGACATGAATACCTAAATAATAATTTAAAAATGTATGTAAAACTTGGATGCGTTTTTCCTTTTTTCTGCTTATTTTAATGCTTTGCTTAAGTATCGGATCAAGACTCTGTATCGGCAGATACTCAAAATCGGATCGGAAGCGAAAAAAGTGGTCATTGTGCTTTTATGAGAGGCTTGTCTCACTGAGATTTCCTTCATAAGCTCCACCAACTGCTCCTTTTTTTGACCTTGAGTCCAGTTAAGATTCTGCATTTGTTGGAAAATGTCCGTAATCTTATAGAAAAGAGAAATTATGTAAACAGTTCTCCTTACTTTGTCCCTTTCTCTTCCGTGTAACGTTTTCTGTGTGGCGTAAATCCAGCCGGATGTTCAGAAATGTAGGAATATTTATCAAACACCTCATTTAGCTCAGTATGCTGTTTGTATTTAAACTAGATTTGCGTGTCAGTAACTGGGTTTTGGAGATTCCAAAAGCTTTGTTCTGCATTTTTGCATCAAAGAATGAAAAGAAGAACCCAAATTTCTCACATTAGTTTATATGTCTAATTTTTGTCTTCCAGCCAACAAAGAAAACGGCATCCTTCCCCAGCTTTGTCGATGGTAAGTTAATCCGTTTGCCCACCTGTTTGGTGATGAAACCAGAACAGTGCAGTCACATGGAACAACTCCAACTTGTGCCTTGCGTTCAGTCTGTCTGTTACGAGCTTAAGCTATTTCCCTCTGTGCTATTTTCTGCTCTTTGCCAGGTTGGGGCCTTAGCTTAGCTGTCAGTTTGCTCCATCACATCATGACAGTGTTTTCTGCTTTGATGTGGGGCTCCTAGAGTCTGAATCTACGTATCACAGATGCAGATTAATCTCAGATCTCACTGGCACTACACCGTGATAATCTAACAGTCAGTTATCACGCCAAGTGCAGTGATTAAAATAACCATTTTCACCACACAAAACTCACTTTCACTTTGAAAAGTCTTCAGATGTTCCTTTCATCTCCAGTCCCAGGGCCCTGTGAGCCAGAGGACCTGATTGATGGCATTATCTTTGCTGCTAACTACCTGGGATCCACCCAGCTGCTGTCTGAGAGGAACCCCTCCAAGAACATCCGCATGATGCAGGCGCAGGAGTCCGTCAGCAGGGTCAAGGTACTTAATCCTACTCTAACCCAAACAGACATATTTTTCTTTTGATCGGCGATATAATTCTTCTTCTTTTCCTGTTAAGCCTGATGTATACTTCTCCGTGAGCTCCACAATAGAGAGACGCGCACGGAGTGTCGGAAAGGTTTTCACATTCGAACTTCTGTTCAGGCAGCGGAGTGTTGCAAAGCAATTCCCCGCCAGGAAAACAGAGGGCGTAGCGCTTTTCTGTGGTATCCTGCCACCATAAAACTCATATGGTCCCCGATAACGTATTTACTAATGTGTTTATATATTTCAGAGACTGTATAACACAGACAAATTAGTCCTTCTTTCTCCTCCTCCCCTTCGTGCGGTCGCCACATCTAAACGCACATCTCCCGTCGTTTCTGTCCACGTTTGCTCCGTATTTTGTTCTCCGTCACTCACGAATGAATAAATGCAAATATTTTCTTGTTCTTCAGTGTGTTCTGGGTCTGCCGCTAAATATCAGTTTACTTTTTAACGGAGCTACAGCGGTGCTGGTGACGAATATGCAGGAAGCAGCGTCCTGACCAATCGCAAGCTTGCGGTCTCCGTCACTTTTGACGGATGTTTAAATTTTTGGCCGTGTCTCCGTCACCCTCTGTGAGCCTGTCGGAGGGCCCTTGCGCCGACGCAGAAGGAGAAGTATAAATCAGGCTTTATGCGCCTAAAGAAAACAAATTCATCCAATATCTCATTAACATCTTTATTAGTTGCAAAACTAACACATCACGTTGATAAAACAAACAAGGACCGGTTTCTGCTAACGAAGATACTTTACTGTTGCTATTTAAATGGCTCCTTTACATCTTCCTGCTGTCACACTAAAACAGATGGTAACACTTCCTTTTACAGTCCCCTAATTACTAAGTACTTGCATGGTAATTACATAGTAAGTTAAAGTATATTATTGTGTTATTAAAGTCTATAATTGTAATAAAGTGTAATTATTATGTAAAGCAGGGAATGATAAAGAAAAATAAAAACTAGAATTGAACCTGAGTTACATGGTAATAACTGTTTAAGAACTCAGAAAGAATATTACACTTTAACTTACTAGTACATAGTAATTAGGGGACTGTAAAAGGAATCGTTACCAAACAGATTAGTTATATGGGGGCCATTATCGCCCGAAGGTGCTTTCATTGCAATCTAGTCGTTTATGTTTATGCTGCACTGATGTAGAAATGAAGCCCAGTGGCTGCGTATCACACTGCTGTACAATTCAAATAAGAAAAATATGAAAAATAGAAGAAAGAAGAATCAAAGGATGCAAACTGTTGTCACAGTAATGGTTGATTTGGTATATTATTGCTCTCCATCGCGTTGCTCTCCTAGGAGAGTTAGACAACTTACTCAGATTGGGCTTCAGGCTAGCTACCTGATACCGCCGGCTGGATAGTAGTGCTGCTGGCACGTAACCCCCAAATTCCACTACCTCCGCTCCGCTCCGCCCCCGCCTTCCGCAGCCGCTCGCTTACGAACTCAATTTTTACTGGTACCCGCTCTACAACGGCTCCGCTCCGGTGCGGAGACCTGAGGTGGGCAAACAAGCATGCGCGGGATTTTCGAGATCTTGCGATACAGTCCAAGCAATAAACGCAGAAGTTAGATCCAAACACCCGTTGTGTGGGAGAAGCATCGAAATGAACTGTTTAATCTGCCCATCATTTGTGTTGAGAGATCAGCAGTGTTTGGATCAACAAAGTGTGACTACTTTGATAGTAGAAACTGTATTTATGGCTTTCTTTTGTGCATTTAAAGTTCAGCCGCCATTCATAGTTGTTAAAGGTTGTTAAACCTGTGCATATGAAACAAAAAACGCCTTTTGTTTATCGATTTACTGTGAAAAACGGAAGTTGTGCCCGCTCCTTTTCCTGTTGGGCGGTTGTGATTTCTGTCCATTTACTGCGGAGGTGCTCCGGCGTCCGGCAAATATAGGATCGATTCTATTTTTGCCGGACGCCGGAACAGAGGGCGGCGCACGGCGCCGCACTGCCGGAGCACGGCTGCAGTAGTGGAATTGCTCTGATTGACTAGAACGGGACCGATTTTGCTCCGGCGTTCGTGTCGGAGCGGAGCGGAGCAGAGGTAGTGGAATTTGGGGGTTAGGTTAATATTTCCCCTGTTGGTCTTTGCTCCTTGCTGTCCAGTAGTCTTATGACTGATGGTGTTTTGGTGTAATTTCAGAAAAACAAGGTTGATGGCACCACAAGGAGAACACGTTAAATGGTTTCAGATGGTTTTTATAAGTTTTAGCTAAGTGTTTGTACCGAACACGCAAAAAATTGACCCAAAATGAAGGAAAAACAAGTCTTCTTGGTGGTACACAGTTTCGTTGTGAAATAGCAGGATTTGATGCTGAAACTTGTCTATGCATATGCACATCTCCTTTTCTTCCCTAGTGAACACAGACATGAATGATTTCCTAAATGTTGAATGACCCCTACGCTGTAGCAGACTACTTTTAGAAAGTGATGCATAAGACGCTATAGGTTCAGGTTCAGGTTTATTTATTTATTTATAATGTGCCTTCATATGGCCCGAGGGACAAACAAAGCACTGAACGCAACAAATTACCACAGTTTGACAAAAGAAACCACACCAAAATATCTAAATAAAAACATATAAAATATTTAAAAGCATTTAAGAAATTAATCAAAAATCTATAGTTAAAATTTAGGTGGGACCAGCGGACAAGCAGTGGGGGGGTGGGTGGGCGGTGGGGGGGGGGGGGGGGGGGGGGGTTGCACACGTTCCGCTGCTGTTTCTCACCAGTATCAGCAGATGGAGGGCTCTAGTTTCGTTGCGCCGTTCATGTCAGCGGACACGGTAGGGATGGGGAGGGGGGCGGGGCATGATGCTTAGCCTGGCGGGTGGCCAAGCAAAGCCTGGTGGGCCGCCAGACTTATAAAGCACTGGGGGAAACCCTGAATAAGTGCTTAAGTATACAAATATGCTTACAGTCGTTTTTCAATTGAGGCAATATTTCTAAACTTCTTGCAACTATTTGTAACACATCAATACAAGCTTACCCGTCTCAGTGTTTCTAAAGCTTGCTTTGATTGGATGAAAATGAGCTGTCTGTGATTGGCTGGTGGTGTAGTTCATTTGCATAAAACATTAATTGCGAGCACAGAAACAGAGCCAAGCACGAGCAGTGCATTTGTAGTTTGTTGGAACTGACTGTGTCAGAAAGCTTTTGACCAAGCGTGTGAGATTTATCTGCATATTATTGGTTCATTCACATAAATATACAGTGGTCCCTAGTTTATCGTGGGGGTTATGTTCTAAAAATAACCCGCAAGAAGTAGCTACCTTATTTTTTACAATTATTATAGATGTTTTAAGGCTGTAAACCCCCTCACACACTTTATACGCTTTTCTCAGACAGGCATGAACATTTTTACACTTTTCTCTCTTGTTTAAACATTCTAAATGCACAGTAATAAAAAGCATGCAAAATTCCACTAAAAGTAAGAATTGTTTTCAGGTGTATTTACTGGTTTTCCCTTAACTAATTAAAAAAATTAGCTGCTTGAACGCTTTTATGAGCTGCCTAAATGTTTTTCCTCAAAAAAATCGCTAGAACAGCGAATGCTGATTATATTGCGGCCATAGCAGCACCACGAAAACAATAAAACAACCAGATTCACCACTCCGTGCGTTCGGTTCGGGTCCAACTTTCTACTCCCCTCCTGCCTCAGCGCTGTTACCACCAGTGTTGGGAACGTTACTTTAAAAAAGTAATTAGTTATAGTTACTGATTACTTTGTCAAAAAAGTAACTCAGTTACTAACTGAGTTACAAGATCATAAAAGTAACTAATTACCAACAAAAATTACTTAGTTACTTTTTTTATTAAAGCATGCAAGAATTACTACAATAGTGAAATATAAATGACTAATGACTGGAACATAATAAAACGTATGTCCAAATGTTTTTTTATAAACCTGAATAATTTCAATAAATAAGCACTTAACAGGAGGAACTACTAACAGGAACATTACACTTATCTAGACTATTAAAAGGTCACTGTGTGATATTTAACAAGACCCCAATCAGCTAAAATTTAAAATTGCAAATAGAAACACCTGTAAAGGTTCCCGTGCCTTTAAATGGTATCTCAGTCTAGTTAAATTACAGAAATAAATGTAATTTTGCACAGTATTCGAATTTTTCCAGCTTCACATAATTGTGTGTTTTAGCAGCATTTCTGTTGCTGCTAATCTAGTAACGGTTAAATAAATAAATAAATATCCTTTAAAATGGCACTAGGAGAGGCACAAGCCTGATGGAGGACTTAAATGTACTAACGTGGGTCAGACCCAACCACAGAAGAGCTGAAGCTGGGTGGTGAACACACACAGGTAGTTCTATTAACACCTGAGCTCCATGACGTCTGAGACTGATGCATCAGTGTTACAGTGGGACTAAAGACATGATCAGAAACAGGTTACAGCTGGATGATCTAGGAAGGCAGAAGATCAGGACGTCTGAGCGGTGAACAGGTGAGCGGACCTTCGGGACGTCCCGCTGTCACGCTAAGAAGGGCACGGCTGCAGATTCGCTGCTGCAGGTGGGAATCTGCAGCAGCGAATCTGCGGGTCTGCAGCCGTAGATATTCATCACGTCTTCCTCGTTCTTCACGGGCCATGATGCGCTTGGATGAAAACATCTACCTCTTTAGCTCCTGATCAGCTGATGACAGCTTCAACACACCGCGCTGCTTAACGCACGCATTTCCTTATCAGTAACAGAAACAACGTTTTGATAAAAGAAGACGGCAATTAATTAGTTTGCTCGTTACAGAAAGAAATATTTTTTATTGACGTGGTTATTTGAAACGGCGTTATTACCATCACTTGCTGTGTCTACACTACAGCATGCAGCGAATGAGACCGTGAGGGTCTCCGCCCACCCGGCCAATCATCATCGTGTTTGCAAGTGCGTTACCGACACCTCTCACTCCCTGGCTGCAGCTGAAGTGTGGCGGTCAGAAAGCCTCACACTGTTGCTCAACGTTCGACAAGCACATAGTAACGCACAACCTTCCGTCCCCAGTAACAGTAACGGCGTTGCAATGGCGGGAAAAATTATTAATTAGATTATTCCGTTACCTATAAAAGAACGCCGTTAGTAACGCCGTTATATTTAAACGGCGTTACTCCCAACACTGGTTACCACTGTAACCAGAAGAAACCCCGGATGTGTACTCACCCAACAATGACTTTTCAGATGATCACATTTAATGTTCTACCCCCCAGCCATGGACATTTTCTCATTTTAGACTTAAATTGTTCAACTGCTACCGGCACACATGGTTATCGCAAGCTTGTTCAAACAGCAGCTGGCTCCGGACCCTGATTGGTTCTTTTCTAGTCTAGTCCCACCTCTCCCAAATGCTGATTGGTTCTTTTTTCCATTTGCCTATCTTTTCCGTTTTCTGATTGGATTTTCATTAAAGTCTATTATTGTTGTTGCCTTTTATTTATTGATAGGAAAAAAATCTGCGAAACAAGGGTGAACCGCGGAAAAGAAAGGTATGCATGCGCTCAGGTCAGTCTGACCACATGCGGAGATAAGCCACTGCACACGGACGTGTTTATGTCCCAAATCTAACACCATAGCATAGTTCCACCGTGAATCTTATGCACAGGCTGGATTTGTTGTTTGATTGTGCATGATTTGTCATCTCTGTTGCTACTTTTGCAGACAAATTTGTAACATTATAATATACAACATAATTTTCATGATCCAATTTTAGATTTTATGTTTACATTAAATAAATTTAATATTTTCATCATCTTAATTCTGCAACAGGTTTTTCCACAATCAAAACAAGTTCTGCCTCAGAAAATGTGGCTCATGTTTTTCAAAGCCACACTTGTCTCAGAGTAAAGCAGTGGTTATTTATCTGATTTCAATCTGCAGCTTCATAGCTGGCTCGTCGAGCTCTGTACACTGCTGCTTTAGACGTTGACTCTAAAATGTACAGAAATCTTCGCAAACTCAACCACATAGGCATTATTCAAGCCTATTTGCTTTGGATCGATCTAAAGAAGTCGGTTAGCATGCACCAGTTCAGGTAACTCCCTCAAGTAAAATTCAGTGGGAAAAAAGACAGTTTGTCAGGTGAAATGTGTCTAAACTCAGTAGCTTATTTATGCAGAGCTTCTTAGGCTTGACATTCTCTTGGTTTGATGTAATATTTATGAAGCTTCATCACCACCCCTACCTTCTCTCTCTGTTGTTGTCAACCCCCCACCGACCTGCTCAGTGCCTCTTCGGCAAAGCAGAAGATGTTGCTGAAAGCCTATGTTTTGCGTATAAAATGATGAAACTTTGCAAAAAAATAAAAACTTCCCTCTAGGCTGTTTTTAAATAGCGTCTTGGTAGGTTTTCAAATTAAAACACAGAATCAAAATTCAGGTGTGAGATCTTTTTTATCTTGGTTCAACTAAAGGGGCAAACAGCAAAGCATGACATTTAAATTTGGGCAGGAGAACACCGCTAATTTTAATAATCTCTAGTGTTTTTTCTACATGATGCTGTTTATAGCATTGGATATGGGTGTAGAAGATAGCAAAGCTCTTTTTTTCTTTTAGAATTAGATGTGCATATTCTGAAAACTGTAAAAACCAAGATACACAGAATTTTGTCACAAATGCAGAATTATGGGATAAGATTTGAGCCAAAAGGAACAACCAAAAAATACAGTCTCACACAAAATATGGCTGAATAAAACAACCAGAACGACTGGGGGGCAAAAGTCTTTGTTTCGAAAGCAAAAAAGTTCAGACTGACATTTACAGTGACTGCAGATCATGTACAGAACATATACTAACTAAGGATGTCCGACAATGTATCAGTCTACCATTATTATCGACCAATATTGGCATTCAAATTTATATCGGGAAATATCTCATTGTTTTTACTCCTTTAATGACCCAACCTTTACATACTATGCACATGTTATATATCAAACTTTTCAGCTTATTCTTCTGTTTCTCAAAGTATCATAATATTATATATCTGAAGTTCATTTTTTGAGATATTTAAATTTATTGGCACAATTTGTAAGAAGTAGAAAAGTATCCTTTTGTAGTCGAGTGTATGCAGTCTTCACAGGCCATAGCTGCATGTAGCTAGAGAGCTAACAACTAAAACAAAGAACAGGAATCTCCCCTCAAGGCTTGCTTTTGTTTACTAAATATTTCCATAACTGTTTTTACCACTGTCACAGCAATATAGTAGTAGTAAGTAAGTAAAGTTTATTTATATAGCGCCTTTCACAGATATAAATCACAAAGTGCTGTACAACATTAGTAAAATCAGGGCAAATACCTCAAACCAATAAAAACATCATAAAAAATAGCAGTGACAAGAATAGTAACCAAAATCAGGAGTAAAAACAAAGTCAAGGTGTGAACAAGAACAAAGCCATCTTTTAGAATATTTAGCGAGGGAAAGCCTGCATGAAAAGGTGAGTTTTAAGATGTTTTTTGAAGACCTCTACAGATTTCAAGAGACAGAGATTTGAAGGCAGACTGTTCCAAAGTCTGGGGGCAATAGACTGAAAGGCCCTGTCCCCTTTGGTTTTTAGTCTGGTTCGAGGAACAGCCAGGAGGTTTTCAGATGTGGATCGGAGGTTCCGTGAAGTGGTGTGTGGGGATAAAAGCTCAGATAAATAGCTTGGAGCCTGGTTGTTAAGAGCTCTATAGGTCAGCAGTAAAACTTTAAACTGTATTCTATATTCTACCGGGAGCCAGTGGAGGGACTGTAAAACTGGAGTGATGTGAGCTCGTCTGCTGGATGTGGTTAGGAGTCTGGCTGCTGCATTTTGGATGGCTTGAAGGCGTGAGAGGGAGGTTTTGCTGAGACCAGTAAAAAGAGCGTTACAGTAGTCTAAGCGTGATGGCACAAAGGCATGGATGATTTTTTCCAGATCTGCAGTAGAAACCAGTTTACGGACTTTTGAAATGTTTCTCAGTTGGAAGAAACAAGAGCGGGAGATGGTTTTGACGTGTGAGTCTAAACTTAAAACCTGATCAAAAATAACTCCTAGGTTTCTAATGTTGGCCTTGGCTGATGGGCAAAAGGAGGCAATTTCCTGCTCGGTTTTTGGCTGAAGTTCCGGGGGTGCAGAGATCAGGGTCTCTGTCTTGTTGGCCTTGAGAACAAGAAAGTTGCTGGACAACCAGTTACTGATCTAGGTCAGGCAGAGTACAAGTGTGGCCAGCCTGTCCCAACTGGTGTGGCATGAAGGACATATAGAGCTGTATATCGTCAGCGTAGATGTGGTAGGAGATGTCTGGGAAAGATTGAATAATGCCAGCTAGAGGAAGAATATAGAATGCGAATAGTAGAGGCCTAGAACTGAACCTTGTGGAACCCCGCATGTTAGAAAGGCAGTGTCTGAAGAGAAGGTTTCTGACTTCACTGTGAACATTCTGTTTGTGAGATAGGAAGAGAGCCAGTCTAGAGCAGAACCTGAAATCCCAGTCAGGGCATTTAACCTGTTTAGTAGAACGTTGTGGTCTACAGTGTCAAAAGCTGCACTGAGGTCAAGCAGGACCATGACAAAGCAATTTCCCAGCATCAGCAGCCATCAGGTCATTATGCACCCTTACTAGAGCAGTCTCGGTGGAGTGCTGCTTCAGAAAGCCAGATTGGAAGGGGTCGGAGATCTTTGACTTGGAAAACCAGGATCTGAGTTGGGTTTCCACAACCTTCTCAAGTACTTTACTGATGAAAGGTAGTTTAGAAATGGGCCTAAAGTTACTGGTGGAGCTGGCGTCAAGGTTGGGTTTCTTTAAGAGAGGAGTCACTACTGCATTTTTAAAGTAAGATGGAACACAGCCTTGGCTCAGTGAGCTGTTGATCATAGTCAACAGAGATGGACTGATAGAGGCAAGGGACCCGACTGACAGAGGGAGGTAAGATGTCTGATGAGCATGATGAGAGCTTCATCTGACTGATTATTGAGGCTAAGTCATTTAGTGTAATTGGGGAGAAGGAGGTGAAAGACTCTGAGCACTGGGGGGCCTCCCCTCCTGGTGGTGGTGGGGGGGGGGGGGGGGGCTGGTGGAATGCTGGATCTCAGATTCAGCACCTTGTTGGCAAAAAAGTGGAGAAAGGTGTTACAATCATCAGCTGATGATAGCTGAGCCTGCTGCGGAGGAGAAGAAACAATGCTGGAGATGGTATCAAACAAAACCCTAGGATTATTCTTATTTTGACATATGAGGTTGCTGAAGAAAGAAGACCTGGCATTTTCTACAGCTTTGTTGTATGTCTCTAGAAGTTCTTTAAAATATTCGCGATGAACAACCAAACCTGTCCTCTTCCACCGTCGTTCCGCTTTTCTATAGGAGCGTCTAAGATCAAGAATCTGGTTGTTCAGCCAGGGAGAACTGGAGGCACTGGAACTGCGGCTGGTTTTGTAAGGGGCGACCTGATCTAGAATTTTGAGGCAGTGATCATTAAATGAGTTGGTAAGGAGCTCTACATCATCAGAGGAAGGGGGTACAAAGTCAAAGAGGGAGGAGAAATTTAAAATGGTAGAACTGTTGATAATACGTCTTTGCTTAGCAGAGACTGGTAAAAGAGATTCAGAATTTAAGTTGATATGAAAAGAAACTGACTTATGGTCACTGAACACAACATCATTTATCTGCAGTTTATCAACAAGAAGTCCGTAGGAAAAGACCAGATCCTGGGTGTGGCCTGCTCTGTGAGTGGGACCAGACACGTGTTGAGAGAAGTTAAAAGAGTTCATCATGTTTAGGAACTCCCTGATAGAGCTGTTAGATAGATCCTCAGCATGGATGTTGAAATCTCCAACAATGATTATCCTGTCTAGTTTAATAGTTGAAGATAGGAGATCCTGAAAGTCAGACAGGAAAGATGAAGTAGATCCAGGTGGGCGATAGACCAGAATTCCATAAACTGGTAGAGCTCGACCAATTTTAATCATGATCATCTCGAATGAGCTGTAGGAGTTTGAGGATATTATTTGGCACGAAAAGTGTTTCTTAAAGATAACAGCTGTTCCTCCACCGCGGCTTGTGGTCCGTGGAGAAGAGAAGAAAGAGCAGTCTTGAGGACAGAGCTCACGGAGAATGGTGACGTCATTTTCGCGCTGCCACGACTCAGAAATCCACAAAAAGTTACATTTTTCAGTGCAGAACAGATCGTTGAGGATGTGAGACTTGTTGGCGATGGAGCGCGCGTTAATTAACGTCATTTCGCAGAGAAATCTGGCGATGTGTGTACCGCTGGCTCCGTAATGGTGGTCGGCTGGCGGGCTAAGCTACGTAGCGACTCCAGGCTACGCCCGCAGGGGTTCTTTACCTTTAGGTAGCGTCCTGCATCAGGGGCACCATTTAGCAGCGAGATCAGCCCAACTCCGTTGAGTTTCTATTGGATCCGCCACAACACAGTCGCGGAGCAGCGATCGGCAAGAGCTTCGCCTCTCAGGATCTTTCGGAGCTGAACAAAGAAGCCAGCTCTCTTCCCCCGTTTCCTCTTCCATGGTCTCCGGGGCAGCGGCAGGCCCACAGGTAACAAAGGGCCGACACCTGGGTTAACGCCAGGTTCCAGAGTCGGTGGGAAAGCGGGTCCGGTATCGGAGTTCTGGAGGTTGATCATTGCGGACCTGATCGACAATAGTAAGTCTCGATCATATGTTAGCAGGGAATCCGCACCAGATAGAGAAAAAACAATAAAAAACAACAAATAACCAAAACAGATCAGGAGCCTTGCAGACGCACAGCCACTCATGGGCGCCATCTTGCCAGTTCCCCAGAATATTATATATATATATATATATATATATATATATATATATATATATATATATATATATATATATATATATATATATATATATATATATACATTAAAAGAAAAAAATACACTACTAACTAATACACAGATCTTAGCAGTTAGCCTAGCATAGCATGTGCATAGCATATTCCGTCATACTTGTCTTTGGCCTAAAGGCATCACAGAGCGATTGTCAGGATTATCCCAGGAAGAATAATTCAGCTGCTGTTGGAGACTAATCAAACATGACACTTTTTCCTAATACTAACTTCAATTGAAACAATTGACATTTTTCACTGATAATGTGTAATCATGCTTGATAGGAGAACTGTGATGCTAGCAAACTAAAATGATTTTGTTTTTTTTCCCTAAGAGGGCCCCAGTGTATATCAATATTTATTGGTATCAGGACTTAAGAATATATCTACATCTGACTTCCTGTCTGGCTCATGTAATTTCTTTAACTGCTTAAAAATCTTCATGCAACATCCAGAAAAAAATAAATGCCATGGGTAAATATTCGGGAGCTCCAGATCCGCACTGCCATCAGGTTAAATGCTCTGACTGGACTCAATGATTGTTGGTCTTTACAGAAGCTGTTGGGACTCTGGACCTCATCCATCCACACTCTGTGTAGACAAGGGGCTTTTATTCTGAAGAGCACGTTTTGGTTCTGCCGACAGCTCTTTGCGTTTCCTGCATCTCGGTTTTGCCTCTGCTCTAGTTTTTTTGCTTTCCAAAGAAATTCTCAGTGGAAGAGGTTAATCTGTGCCTTCTAATTAGTTTTGAAGGTTTAGACTGAGTAGCTTGAGCCGTTTGCCACATGCAAATGTCCACTGAGGCTTTTTGGTTGCTTAATTCACTATATTTTGTGTGAGACTGTAAGTTTGGGTTTATTTTTTGGCACAAATCTTATCCCATACTATATCAGTTTCAATTTACAGCTGAGCATTTTAATATGCTGTGTTTACAAGAGAAGAAGCAATTATCACCCTGTGTAATTACTGTTGTGATTTAGATCGCATCATCAACACAACAGTGCACACACACACACACACGCGCGCGCGCGCACACACACACACACACACACACACACACACTCACTGTCTCTCTGTCACCCTGTTTGTTAGATCAACATGTGTTTGGCGGGGGCTTTACTGTCTCACCCTTTTTATCTACCTTCTTTATGTCTTCCTTTTCTTTCTCCTGTTCTCTGCTGACCTTGTCCCGTCCCAACGCCTGCCTTCCTGCCTGCCTGCCTTCCAGAGGGTTCAGAAGGCTGCCAAAATCAAGAAAAAGGCGGTGTGTAATAAACAGAGCAAAAGGAAGAGCCTCTGGCCACTCCCTTCACTCTTACCTCTCCTTTTTTCTTGCATTTAAGCTCATCCGTGTGTCTTTGCCCATCTCTGTGTTGCACACTTCAAAATTGTTGCACATTGTTCAATTTTTTTTTGCATCAGGTCTCCATAATATGTTGAGTTTCATGTGTGCACCTCAGTGAATGTGGTGTTTTTTTGTTGCATAACATTTTAGAACACTGTAACCTGGGCAAAGCAGAATGACAGATGCATTAAAAACCTGCATTTTACGTTAAAAACTCCTGCAGATCCTTCTAACACCCTAGTGACATAAATTGATGTCCAACCATTAAGTAACAGAAGTCGTGTCAGCAGGATACTACTGTATGTGATTGCTGCTGACTGTTCCATATGCTGCCTCTATTTTTATACAGGATATATTGCTGTGAATCAGGGTGTAAAGCAACCTGAGGGAATGAGCTTTTGAAGTTATTTTGTGCAGAGAGATGTGTTTTTTTTATACACTCTGTTCCTATAAAAATTTAGGTGAAAAGTTCAACTGATCTCCCGAAAAGTTAAGGTTTTAAAGTGGTACATTTTTGTCAAGACTGGTTTATTATTGATGCTCTGGGCAGTTTAGGAGTGAAACACATTAGGAAATTAGAGTGCTAATGTAAATTTTAAAAATCAGAAAGCATAACAAGTTCTTTCAGTTTTGCATTGTTTGTAGCCATTATTAAGTAAAGCCAAGTGAGATTGTTTAGGTTTAGAAAAAAAAACAGCTACTTGTTCATCATTCTTTGAGTGCTTTTATTATTTTTAGCTGCTTTTTGGTGTGATGCTGCGTTAATAATTCACTGATATTGACTCACCTCCTCTCCAAGTCTATGGCTGTAGAACAACATCAAAAATCTGGCTGTTTTACTCCTTAAAGGACTGGGTAGCTTTCCTGCTTTGAAGTCATTCAAAAAGGAGTTAAGAGGTGTATTTATTTTAATCTGGACTTTTTCCCTTCTGTTTACATCAGTTACACTGTGTTCAACCCTAGTCCTCACGGGTCATTTATTTTCACACAAAACCTAAAGTAACTTTTGCCGCCATTTGAAAATAAGTGCTTTTGTGGCATCAAAGTGTGTCTTTAAAATTCACGGACTTCATATGTGAAATCCATGGCACATGTCAAATGCAATCAGAAATGTACTTTTATTGCTCCAAAGGCTCCCATTCATTTTGGGGGCCAGTAGAGGACTTAAGGACAGGAAGCAGATGGGCGTGACTTAGGCTCCCTGTATATGTAAGGGTGTTTCTCAATGCCAAGGAACCTCGCCGTGATGTCTTGGCCCCGCCCGGGTTGCCCAGGAGATACGTCATCAGGAGCCGCCAAGACGTGTTCCAATGTTCATGTTCTACCGAGGCGTGTGTTCTCCGTTTGTTAGCCGTTTAGCTAGCTGAGCAAAGATACACAGGAGGTGTCTTGTAGCCTGGCCTTGGTAAAAAATTACCCAGAATACATCACAGTATTTTCAAAAGGATGGCGGATCGGAAGCTGGGAACTACTTCGGGGCAAATTTCGAGTTTAAAAGTAAGTCAACTAATTTAAAATGTTTTTTTTTTTAGATCCAAACAAGTTATCTATGGTTGGTTAGTTGCTTAATAATTACAGCTTCAGTGGCTAGTGGGTAGGTAGTAACTCACTTATATTTTTTATTTTATTAACATATACACAATTTAAAAAGTAAATGGCTCGTTCTATATTTATATTGAAACTAATACGTATAAATTATAACGTTATCTCCCGTGTCACGTGACGTTACGAAACCGTCATGGAAGCCGCGGTCACGTGATGCAAGTCTGTTCCGTTTAACCATTTTCTTTGACCAAAGAAGGACAGTGTCCTCGCAAGGTCAGGCGCCTTGACATTGAGAAACACCCTTAGTCTGTGGTTTGAACACAATCACTCAGTTATTAGAACCCTATAAAACTCAGGTTGTAACAGCCCTAAAATTCACAGATATAAGCTACAACTGGAATTGAATACAGAAATTAGAAGAAAGCCTAAAATACTGAAATGGGTCCAAATGTGTAAAACATAATGTTTTGTTAAAGCCATACTTTGCAACTTTTTCATATTTTTAAATCATTTTCTTAAACCAGTACGTGCTAAAATTAGGGCTTAAATGAATCATCGAATGATACGATTAATTAAATTCTACAATTAATTATTTACTGGTTTGAAGCTTCGTTAAATGTGCACTCAACAGTCTGAACACATTTTACTGGCGCACTACGCGTTGATCTAGGTGCTGTGGAGGAAAATAGAGAAACCAGCAAAGACACAAACCATTGTAAATGGCAGAAACGGTCCAAAGTTTGGGCTCATGAGTTAAACGAGCAGAATCGCTAATGCTAAGCTAGAGCGTAGCAATCTCATGAGCAAGAGTGGTTCAGAAAAAACGTGATGGTTGTGAACAACTAAACGTTACAAGCGAAAGAAAGGTCCCCACCATCCAGTTTATGTGTGGATGTCTGCAGCGCTTTGGAGCAGAGCCGCTGCAGCTACTGGTTGTTCTGGTTGTTGCTACAAGTATGCTCGCTCCATCCATGCAAAAGTCTGTGGCAAGCCGTTGTAGCATCTAAATCACAAACGCTTTTACATTTAAATACAATTCAGACGAAATTATGTTGCCAACCATTACATAATAAAATAATATGTAAACATAATATATTCCACAATTAAATTGTTACCAGTAAAAATTAAATGTTATTAGCATTTCCAGTAGCTTACTACTGAACATGTTAATGAAATAAAGAAATTCTCCTGATTATGTGTGAATATATTTAGATAAGTTATTTGACTGGGATAAGGTTAATACAAACCTAAAATTAGGTAAAATTTTGTTCCATAAAATATTTAACTATGAATATCAGCTGTTAAAGGGGGAACAACACAACACCATTTAATATATATTATTGAGCCTTTTACAAATTTGCTGTTTGATTTTCATAATTTTGGCAGCAGACCACAGTCTCGTTTCACTTGAAATGTCGTCAAATAGAATACTTGATTAACCGATGGAGGATTCGATAGAATATTCAAATACAAAAATATCCGACGGCTGCTAAAATGACCCTTTACATCCGGGGTGTTTAATTCTGGTCCTGGAGGGCCGGTATCCAGCAGGTTTTAGTGGTTTCTCTGCTCCAACACACGTTTGATTAAGTGGTTGTATCACCTGTGCAGCAGCTCATCAGGCTCTGCAGAAGCCAGTTAATTATCTGGTATTTGAAGTCAGGTGTGTTGAAACTAAAATGTACTTCAAAGCCCTCCATGCTCGGAATTAAATACCCCTTTCTTACAGGGTTAATGAAATGTCACTCAGACCCCACCGCTCTCTGTGGCCAGAATGCCACATTTGCAACTTCAGAGTGCCGGTTCACCACCTGTTAGACTTCGAAAATATTTAGCTTACATACCTGGCATTGCAGTCTACTTCCAGCACATTTCCTGCATGTTTTAGATCATGAACACAGCTGATTTGTTTCATTTAGTGATGAATCACTCCTCTAGAAACTAAGGAAGGCTGAGGAGACAGCAGTTAGATTAAGGTGTTAAAAAGACAAATGCACAGCACGGAGATGAGTTTCACTTTTAATTTGACCAAAGATAATTAATAACGGACACTAGGAGGTGCTAAAAGCAGTCAAAAAGGCCAAGCATCCCTTCAAGAGAACAACAAAAAGAAACAAGTATACAACAAATGTCATATGCAAAAATGTTATTTTTACCAAATTGTGGATGAATACCTTTGTTACGTCATTTTGTCTTCTTTTCAGTAAAATGGTTTTCACCAGCTCAAGCAGAAAACACTTCCTCTGAGATTCGTTATGATTTCAAACGGTTGAGGACAAATACATTTTTGAAAAACCTTTTAGTTTTGGGGTAAATGTCATGAAAATCTAAAAAGCTGGCGAGAGAGTTTTGGAGAACTTCAACCAAACATGAAATCTGGCAACATTTGGAGAAAGACTCGGTTTTAATGGCTGAAACCAAACCTGCTTCAGTCCAGCATAGAACAAATTGATTTTCAATCCTTTTGCAATAAAAATCTCTGCAGAGCTTTATTTTATGTCCGCATGTCGGACCGGACTTCTAACTGATGTGAACATTATGGCCACGATCAATAATATAGACCCTCAAATGCATTAGCTGGGGGTTTATTTTGTTTCTACATCTAGACTGAAAACCCAAAGTTCTCCTCCTGAGCAATCTCAACATATTTCATCTAAATGAACATGGCAACTTTCAAAGCACGTTTCAGCAACACCTGTTCAAGCCGTCCTAGTTTCTGTGCATTTTTCTATAAAAAAAACATTTTAAAAGATTGTGACAGTTACAGGCCACAGGCTCTAATAAGCGCTTCTCTATTTTGACCCTAAGCTATGAAAACCCAGTGACGTGTAGTTTATTCCTGCATCACACTGGCCATCTTTTAAATACATTTTCTAAAAAATATATAATGAAACAAGAAAAAAAACATAATTTTATTAGTCTGCATGGCTTGCAGTAATTAGAGGGAAATGTGCGCCGGCTTGTTCTGCTCTCTCTAGTGTAACAGCCAGCTGGTGAGGGCTTAGTGTTAAGCTGCTTCTTGTTTCCACTCCAGATCACCATCTCCATGCCAGGACAGCTGATGTGAAAACGCCGCTGCCAAAACGCTTTCTGTTTCTGTCGCTTCCACATCACCTTTGCACTCATAAACTTGTCCATCTTGATGGGCATTTTCCCCAGCTGGAAACTAAACTGAGCATGCATGCCTTCTGCACAACACTGGCATTAAACAGTGTAAAGTCACATTTTGGTTTCATGGATGACCAACTTCCTGCGTTTGTTTGTTCCTCCAGAGTGCCGATGGAGATGCTCAGACTCTCACTGAGGTTGATCTGTTCATCTCTACCCAACGCATCAAAGTACTGAATGCAGACACACAAGTAAGAACTTCCTGCTTTTCCTTAAACTACACTGTGAGTTACACATCTGCAAGTCAGGGCAGTGAGGTTGGGTTGTAGGAAGCTGTGATCCCTGCAGCTTTAGCTCTAACGCCAACTGTTTCTTATGAAAATACAGCTTTATGTTTGTTCTAATGACATCACAGGAGAAAAGTTGACTTAGCAAAACTCCCAAAGTGTGCAAATATCCGTATGAGAATGTTTTTGAAATGTGAATCGGAAAATTTGATTCTCCCGATTTTCCACTCATGAAGAAACTTTATCTTCTGGCTTGTTACCTAAACATCAAACCACTGTGTCTTCCTGAGAGCTCTGCAGTCCTTTATATCCTGAACAGAGCTCCTAGCTGGCAGCAGAAGTAAAACGTTCGTATACGTGATAGATGATTCATTCGCAGAATTCCAGTCTTATCCGTGGTCTGGCTCTCTGCGTGTCAGAGTGTGAGATTTTGAGTGTGGGCAGCCGGCTGGCAGAAAATAACATGCTGCAATGCGGTGTCTGTCTTCCTCCTTTTTCCATCTGGTTGCCACTGGTCCTAGCACTTCTGCAAAAGCAATTCTGAGAGAAGAAAGTACCTATTCTGCAGTTAAAAGTTTTATTGAGTCTGCAGAAAGTGCTCCTGACCTGGATTCATTATAAGCACCAGTTCAAGCCTAGACAGGGAAAGCAACAGTAAATAGATTTGTGTAATGAAACCACCTCAGAGTTAAGGAAAGTAACCAAACTGGGATGAATTTCTGCATATTATCATTAAACGTGAACAAATAAAACCTAATTTGAAGTCCACATCTTCTCTAAATTGTGATTTCATCATTTTTAATGTCTTGTGTAACTACACGATTACACGGGGTTATTATTAGGCTGAGTGAACAAACACGATTATTCCGATCAAACATACGCAAAATGTCATGGACCTCGTCAGTTTCATCGGCCTGACACAAACTACTTACTGAGCTGTAATCTGTTGGAACAGCTGTATTGTATGAAGTCAAAAAGATTAGTTTTCTGCCAACAGTTGCTTTATCTCCTCTGACACGAGTTGATGACACACCTTAGGAAAAGCTGAACATGCTGTGGAGTGATTTGGATGAGAGAACATGTAAGGAGGATTACATCATATCAGTTGAAATCCTGTTGCTTTCACTGGGTTTGCCATGTTTTTGACTCTCAGTTATTCAGTTTATTATTGAACAATTTTTCGTTGCTATGCCAACAGGAAACGATGATGGACAATGCACTGCGCACCATCTCCTACATCGCCGACATCGGCAACATCGTGGTCCTGATGGCGAGGCGGCGGATGCCTCGGACCGCCTCGCAGGATTGTATTGAGACGACACCTGGTGCTCCCGAGGCTAAGAAGCAGTACAAGATGATATGCCATGTCTTTGAGTCTGAGGACGTAAGTGTGTTGGAGACAAACGGTTTTGATGGCAGCCACACAGGAAATAGTTGAATCATTTAAAATATTAAAATCGCGAGTAGAAACCAAATTTTTCTGTAAATTCCCTTCACTGTGGACGTTCCAGACATGTCTGTGTTCACCTGACAATAACCGATTAAAGCAAACCACTGATTCCCTCTGATCTAAAGTGGCTGGGCACTTTTGATTTCCCTAATTTTATTTATTTTCACCCCGCAGAGCAGCTGCTTGCCTTGTTGAAGCAGTTTCTCTAAAACTTGGCAGCAAGAACAATGTTGCACCAAGAAGCCAGCAGCTTGGTTTCTGTGCCAATTGGTAGAAAGACTGAACTCCAATCTGTCCCCTCTTCAGCTAATTCTGCTGCCAGAATTTTAATGCAACCATTCGGCCGCTCACCCATCAACTTATAAACTGTTTCTTTTGTGGCCTTACTGGCTGCAGCCAGTGTTTCCTGCTTTAGATTGCAGAACTAATTCACTGTGGGGGGTTTGGGGTTTTAATGTCCATAAATTCTCCAGCAGCTATAGAACTAAATCAACTGAGTTAGATAATAAAACTGGGATAATAGAGCTACTTAGAGAAGCTAAACTATGCTGTTTTTATTGAAAGGATTCTTTTGGTGCATCGTCACGATTATCAGGCTATGTTAGCTTTTGGGAATTTTTTTTATTAAAAGCAAAAACAAGCAGTTTTCCCACTTGTGTAGAAGAAGCTAAGGCTTGTGAAAGTAAAGAAGCTGGAAGCTTCCATCAAATGAGAACAAAACTAAAGAGAAATGTTTTTATGAGGTGTCTGAGTGTGCATGTGTGCGGGCTTACTTAAGTGTGTGTGTGTGTGTGTGTGTGTGTGTGTGTGTGTGTGTGTGTGTGTGCGTGCGTGCATGTGTGTGATGTGCTCGTGTGTGCATGTGTGCGGGCTTACTTAAGTGTGTGTGTGTGCTGTGTGTGTGTGTATGCTTTGTGCATGCATGTGTGTGATGTGCTTGTGTGCGTGTGCATGTGTGCAGGCTTACTTAAGTGTGTATGTGTGTGTGTGTGTGTGTGTGTGTGTGTGTGCTGTGCTTGTGTGTGCGTGTGTGTATGTTTTGTGCATGCATGTGTGTGATGTGCTTGTGTGTGCATGTGCATGTGTGCTTGTGTGTACATGGATGCTGTGCTCGTGTGTGTGTGTGTGTGTGTTTTGTGCTTGCATGTTTGTTTGTTCATTCATCTATATACAGTATGTGTGCTTGCACATGTGTGTGTGTGTGTGTGTGTGCGCGCGCGCTGCATGCATGTGTGTATGCGTGTTTGCTTGCATGTGTGCATACCGTAAATCCTCTAATACAGGCCCGGGCCTCTATTTGACTCAAGCTCATCAAGCTCCAGGCCTTTATTGGAAGGAGGGCCAGTATTAGAGGCAGGCCTCTATTTCCATTTGAGCAAAATGAACTAATGTTCATTGGAGTTTTTGACAATTAAAATTGCGCCCACATTTTCAAAGTTAAACACATTTCTTTTAACAACAGTAGTTTCTGCTTCAGCCATCTCCCCCCTCCCCCTGCTTTAGCCCTCTCCCCCCTCCCCCTGCTTTAGCCCTCTCCCCCCTCCCCCTGCGCAGCGGCCGCAAACTCACTGATGCGCCTGCAGCCTCTCGGAGTTCCTGCTGCTCTAAACATTAAAATAATTATTTCATTTTCTGTTCCTCACTTCTGATGACCTTCAATGGTGTCTGTTTGTTGCAACAGCAGGTACAAAAACTAACTTGTTTTTATTTTGACTATTTTTCTGTCCTGCCTGTTTATTATCTTCCTGCATCTCCTCTCAATCCTAAAGAAAAACTGCTACCTGGGTTCATATATATTCACCTCATGAGTTACCTTTGAACTGCAGTTCTAAAAGATCTACCGACCGCAAAAACAGCGGAGTGCTCGCTGTTTGTCGGCCGTATCAGTGATCAGTGCGTCGGAGGACAAGGTGATGCGCGCAGCGCCCCGCTCCACAGCATGCAGCAAACGCATCAGGCGCAAATAAAAGACAGAAAACATTAAAGGAAATGAACTGACATGAACGATCGCGTGTTAAATTAGTTTTTGAGGTGGCGACACCTGATTGTTACTGTGGCCGTGCTCAGGAGGCAGATCTACCGACCGCGAAAACAGCGGAGCGCTCCCTGCTTGCCGGCCGCATCAGGGACAAGTTGATGCGCCCCGCTCCACAGCAGCGATACACATCAGGCGCAAATAAAAGACAGAAAACATTAAAGGAAATGAACCGACATGAACGATCGCGTGTCAGTGCCTACGGTCTGGCACAGCGCGTTGCCCCCCCCCCCCCCCCCCCCCCCCCCCCACCCCCTGAGCGCAGGAGCTTGTCACCTGCTGACAGCAGGCTGCTGTCTTTTCCGAGGGCTGCATCTTGCCGGTCATTATCACGTGACAGCGAATAGTCGACGACAGGCATAAAAAGTCACTATAGTGAAGTTGACTAGTTCATACACCCCCTACTGCTGCTCTCCAGAGTGTTCTGCAGCATAATCAGCACGTTCTCTTTGAACTTGATAGTGTAATGACCTGGCTGGGGTTGTAAGCCAGGTGCATTCTGGGTATTGTGTCATATGTGTTTCCTATCATTCTGCTAGTTCCTATGTGCTGATTTGCGTGTTGTGTGAGTGTTATGTAAGCCACAGGGAAGGTGATGTGTGTTCTGTGGAGCGGGTTGAATTAGCATGGTTAACTGACACCGTGACTCTGTGTGGTAGGAGCGTGATAGAGGATCGTGTCTGTAGCGTTACAAAGCGTTGAAGAAAAAGCTTAATAAAGGTCTGCGTGAACGTCTACTGCCTCCTGCTGGTTGATTTGGGGACTATAACCCTGCCACCGGGACGCTCATACTTGCTTGTTACTACGTTCCACCCGGCCACAATAAGAGACCGGCCATTATTTACCTAAACTAACTCTGACACCGGCCACAATTGGAGACCCGGCCTTTAATTGAATACCGGCCTGTATTAGAGGATTTACGGTATGTGTGTACCTGTGTGTGTGTGTGTGTGTGTGTGTGTGTGTGTGTGTGTGTGTGTGTGTGTGTGTGTGTGTGCATGCATGTGTGTGATGTGCTCGTGTGTGCATGTGTGCGGGCTTACTTAAGTGTGTGTGTGTGCTGTGTGCGTGAGTGTATGCTTTGTGCATGCATGTGTGTGATGTGCTTGTGTGCGTGTGCATGTGTGCAGGCTTACTTAAGTGTGTATGTGTGTGTGTGTGTGTGTGCTGTGCTTGTGTGTGCGTGTGTGTATGTTTTGTGCATGCATGTGTGTGATGTGCTTGTGTGTGCATGTGCATGTGTGCTTGTGTGTACATGGATGCTGTGCTCGTGTGTGTGTGTGTGTGTGTTTTGTGCTTGCATGTTTGTTTGTTCATTCATCTATATACAGTATGTGTGCTTGCACATGTGTGTGTGTGTGTGTGTGTGTGTGTGTGCGCGCGCGCGCGCTGCATGCATGTGTGCATATGTGTGTACTTGTGTGTGTGTGTGTGTGTGTGTGTGTGTGTGTGTGTGTGTGTGTGTGTGTGTGTGTGTGTGTGTGTGTGTGTGTTGTTTTAGAATAATATCATAGAAGGTTTGAAAGATTTCAATGAAACATCTGGAAAAAAATCCCATGACGTTCGTCTAAAGCTTCATCAGATAAATGTTGACAGCTTTGTCATTTTTCGTAGATATGAAGCCAAAATTTGTTGAGATTGATGCAAAACACACATGCTGAGTTCTAATACATCTTGCATGATTTAGCAGCATTGTGTCAAACTGAGCATCACGTTGTTTTTACGATTTCACCAAAAAGCTACAACTCCCATCAATTCTCACCAGCAGATAGTTGAAAATGCTTGTGTGAAAAAGCAGAGGGTGAATTATTGTTTTGTTTTGCTGTACATGATTCCGTCTTTATTTGTACTTTTGTATTAATTAGATTGTTTGAATGTTGCCTTCATCAACACTGACTAAATTGAAAAAGCATTAAAAAGTACAAATCTGTTTGTTTTCTGCCTTAATAAATTATTTTTGAATGATTGTTTTATTGTTTAATTCTCAATCAAGTAAAACTCATGATTCAGACAAACCCACAAATAATAAAAATTGATTGTTTCACATGATGTGCTCAGGCCCAGCTCATCGCCCAGTCCATTGGTCAGGCGTTCAGCGTGGCCTACCAGGAATTCCTGAGAGCCAACGGGATCAACCCAGAGGACCTGAGTCAGAAGGAGTACAGTGACATCATCAACACACAGGAAATGTACAACGATGACCTCATTCACTTCTCCAACTCAGAAAACTGCAAGGAGGTTGGCTTTTTTATTAAGCACACCATGTTTTTTCTGCAGATGATTATCTGAGTGCAGGAAATAAAAAACGAGACTTTTACGAACTGCAGCAGAAATCCCACTCGTGCTTCAGGGCAGTTAGAGAAGCCTGCTGCTGTTAACTGGGCTCTCAGAGGTGAAGAAGCTGTGGAGAAAAACTTCTGCTGCACTATCATCATCACATAAATGCTACTATGGAGGCAACAAGGGACATTTTTCATCATAGATAATCGGGGATTTCTTGAAGTGCTAAAACTCTCCTTAACTGTGTTTGGTCTCCCAGAGCGTCACATGAAGCTTCGCAGCTTAAAGCCAAAAGAAATGGAGAAGGAACGAATAAAAAACACTGAATAAAATAACTTTTTAATTATTAGCTGCTACCTGCATGCAGGCAAACTGATGACTGGAAGGCGTCAGCGAGAATATTAGATCATGTTGTTCATGAAAGCGAAAGACAAAGTGGTTTTTACCTTTTGAGACAGTCAAGAATGAAATAAGCTACCTGCTAATGAATGTTTAACGTCACGAAGGTCCTCTAATTTGTGACAAAGGTCACATTTTCCCAGCTAGGTCAAGCTGGGTCGACTGTAACTTTGCCTCACAGATTAACCATGCAAGGAGCCATGATGGCTGCTGAATATCATCTTTATCTGCTGCTGTTCTGTCCCAGATTGAAGGACACTTCAAGACCACAATAATAATTTTAATAAACTCTTTGACTTTATTACGGTTTATTATAATCATCATAATTAATCTCTTGGTTCAGTAAATATATTTTAATTACTGAAATGAATTATTATGCTTTGGGTATAATAATGATTATTGTGATAATCGGTTATGTGTGTTCAGTAAACCAGAAGGTCATCTCGCACGTAAGCAGCCTCATTCAGAGGGTATCCAGGGTAAAAGAAAACTGCCATCACATGTCTTTGACTCATGACCAAAGCTTTCTTGCTCTGAGAGTGGGTGTGTTGTGAGGGGTTTGTTAAAACTAAATTTCCAGCAGCAAAAGTTCAGTTCGTGAACCAACCACCACCCTGAGGATAAGGGAACGGCCGCCCTGAACCTCCACCTGCTGTTCGGTCACGCCGAGAGAATAGCTTCGAATAAACGCCCTGTAACCAGCTGACGCAAAACTCCTTCAGAGTTATTGATTTTTAAGTAAGACGCAAAACTCCTTCAGAGTTAAGCCAGACGCTCGACTGTGTACCCTGCGACATCTTCGGACCAGAGAGTCGGTTCCACTCGAGTCTCCTCTACCAGACCGAGTACCCGGAGGTTGACAACATCCTCCCTTGACCTCCGGATCCGCACGAAGGGTCGTCTGAATGGGTGAGGTAGCACACCGATTGTGTTTGATGCTGTTCTTCTAAGAAACGACTCAGTTAGCTGCAAAACCATCATTCCAACCCAGAACGAGTTCCTCTCTCTGACAGAAACCTTCTGAGAATCCATTCACGCATCCAAGCTCTCATTTCATTTTAGCTTTCCATCCAGACACAGGTAAAGCTTTTGATACCAAGTTTAATATCAAAGCTGGTAAATTGTCATCCATGAATTGTCATTTTTAATTGTCATTTAAACTGCCGTTTCAAATCGTCAAGTTTTAAATTGTTAGTAATAAATTCTTCATGTTTAAACTCTGCCTCATCTTTGAAATGAAACACAGAACGATATAAATATTTCTGGTTATTGAAAAAGAAAAGATTCCTAATTTCTGATTCAAAAATAAACTTTTGCTATTAAATTTAATTATCTTAAATTAAACATTAATCTTTGGATTAAATATAGACCAAGCAGGTCGGTGTATGAACTTCTATCGATTATATAAGTATCCTGGATATTTATACATGATAAAAGCTTCATATGCTACTGTGATTGATCATTCTCAGAATCTAGCAACTGATAGCAAACAGTGTTGATTCTAGTACGTAGAAATACACTACAAACTCTTAATGCAGTTTCTGTTTTCTGCTGGAACAGGAGAGGCTGGTATGCACCTGGAATGGAAATGGATTATTTTTGTTACCATATCATTAATACTTGATGCATCACACAACACGAAAAAACATCTTTGATTTTTCTATAACTTGCCGTTTAAATGATTTGATTGCAAAATTAATCTGAAAGTTTTAAAGGAAACTGAACCTTTCTAACCTAAAGTTTAATTTATGTTCTTTATTTATGGGTCATTGATATTTTTATTCATATTCTGGCATCAGCTCTAAATCGATTCAGTGTTGAATGTTGTACATTTAACCGCTTAGTGGATCGTTGTGTGTTTTTAGTGTGCGTTTAAAAAATCTTCACCTACATGAACTCGATAAAAATCTAAAAAATTTTAGAATATTCATACAGAGAATTTAGTTTAATCATCTGTCAGAGTGGACAAACTACTCATCTGTATGACTGTCTGCTATTTAAGCATATTTGAGTTTTATCACCTTCAATAGAATGCCTTTGGAGTGTGGTTATTTAGGTGGTTTTTGAATAGTTTCGGTGCACATTTATAAATTCCTACAGAATAACCAAACCTCTATAGTATCTTTCAACCTTGTGCAAACAAGAGCCTTTGAAAAATTTTCACATTTTAAATTAAATAGGATGTTCACTGAGAAACCATTTTTTATTTATTATTTTTGAAATAAATAATAAATATATATATAGATTAGAAAATCCTGACAGATCTACGTCACACTGTCACTTAATATTCATGAACTCACCTATCTTGGCTCACGACGGAGAAGGCTGTTGTTGTTCTAGCTAGTAGAAGCTAACCGTTTGCATTAGCAACTCCACTACACAGCAGAACTCCTCCAAGCTTGCGTTATTTGTGGGGATAAAACATCAACGTTGAAGAGCAGTCTGTGGTAGAGTTGTGTTGTTGTTAGCCAATCAGAGGAGAGATGCCCAAATATAAAGAAATAAGTCTCCAAATCCTGTCGTCTGAAGCTACTGGGTGTTTCTCAATGTCAAGGCGCCTGGCCTTGCGAGGGCAGGCGCCTTACTTACGAGAACACTGTCCTTCCTTGATCAAAGAAAATGGTTAAATGGAACAGACTTGCATCACTTGACACGGGAGATAACGTTATATTTTATACGCATTAGTTTCAGTATAAATATATAACGAGCCTTTTACTTTTTAAATTGCGTATATGTTTATTAAATTAAATATGTAAGTGAGTTACTACCCGCTAGCCAACGAAGCTGCAACTAATAAGCAACTAACCAACCATAAATAACTTCTTAGGATCTAAAAAAACATTTAAAATTAGTTGTCTTACATTTAAGTTTGAAATTTCCCCCGAAGTAGCCGCCGGCTTCTGATCCCCATCCTTTTGAAAATACTGCAGTGTATTCTGGGAAATTTTTGACCAAGGCTAGGCTACAAGACACCTCCCGTGTTTATTTGCTCAGCTAGCTAAATCGCTAACAAACGGAGAACAGACGTCTTGGTAGAACATGCGCTGTCTCAATTCAGGGTCTGCATCCTTCGAACGACCCAGCCTACTCGGCCGACGTGGGCTGGGTCGTCCGTCGGCCGAGTAGACCGGATGTTAACGGCTGTGAATTTGGACAGGCCTAGCCTTCATGAATTCCCGCCACTCCGTCGGCGAACGCTCCGTCGCCTAGCAACCGTGGAACCGCTTAGCAGAAGGGAGAAGGAACTTTAAACGATGGAGCTCAAAGTTTTATTTAGCTTTTTAATCATTTTCTTGACTGTTGGAGAGCTAATTCAGAGAAAATACTTTTGACAAGCTGAGCCTGAGCAAAGATGTGATAATAGTTTTTAATACTTTCTAAGGGTCTTAATTTGACCAAAACTGATCTATCACCTTTTAAGACTTTTCAAGACCCAGCGGATACCCTCTAGTAAACAATTCTCATTTGTAAACAAAAATAAAATTCAAGAGTTTAATACAGAACTGATTTTATTTAGGTATTGCTTTTATATGTACATGTTTAATCTTTATTAACCATTTTTTCTAGCAAAGTAAAAAGCTGTCAAAATTCTCCCTTCTCTCCTGTGCCCTCTGCTGCTCTGCCTCCCTCTGCAGCCTCATGCCCTCCCTGATCAGCTCCAGAAGCTGGTCATCGCTGTCACCTTCCCCTGGATGCCCATTTTCTCCAGAATAGTCTTAACAAACATGTAAGAAAAAAAAACAGGAAGAGAAAAGAGGACAACGGGTTATTCCTTTCATGTTTTCGCAGAAAAAAATAAACTCAAACGAGTTTTTAAAATATGAGATGTTATTGTACCTCCATGCCACAGCTGTCGAATACTTTGCTCCGCTGATCATGTGGTCCATCTCTGCCCTAAGCTTAATAAATTCCCTGTTTTTCTTTTTTGTCCCTAAAATACAAACTCCTATTAAAATCAGGGGGAAACGTAGCGGGAGAAGTACGACACCGAGCGGCCGAACATACGAGCCGGGACCGCAATACAAGCACTTTTACTGTAACATTTGTAACTAAAATAACGTTCATGTATCACAAAAATCCCTTAACCTAACAGTTTTCAAGTTTATACTGACATTTATACGCGCAATCCTCTCCGACAGCTCAAGCTTCACTGTCCGCCATTGTTTTTAAAAGTTCTACTGTCCGGCGCGCAAGGCATCATGGGAAATGTAAACCATTGAAGGATACACCGGACCCATCCTTCATACAGGCGAAAAGAAGGCCAAATTCGTCGACCGCATTTGAAGGGGTCTTCGAATTGGGACAGGCCTGGTCGCGGCGCAGTGACGTAACCGGCCGACGAAGGATGCAGACCCTGAATTGAGACACAGCCTGTGACATTGGAACACGTCTTGGCAGCTCCTGATGACGTATCTCCTGGGCAACCGGGGCGAGGTCAAGACATCAAGGCGAGGTTCCTTGGTATTGAGAAACACCCCCTTTCTCCTCCAGTGGATTTCCTGAAATAGACGCACCAGAGCTTTTATTCTTAGAACGACTTCATTCCTACTAGAAGCTCCAGCAGATGTATTAAAGATATTAGTAGAGTTGACCTTTAACACAATTTAAACAAACATGTTTCAGTTTATTAAGGAAGCTGCCTTTTAAAACGTTCTAATAACTTCTTGGTTTCCGCTGTTTAATAATCGTGCATAGTCCTTACATTTTCTATTTAAACTCTCCACTTGTCAGAAACCATCCCCAAGTGTACAACAAATCCTGTCTGGCAGGCGTTCCCAGTCAAAGGTGGACTCACTTTGAGTGTAGAAGACTGAGGCTTGCTGTTTCATTAATACAACATGTCTGTAAATCCAGGAGATGCTGGCTCGCAGATTGATTCACCACATTACGTGGAACCTTCTTACATAAGCAGGGAACTGAATCCTCCACAATATAAACAGCATCGCTAAAGCTCTGAATGCTGATAGGTTGCTTAGCTTTATGATGTCTGCTCTGCCCTCTGAGCTCCAGGATTGTTGCCGTACACAACATTCCAGCTCTGATCCATCAAAATGCGCTTGGAAATCTGCTTTTTTCCTGGCCCAGCATCTCAAGTTCTTAGCTGGTTGTCGTACAACAATCAGAGGTGACATCAGTGGACTAGCTCAGCTCTCTGTGAGGTTTGCTCGTGTGGTTTTAGGTGATGTTCTGTTTATGTTGGAACATCAAAGAGAGCAGTAATGTGTCTCTCTATCAGCTGCAGCTGGACAAGAGCAAAGGGGAGATCCTGGGTGTGGTGATCGTGGAGTCTGGCTGGGGTTCCATCCTGCCCACCGTTATCTTAGCCAACATGATGAATGGCGGCCCGGCAGCTCGCTCTGGAAAACTCAGCATCGGAGACCAGATCATGTCCATCAACAACACCAGCCTCGTGGGGCTCCCACTCGCCACCTGTCAGGGAATCATTAAGGTACCAGACGCTGAAGATTTGAAATAAAACAACAATTTTGACTTTAATCTTTAATAAAGCTGTGGTAAGTTATTAGTTTAGGAGGATAAAGTATGTGTGGGCTTCTGTTGCTGCGTTAAAGGGCTTGAAGAACCAGGTTTCGGTGAAAATGAACATTGTCAGCTGCCCTCCTGTTACCACTGTGCTCATCAAGAGACCAGATCTGAAGTATCAGCTGGGCTTCAGTGTCCAGAATGGCATTGTGAGTACGAGCATCATTTGGTTTTTACTCAAACACATTTTTTGTTGTTTTACCTGTGGAAATTCACCATGCTGTTCACACTCATTTAGACTCTACAGTTATGTGTGTGTGTGTGTGTGTGTGTGTTTGACCCTCCAGATCTGCAGCCTGATGCGAGGAGGCATCGCCGAGCGAGGTGGGGTCCGCGTGGGTCACAGGATCATAGAGATCAACGGGCAGAGTGTGGTGGCCACGGCACATGAGAAGATCGTCCAGGCGCTCTCCAACTCTGTTGGCGAGGTAAAACTGATGCTTACGGAAAAAAGCAGGGCAATGAGCTCCAAATGCAGGCGTCTTCAGACAATTAACATGTCTCATAGAGTTCTCAGTCCTTCAAATAACTTTATTTCTTTTTGGAAAACGCTGCACATTTTTAACCAAGAAACCCGAGTCACAAAGAACGGAGTTAGCTTGGTTTTAAACCCAATTTCTCTTTTTTTTATGTGGAAGAGACATGTGGAGTCACTAAAGCTACTAAAGCCCAAACGAACTCAGTCATGGTGTCGTTTAGTGCAAATCAGCTTTGATGATAGAACATGAATGCAAAATTACTGTAAATATAAAAACTATAACAAGCATTAGATGGCAGTTTACTTCAAAATAAGACAGAAATTGGAGTTTTCGATTTGGAGACATTAACAGATTTCAGAAAAGAGCATCAAAGTAGTAAAAGGGTAAAAATCTGAAAGCCAGAATCAAGAAGGCAACACTTAGGAAAGATGTTCCTCTGGGTACAATAACTGTGAGAGAGAAAAGGAACAGAGGAGGAATTTAAAAAATGAGTCAGAGACCGAACAGGGGCCATGGAGGACAGACACCTTTAGGAGCGGCTTGTCAAAACAACGTAATGATCGCTGCTTTGAGTTGAGTCCAAGATAAACAGAAGTCCGCGGCAGCGCAGAGACCATCCCCATACGCCCTTTATACCGCCATCATGTAGTCCTTTCTAAAAAGGACACGGTTGCGCCACATTACCGCCACGGTCTGACCACTTATAAACAACCTAAGGCTCGATGATGGCGGCTCCACGCTGCAGCTTGTCGATTGATTTTCTGTCAGTGTTTGGTTATAATAAGTATGTACTTAAAACAAACTGTTTCAAAAAGTGCCCATTTGTGACATCACAACTGGAGAAATTAGAAGACCCCCCCACCCACCCACACACACACACACACACACACACACACACACAATGTTGGATGATCAGCAGCTCTACTTAGAGCCCCTCCCCAATATCCAAGCTCCTCACCTCCTGGCAGCCAATCAGGGAGTGGTTGGGTGTGACCAGCAACAGCTTGTTTTTTTTAAAGTGACAGAACCCCAAAATGGCTCATTCTGGAAGGTACTGAAAACGTCTATTGTAAAACTACTAAAATCGCTTTATATTTATGGATTTTATACGCAGGACTTGATAAATATGTTTTATATAGATCATAGAACTACTATATCCCTTTAAAGTCATGGTAGGTTTCCATTAAAACTCATTTAACCCTTTGATGCATGAATTATGAAATCTTCAACCATGATTTTTGTAACATTTTTTTTCATTCATCTTTAGGTGTGAATGAAACAAATTTCATCAAATATTTTAGTAAATTTTTATAATTTACAAATAATTTATTACATGTCCACCTCAGTGGGCAGTGTGCAATCTGAACATGAAATATGTTGGCTTGACTTACTGAAGTCCAAATGGAGGATCTCAAATGCAATAAAGTCTTCAACAGCTGTGCTTAGCAGCAAAAATAAATAAATACTAATTTTGAATACCTGTCCACTGTAGTGACCATTATGTATCAAAGGGTTAAAATGCATCAGATTCAAATCGAGCATATATTTCTTTTCAAAATGTCTAATATAACATTTTGATGTACTTTAATTGACTAAAAATGATTTTCAGAAGCTTTTCTGCAACATTTTAAACAACATTTAGAAGCAGGTGTTGACTAAAACAAAACGTTTTAACAATTCTGTGTGGGTCCTGGTCTTTGAAACTGTACTGTCTCATTCCTTTGTTCAGATTCACATGAAGACCATGCCGGCGGCCATGTTCAGACTCCTCACGGGACAGGAGACGCCCTTGTACATATGAGACAACGGAGAGGAGCCTCTCCACAGAACAAACAGATGTTACAGAGCAAACTGCTCTCAGATCAGCCACTGGGAGGAGGACCACTCCTGTCTTCTTTTGCTCTTTTCAGCTGAAGACTTCTATCACTCCCTTGTCTGTGTTAACATGCAGCAGCTATTTAATGACAGGAGATGTTTAATCCATCTGACACAGACCAGGCAGCACACGTGTGTGAAAATTGTTTATTTATTTGTCCTGTTCGTTATTTTTTTGTCACATCAGTGAAACTGTGGATGGGCTGAAGTGAGCGAATGTGTCAGTTTATTTTTTTAAATTCATGCAATGCAATATGGCCCTTCTGCTATCTCCCACGTAAACTCATCCTCAGTGACTGAAGGTGTTTGCTGCAGAGGGGGCGGAGCTGCTTTGTAAATATTTCCTGAGTCTCTCGGTCGAGTTGGATCAAAATGACGGCGAAGGCACAATTACAAGCCAGTAGGAGTTGTCGGCGTTGAGAGTGATTTATGCGTTTGCCGGTCTGGAATATTAAACACATGGACGCCCACAGCCGGGGGTCATGGGAGAAATGCCACATTCACTTTAATCGACATCATTTTCAAGGCAATATACAAATTTAGCCTCTAGCAGCGAGTCTTTTTTTAATCTCATGTACAAAATCGCACATTTAAATAACAGTAAGCATACATTAATCCTGCTTTTGGTACCAGGAGTAGGGAGGAGGCCATTTCTTTCGTCTTTACCCTTCTGACTGGAGCTCATGCATACTAATGAGTGGACTGTGAATGTAACCGTGTTGTGTGAGTCGTCTCATTGCTATAAGCAGTATTAGAATGTCTGTACATAAACAGAAACGTGTCCAGTATTGTGCTCATGTTAGGAAACTAAACCCACTCCAAACATCCGCCCGGCTCTACATCGCCCTTCACACCTTGTGATTGGGGCAAGGGCCTCGCCTTGAGGTGATGGCTTCAGTAGTAAACTCGAACTGTGTGAACTTATCTGTGTGCATGCCTCGTAAAGTAGTATCATGTCATTGTGGCAAGATAATAAACCTGAGCTGAACCTGGCTTTAATTATTTCTGTTCTTTGGAGCGTTATTGCACCATGACTGTCCCTTTTTGGGCCCATCTTCTGACCTCCAGCAGGAGAACGCACCAGGTCACAAAGCAAACGTCGTCTCAAACCGGTTTCTTGAACATGACGATGAGTTTACTTGCCTCCAGTCACCAAAACTCCAGAATCCAGAGCCTTTGGGGCATGATGGAACAGGAAATTATGGAAATATGGAGAAAATCTGTTACCATTTGACCCTCATTGCATGCATCAAAACATTTTCAAGGCTGCAGATATTGCAGCGTTGAAATGCTGCATGTGTAAAGGCTTTGTTGTGTGTTTGAGAGTTAAAACGTCATCACCGCTCTTACGTCATTTCCTGCAGCTAAACTGATTTACTGCAGACCAACACATCCATTAACAAAGGAAACCTCCTGGTACAATTGCCAGCCAACAATTAAAATGCGATGCTGTTGCCCCCTACAGTCCACATAAGGTATTGCATGTTGTGCAACATTGTTTCAAGATTACCAAACATTTTTCATGCAAAAGTTTTAATATTATTTTATTCTACTTTGTTTTCATTTTTATACAGTAAAAGAAATTATGAAAATTACCAACATAACCAGCTACATGTGAAAATAAACAGGAGGTCTCCCACAGCCTGTTCCTTTGAACTTGTTCTGTTATCTTTCTGAGATCAGAGTCCAGTTCGTGTCGGTCGTCATGCTGTCGATCTCTGCTGCGACAGTGGGGGGTCGGTTCAAGGGTTCTGGTCATTTTTGTCACACTTTAACATGACTTTTATCCCAAGGCCTTGACGCGTCGTCTCAAAGGCCTGGACAGCCTGTTCCAGGGGAAAGCGATGGGTCACAAGAGGCTTCACGTTCACTTTACCTGACGCCAACATGGAGATCGCCATTGGCCAGCTGCAACAAAACCAGTTTTTTTTTTAATCTTTTTTTAGACTACATCACTACTTTGAAATGCGAGCTTAAATGATGTTTCCTCACGTGTTGCAGTAGCGGAAGACCCCTCTGATGTCCACCTCTCTTACAGCAGCGTTGATGAGAGGAACAGTGCACATAACGGCACCGAGACCCACCAGCACCACCACACCTCCAGACTGGGTTGCCTGTTAGGAAAAGTCACTATTTTTTTTTATGCGCGTTGATCTTTAAAACTTACCCCGCAGCAATGAGGAGGCTATCACAGCCTACCACTCATCACCCAGAGATAAGATTATTTGTGTGGTCTTTTTCTTTCCTCCCTGTAGGGTCACATACATAGATGGCTGTTTGGACGCAGCTCTCGACACCGGTGCATTCAATAGTGATTTGAGGCCGAGCTCCCAACGTGTCCTCGACTTTTTGAGCCAGCTGAAGGGCTCCATCTTCTCTCTTCACTGTCAGCTGGAAGTCTGCTCCCAGTTCTTTGGCCATCATCAGACGCTCTGCAGACAAATCTGAACACAGAAGATTGCACGTTCTGATGTCTTGAACAGAATGTTCTGTATAACGTGCAGTTTCAGGGCGGTTGTTACCAGTGATGATGACCTGCGAGGCTCCCATCGCCTTGGCAGCCAGCAAGCTGACCAATCCAATAGGTCCTGGAGAAAAGGAGGAAATCATTAATGATGCTGAATTATGGCTCCCTGTCAACCGTTTCATTAGCTCTCGCTTATTTACAACATTACTTGACGTGTTACACATTAACATCGTTGTGAAACAAGTCATGGTTCTGTTTGTTTCCACCTTTTAGGTTTTGTGGAGTCTGTGTGATCGCACCTGATGTGAAGTCATCACATTTCTCTCTTGCAGAAACATGATACAACAGTCAGTTTGCAGCACGGTTTGAAGTTTTCACTGTGCCACATTGTTTCAAAACAAAACAAAAAATGATTTTAATAGGTTTACGTTTTATTTACCTGCACCACAGATGAGCACAGTGCTGCCAAGAGTGACACCGGCCCGGCGACATGCATGGATCCCCACGGAGAGAGGTTCGATGAGAGCCCCCTCCTCAAATGTGACGTTATCCGGTAACCTGGACACAGAAAGGCAGTTTAACCAATCAGCTGTGAGGTCATCTGCGGTGCAAAGCTCTGCAATCCATGAAGAAAAACAGTTACTTGTAACAGAAGTTGGCATTGTGTGTGTAATATCGGCACAAGTTTCCATCGTCAGGAGGCGTGGCGCAGAAGAAGATGGTAGGAGACAAGTTATAGCGTCCGTTTTTGAAGAACTCGTCCATCTCACGGGGGACACCAGGCTCAATAGCCACTCTGTCACCTGGGATATATGCAGAAGTATGACCCTTTGTTGATTATCTAGATTATTTCTAATGCCAATCATATCATTTTATCTCCATAAAAAGATAAGGCCTATGTCGTAAAAGCTGGGTGGAGTGTGTTTCCTTTAAAACAGAGCTCTGCAGAGCTGGAAGGCAATGGCTTTTGGTTCTTCCTAGATATAAGATCACCTGCTTTAAGGTGTGTGACCCCTGATCCGACCTTCAGCACACGTCCTGCAGCTTCGTGCCCCAGCACCATTGGGTTTTTGAGCACATAGTCTCCAATTCGCCCGTGCTGCCAGTAGTGTACATCTGAGCCACAGATTCCTACAGAGTGCATCTGGAGCAAAACATCTGGGAGAAGAAGAAAACATGGAAGACTGAAGGAAATATTAGATTTGGATCAACTTGAATCAAACTTTTGGACTAAATATGAAATCCAGTAACAAGAATTGCTGGATTCCGACACATGAGGTTTTTGATTTTGTTCCATTACACGAAAGTAGCCTTTTTTAGTTGTCAAGAAACGTGATTGGTTTAGGGTAAAGGCCTGACTTTTGATGTAGCTGTTTTGGGTTTTGGTCTTATGTTTGTAAAAGAGGGGTTTGGAAATCTATAATCTTATACTAATGGTCAACTTAGTATGCATACACGTTTGTGATACTGAAAATATGCATTTTAATACAACACAAGCACATTCCAAGCTAAATGTCAGGATAGTTGATTTACCATTTGGTCCTGGCTCTGGAATTGGACGATTTTCCTGATGAGACACGTCAGGTTATTTAGCGCAACTTGCGCCTAAACCATTAGTTTGACGTTTGAATGTTAAGTTTCTTACCAGCCTGAGGTCTCCCTGAGCATGTAGCACCACGGACAGATTGTCCTGAGCCATGACAGAAGCAACACCAAACTGTGAACACAGAAAAACAGCCCAGAGTCCACAGAAGTGTACCACACCACCACCCCTAAGGTCACGTGCTATAGCAGCGGGATGGAGCCAAAACAAAGCCTGTGATTGGTCCTAAAAGGCGGAACGAACCATTTAACGGGGGTGGATGTTACTAAAGAAATGTAATACACAAACTAATGCTATTAACAATGTTAAGGCTGTTCGTTACTGTTGAACATTAATGAATGGCTAGATATAAAAAAATTAAATATTTCTTGAATTTTCCAAGTTATGACTTAATAACACCTCCTTCTATTCTCACGGCAATGTTTGAGTCCAATACGACAGAGAAGACGTCACAATTACTTATAAATCTGCATTATTTTAAAATCTAGTTTACGCGATTAATAAAGGTTAACTCCATTATTTGATGCGTATTTTGACTTTGACGCGTCTGCGCCGCAACGTTGAGGGTTACTTGGAAACCGGGCGCGCAAAAATGACGAAGCAGGTCACGTTTTTTTTATTGAACAATAAAACTCAGTAAGCAAACAAAAAACTTTTATCAAATACAATTGAAAAAAGTCTAAGCAGCAGAAATAACCATATTTATAAATAATAAAGTATAAGGTCAAGTAAAGTAACAGACTTTAGTTCAAACGATCTTCAATAAAACTGACAAGTTTAACAGCCTGTATATTATTTACCTTTTTAAGGGATTTGCAAAAAGAATACAATCATTTTTGAAAAAAGGCAGGCTTGGCTTCACTTTCATTAAACGGCATTTGGAATTTCCCAAAAATTATCAAATTGTTAACAACGAATTAAATCTGTTTTTTTTCTCCCATACAACCAAACTGAATAATATTATATGTGAATAAGGGGATATTAACTCTTTTTGGATAATAGCCAATTATATAAATCTGACGAAAGGATATTTACCGAGGTGCAATTAAAGGTGTTTCTGAGTTTCAATATCACTATTACATAAGACACATAAACTATCTTGTATATTAAATCCAATATTTGATAATCCTTTACATGGATATATATTATTAATCGTTTTAAGGTGGACTTCCTTCATTTTGGGGAGAGGATAAGAGAGAAAATCTGTTCTTATGAATCTGGTAACTTTATTTGAGAATCGGAGAAAGAATTTTCCTTCTGACAGGAATAGGGAAAAACTTGTTTGACAAGGCTGCTCTTAGGTAAGAGTTATTACATTTAAGGTATGTAAAACACAAATCAACTATAAATAATTTAGGAAGCTTAGGTGTACTTGCTCCATGTTGAATACTTTCACTGATCATCTGACCAGACACTGGAGGAATAGCCTTTATAACTAGAGTATTCTGTTACCGAACAGTGTAGATTATACTTCATTTTGAACTAATTATGCTCCAGAAACTTGCCATCACTGTCCAAAGGTGTATTCAAGAATGGAGCTCCGGGTGTCACGTGATCAGGTTTGTTTACGACGCCATGTTGGCAGGAACGCGAACGGAAAAATAGATGAACGACGGCGACAATGGATGGTTGCAGGCAACTTTTGGAAAGTTATGAAGAGCGATACACCACTAAACTTCAGAGACTACAGATTAGTGATCCCTATTTAGCTCAAAAATCAAAAGGTTACCTAAACCCTTTTATTATTATTATTACCCTTTAATTATTAAAACAGCAGGAAAAATCATTGGTGCCCAACTGCCCTCTGTCCAGGAACTGTACATCAGCAGGACCAGGAAAAAGGCAGTGAATATTGTCCAAGATGCCACACATCCTGCATCTACTCTCTTCCATCTGGCAGACGCTATAGATCGCTGTACACAAAAACTATACCAGACACAAGAACAGTTTCTTTCCTTCAGCCATTTCTCTCCTGAATCTGTAGATTCTTTTACCATCCTTTTATTATAGTTTTTATACTTATTCAGTATGCTTATGGATATGTGTGTGTGTGTGTGTGTGTGTGTATAAATGTTCTTATGTGTTTTTAGGTATTTTTATTCTCATTTATTGTGGTTGTTGTATGTTTTAGAGAGCGAACATCTACCGAAGACAAATTCCTTGTAAATGTAATTTTACTTGGCCAATAAATCTGAAACAGTGGATTTGTCCCACCTGTAGAAAAATCAAATCACAAAAGAACAGCTAGTCCAACAGTGTTTATTTGATGGACAACTTCAATGTTCCTGAAGCTGTACAAATATCACATTTCTTTAACTGTTTATTTTTTAGTCTTCTGTATTGAAAAATTAACGTAGTGTTTACACTGATTTTAAATGCAAATCAAATTGTATTCACACTACTTGTAGTCTACTGGGTGGGTACAACTGATTCACATACATTCCTGCCAATATGGAGCACCGTGGTGCATGATGGGATCGTGTGACGTCACCTCCCGGAGCTCTAAAACAGTTCCTGCACTCCTGCAGCCTGCAACAAAGGACCAACTAACTCATTTCCAGTGACAATGTTGTGTATTTTTCTTTTTTTTTTTTTCACTGTTTCTCAATTAAACCAAAATTTCAAGAGTACATACAATCGTACTAATTTGTTAAAAAGAAAACTGCTACATACCGCTAAATACAGTCAGTAAATAAAAGCTGCTAATTACATCACAGCATGTTGGTTTAATATTTTTGGGTAACAGCAAAAACAGAAAAGGCTAAATCCATATCAGATTGTTTACTTTTCAGGAAATGTTCATTTAAATAAGGTAAAACCAAAAGGACAATCCAAGATCTAAGCATATGCTTCCTACCACAAAACTCCCCCAAAATATTTTTATGCAATTTTGATTTCAAACATTTGAAGAAAAAAGAAAACAGATTTCCTAATCAAAAACTTTTATAATGAAAAATGAAACAGGTTGACATCAACAACAAAAACTACAGCATGAAATTACATTCCTTTTTCTGTGAGCGTATTTTCCTCTTGATGTTTGTTTACACAAGTGTGTGAGGAAATTGCTGCATTTTAAGAATCTGAAAGATGTTCTTCACACAGATCACCAGGATATTTCTGCATGCTGACACTCCCTGTCAGGACAAGGCAGACATAAATGTTAAAGAGTTATGCAAATAAAAACACATTTCACTAAACAGGAAACTTTATGCAAACAATTATTTGTATTTTTGTTTCTTTTTTGAGTAAAATTATGCTTTAAAAAACAATTCGATGCAAGCCTTCATTTAAAATGAAACAATCTTACCCATGTGCTCAGTAGATTTCTCATAAAATCACACAGGGCAGCTTCCCTTTCTGATTTACGACAGGTGGTTCAGGGCTGTAAGTAAAACAATCAGGACTTCATCAGTTTACCGCACGGGTTAAAAATGTCTAAATATTCACATTTGAAGGTCAGCCCACCTGTTGCTGTCCACTTCATCCTCTCTGAGGTCATCTTCTGACAGGCTCATTAAACTCTCATCCTGTAACACAAAAAGCAGCACACATAAGATAATTAGATTCAATTACTTTGTTTACATTTTTTCAGTTTTTTTCACCTGTGCAGCTTCCTGTTCATCTTCATGCTCCCAAATAAACCGCCCAACTACCCTCCTCACCTCTTAAACGACAAAACAAACAAATGATCACTTAAACAGGTTTAAGCTCAATAGTAATTTATTGTTTTTTTTATAAAGAAAAACACAACTATATGGGTTATAGGACGTTAGTGCTTCTCACCATCCTGCACTGAGGCTGGAGGCAACACGTAATGACCAATGCTGACTGATTTCACACTCTGACGCTTCTCACAGGCTGACAGAAACAAGCAGTGGAAAACTGTCACCTTGTTCAGGATGTAATCTCTGCTGTCAAATACCCTTGAGAAAAAAGAAAGCATTTAACTTTAACTGGACTGAAAAGGAAGTCTCAAAATTGTCCTCGTGATAAAAATGTTTAGCTTTGCTCACTTTAGTGTATCAGGACTTGTTGCCTCTGCACTGAACAGGTAATCTGCTGACCTCCAGCCTGTTATGGCTCCACCCTCCAGGACTTCAGGGTAAAACAAGTTAAAATATATATTAATACATATTTGTTTACCAGATGTTAGTGGTGCATACTTTTAGGATCCATGTTTATTAATACTTCAACAATATTTAGTGGCCTACTTTCTGCAAAAACAATTTATCCAAATTGTTTTGTTTATTTGTGTATTTCTTTTTCTGCACTTTAAAAATAATAAAATAAACACTTTAGCATTTAATTAATCATGAACCATTTAACTAGTTTGTTCCAACCCGGATCTAGAACAAACCTTGACCTGATTAGCTTACTCCAAAAGTGGCGGTGGTCTTGTGGCACACTACTCGAAAACCAGGCAGTCTTACACCGAAACATCACTCTTCTTCTTTAAGATATAAATTATAAAAAGCTTTAACATATATCTGGTTAGTAAACTGTGGCTAATTTCACGTTGCGAGTTAGCTTTTGTGCATTAGCATTAGCCTCTGTGGAAACTGCTTTTCGAGCGACAAAATGTTGCCTTCAAAGATTCATGAAAACGGTCGGGAAAAACAAACGTATCTATGTTTAGGGAAATTCCCAGTTTACGCTCGCTGACAAGTCCTTTTTAACGGTGCTGTTTTTTCTAAATAACAGTTCTTAAAACTTAAGAGTTTGCAATTTAAAATAAAAGTCAGACCGTGACAGACACATAAGGCTTTATTGGCTTAAATATTTCCTGAACAGGCGTGAAATAGTTTTAAAGCGAGTCTATTAACACGCCTGCCTTTCTCATGGAAGAAATTAGATATTTTTTTCAAAATATAATTTAAACACCCAAAGCATCACGCAATAGTTAAATGATAAAAATCTATTTTGTGTCCACCATTGCTTTCACTGCGTTTGATGTAATCAAACAGTTGTTTAATTTTAATTGTCATCGTTCTCAGTTCACTAATATCAGATTTTTTTCCCAGAAGGATTACCTCAGATATTTACTGAAACACAGTAAAACTCCACTTTTTAATGGCTATCTTGTCTTTAGATTACCTGTAGAAATTGTTGCACCACTTTCTTTCACCACAAGATGGCAGTGTTTATACCATGAGTCAGAGCTAACAATTATCCCTGAGATTATTTTATTTATTTATTTATTTATTTATTTATTTATTTATTTATTTATTTATACCATTTCAGTGTGACTAAAGAGTTTAACTCTGTTCTTTTACTGATCAAGATTATTATAAATATTTTTGTTTTTGACTTTTCATGTCACATTGTTAATATGACAGACAGGTTGCGTTTTAAGCCATATGTTTCAATTTTACACAGGTTTGTTGTTGTAAAGCAGCTCAAATTCATATTGGCACACATAAACAACATCCATACACTAAAGGAAAGGTGCTGTCTGAAAAACTGTGTATTGCTGTATTCTCTAATGTTTTATGTGCTGCTATTGGTTTTCTGGGGTTTTTCACACTGCTCACTGACTGGCTGAGATGGTTCAAAGCTGTGATAACTCTGTTACCATGACAACGGTTAAGACACACCCAGTTTCTCATACCTAACCATCTCCTGGAAGCACAGAGTCTTCCCAGAACAAAGAGGCACTGATCTGTTCTGAGCAGAACAGGAGGCAGATTAGATGACTATTTCACAAAGATGTTTTTTCTTATCACATTGTAGATTTTATTGTATTTTGGAGTCATTTGTTTGAGAAATATCACCGAAAACACTTGAATGCATCATCTCTCTGGACATACACCTTTAAAATATCTATTTTTAGTTCAAAAGTATTCAATGAACACAAATGATTTAAACATTCTAATTATCTAGTATAATTTAGATTTTATGTTTGATGAGATCTATGTTTTATTTAAAGAGCAAATCACCCCCAAATCACATTTTTTTTGCTGATAAACTATATAAAAGTGTCTAATTGTGCTGCAGACACATGTAGTCAATAATTTGGCAGTTCCGTGCATCTTTGTTAAAATTCAAATATTCTACCTAAAACTGTCAGTGTTGCGCCGTCGTCAGGGAAAAATTCTGCACTGTATTTGAATTTAAATCTGCCACCGCTATTGGCTAAGAGGTATGCTATGATGTCATCTGGTATATTATGATGTCATAATGCCATTGTGAGCCTGTGTGTGTGTATTTGTTAGCGGCTCCGCCCTCTCGGTCTGCCAGGCAACAGCATTTGTTGCATTTTTCAAACATGAAGTGGGAGTGAAGTTAGTTTCTTGTAGGGGGTGACTTGCTCTTTAACATTTAGTTACAAGAGGGCTGACTAAATTGATTGCAGACTGGCAATGTTTTCTCTGAAGTTCTTGGATTCAATTCAAGATATTTGGCTTTAAAATTGTGGATTGAATCAGGAACAGAAACTACCTGATATTCTCTACACTTCACAATTTAAACATACTTGCATGAGTGTTATTTTCTTTAGCCACAGCTCTAATAACACCTTTGTGTTTGCACAGTTTTTTTTCATCACTGTTTCTTATTGTAACCCAGATTTTAAACACCTAATTCCTTTTGGCTCTACTTGTTTTGGTCTTGTTTGATGTCCAGAATGTCCCAGTTCTATAAAAATGACAGGGCCTGACCTCTTTTTCTCCTCTGCTCCCTGCAGTGCTGACTTTGTCCTCTCAGCGTTGCTCCTGCTGGACACAGAAAATGCCCCGTGGAGACAAACCTGACGACCACCAGCTCATCCATCTCTACTCTGCCGTGCGTGGTGTTGTTTCACGTTGTGGAAACTTTTATTACTCTCAGATATTACATCATGCAGACTTGCCTGGTGAAGTAATCATTTTGGGGATCTGGTTTGTCAGTAATATTCTGAGAATGCACGTTTTGTCTAGAGAAGCAAATGATACTGTTTTCCTACAGATATTTAAATGTCAAAACATTTTTATTATCACACAACAAAAACACGGCTAAAAACTCTAATTAGAGGCGTTTTGGGGGAATTTTTACTAGTTATCCTTTTAAGGAAATGATGTTCAAATAGTTTAGGTTAAAGTGACAGTGTGCATTTTTCCTGTCGGTAGGGGGCAGTAGATACCTAAATGGTTGCAAGCAAGTTGTATTTTTGTATTGGAGTAAGACCTTACCAAGGGATGCCCGTTAGGGTCAAAAAGCCCTGAGGAGTGCAAAATTTAGCAGAATAACAAGCACATCAGACTCCTTTTCATCACTGACAACAAGTGAAGAGGTAAATGTGTAAAAGAACAACATTTAACAATGACGAAAGTTTTTTAACTGTTTGTTACAAATGAGTAATTGCATTTGGTCCTCATGGGCTCCAGTAGAAGGAAACATGGCGTCTAATTTGGCGTCGCCCAGAGACTTAGACCCGCTCCCGTGTATTTTAGACCTAATTTTTATGGTTATATGTTATGAAGCCGCCAATATTTTTCAACAACTGGGCATCATTTAATTCATTTCCAACAACATTTTGATGGACACTTCCAGATATTAATGGTAAAAACTACGCATTGTCCCTTTAAGTCAAAAGCTTCAAGACTTCATTCGCTCCAGGTAAAGTTCAGAGTTTTAAAAATCTCCTTCTAGCTTAGTAGGGTGATGGTGGCAGAGTTGTCCTCCTTGTAATCAGAAGGTTGCAGGTTAGAGTCCCGCTCAGTCGGCTGCTGTCACATCCTTGGGCAAGACACTTAACCCACATTGACTGCCATTGAATGGCACCAGTGAGTGTGCCCCAGGGCAGCTGTGGCTACTTAGCTCATCACCTCCAGGGCGAATGACTGATTGCGTTGCAATGTGCCTTGGGGGGCTCTAGGACTCTAGAAGTCACTATGTCGAATGCAGGCCATTTACCATTAGGGGTGTGTGCATTAGCAAGATTCTAGTGATACCATAAATGTCACAATAAAGGGGAGGCTGTGCGACATATCACCAAACTAAAATATGACATTTGCCAGACGCTTCCAAGACACATCCAGTGTTGTCACGAGATCTTGTTGTTCCGTGAGTTTGAAGGCGGTAAAAACCGCTGCCACCTAGCAGTCGGAGTTTGAATTGCACCAAACAAAAGGAATCCAGTAAAAGGTTTTATACGTAAATTCTCAATAAAAATAAAATGGATGCACTGCTTTTAAGTATTTATTCAATATCATAACACAAAATATCACAATGTTTCAACATTTTATACATCACCTTAGCTCATAAAGCCTTCAAAGATCAAATCCACTTTATTGTTTTAAATGTTTCTAACAGAGCAAATAACTCCAATAACCGTTTCTGGATCTGTTGGAGGTTCCTTCCTGCTAAAAGCTTTTCCTTCCCACCGTCACCACGTGTTTGCTCTAGATAAGGGATTGTGTTAGAGAGGATTCAACGCATTCTGCTGCCTTTCTTTATATGAGGTAACATTTTACTAAATGTTAAATGGCCTGTGTTTGTATAGCACCTTCTTAGGGTTCTACAACCCCCCAAGGCGCTTCACAATACCATCAGTCATCCACCTATTCACACACTGGTAGGGATGAGCTACGATATAGCCACCGCTGCTTTGGAGAGCATTGACAGGGCGAGGGCTGCCAAACACTGGCGCCACAAGTTCCTCTGACCACCACCAACAGGCGAGGCGGGTTAAGTGTCTTGCCCAAGGACACAACAGCAGCATTTTCTGGTGGGAGTCGGGATCAAACCAACAACTTTCTGAATTCTGGACAACCCGCAGGTCGCACATGGGCCGTCAGCCTTGTTGTCGCAGACGGTGATGCTGCGAAACGTAAAACTCCGGTTATTTCTGTCCACACAAAATGGAGAAAACGTAAATCTTCACTTTGGCCTGAGTTTTTCAAAAGATTAATTTTCGTTGCATAAATCTAGGTTTCTTTGTGGATGACCGGCCGAATCGTGGAAGAATATCTTCATTTTGGGAGAGATACCCGTCTACGTGTGGACAGGGCCTTGAACTGGCAGATTTTTGTATTCCTTTTAAAGCGGATTATTATTACCATACCATACCATACCATACCATACCATACCATACCACCTTTATTTATATAGCACTTTAAAAACACAACCATACGGCTGACCAAAGTGCTCAACAGTCGCACAATAATAGATAAAAAACATAAAACAGTACTGTAAAATACAGCCAACAATAAAAAAAAAGGACAAGCCGATAAAAAAGTACCAATAAAACCTTACAATGGATGATAAAATAAGAGTAGTAAAAGCCAAACTAACAGCTAACTGTTAGAAGCAAGGGTAAAATAGTGTGTCTTTAGTCTAGACTTAAAATCTGCCAAGGTGCATGCCAGTCGAACTGTGACTGGAAGTTCGTTGCACAGTTTAGGACCCGCAACAGAGAAAGCTCTTTGTCCACATGATTTGTAACACGCTTTCGGGACCTCGAGGAGCAACAGGCTGGAGGACCTGAGTGTGCGACCGGGAGTATAAATTGAAAGAAGGTCAGATAAGTACACGGGGGCAAGACCATGGAGGGATTTGAAAACAAAAAGTAGCATTTTATATTGGACCCTGAAAGTGATGGGCAGCCATTGAAGGGATTTGAGAACTGGTGTTATATGCTGGCGCCATAACACCATTCCTGCATCACCTTTTGCATCAGCCGTCTTTACGGAGATCCTTTTGCATGAATAGCAAGACAGACGTTCCTGACAGAACATCGGGGATGTCTGGGGGAAAAAATGCCCGGAGCTTCAAGGCTTTGAGTTTTATGCATTCACTCCCTCCATCAACAGATATCCAGTCAGCCGAGCAGCACCCTGCTCCATCAGAGGGACATAAACCTGATGGAAATACATCCCATTTATCGCTTCATTTGCCATCCACACTGGTCTGTCATTTTAACTTGCTCTCACTTTAGTTCTGTGTTAAATGAGGGCCTATTATCCTCCTGTTTCCCTCTCCCCCTATCAAGTCTTTATTTCCTCTCCTGCTGAACCAACAACATCAAAGGAACATGCTTCAAATCGCAGGTGTTGAAGGATTAAGGCCACCGCAGGATGGGGTTTTATTCTCAGCCACATCTTTGATGTAGTCTCTCTTTGACACCCTTGTATCTGTAACATGGTTTATGAGCGTGGAGAGTCTGTTCTCAACACTGAAACTATGATGTCTTTATTCTAACAGGCTGAGGTGGATTGAGGGTGCTTGTTTTAAAGCAGCAGACACAATTTGGCTGAGTTTTTCTATCTCGATGTGACCTATTTGAATGGGAGTTTACTTAGCTGTAACAGTAATGTGATAACTAACGCGATCCTGTTGCATATATTATCTTGAGCTTGAAGAGAAAGTGAGATGTTGCGTGGCGGCCGGGAGGAAAGTGTGATCTCGGCAGAAGTGTTTGTGATGCTGGGATTTCTCTGTCTACAGAGGAGCATCCATATGTTCTCTCTGAGTCCCATCTACCTCTGCACCTACTGTGTACCTGACTTGTTACGCTACAAGAGATGTATAGGCTCTGTTGGGTGGGAATCGTACTGATTAGATGCAGGAGAGTGTGGCCTAGACTGAAACCATTCCTTTTAGAGCTGCGTTGTAGGTGCAGAAAAGCTCAAACCTGAGGCTTCCTCCTTTAGTTGACGTAGTTAGATTTCTGTTATTGCAAACTAGCTCACAGATCACCTCCCTTCCCTTTTTAAGGGGGCGGGCATGCCCCCTTCACTTTTTCACAAGTCAGTTGATTGATGAGCAACTTATTTTTTAATGAAGTAGAAGTTTATGTGAGTGACGTGTTTTGAGCAATCCAAAAATAAGTGTAAAATATGGATCATTGAAACACACACACACACACACACACACACACACACACACACACACACACACACACACACACACACACACACCTGAAATCTTTGCCTGAAGGTGTAAATTGCTGTAAAACTAAGTGCTGGAAAAAAGAAACATGAAACCTCCTTGTTCGACAAAGATATATTTTTATTTCTCCTCCTTGAAACCATCTTTCTTATCCGTGCAAAGTGTGAACGTTGTTAACTTTAGAGGAGTGTCCCTTGTCCAGGTCTAGGTGGACAACAGCCAATCTGGTGTTCATGATAGAATAGAATGTCGTCATTGTCACTATACAAGTGTAAAGTGAGAAACAGAGCATCTCCTACTCAGTGTAAAAAAACATACTTGGGGGGGGGGGGGGGGGGGGGTACAGTACAGTTCTGCAGCGCTATGTACATATGGACTGTAATGTTATGTATATACAATTATTGCACATGGAATTTGGTATCAATAGATAGTGGTGGTCAATGGAGGAGGTGGGAAGTGGGGGGCTGTGTTATCGGTGCATGTGTGAGTTCAGGGTGGTTATTGCTTTGGGGAAGAAACTGTTTTTGAGTCTGTGGGTTTTTGTATTAATGCACCTGTAGCGCTTCCCTGAGGGAAGCAGCCTGAACATGTTGAAGCCAGGGTGGGAGCTGTCCTTGATGATGTTTGCTGCTCTACTGAGGCAGCGGGAGGAATAAATGTCCATCATGGAGGGGAGAGGGCAGCCGATGATCTTCTTTGCTGTCTTTACCACACTCCACAGTGATGTATTAAAGGCAAATATTTGCCTTTGCTCTGTGATCTCAAACACAAGTCAGGGGACAAGTAACATTTTTTGAACATGTTCTGATGCTTCTTGGCTCCAGGCTCTTTGCTGACCTCTGACCCCTTGCTTTGTCACTGGAGTGTGCTGCTGAGGAGGGACGGACAGCACATTGTTCCCTAGACCGTTAAGGAGCCACATGGGCAACAGCTGACAGGGAAACGCCTCAGGCTCCCCAAGCTTACCTTCAGAGGAACAGGCTCGTTCAGGAAGTTCATACACACACGTGCACGTGTTTGCACGTTTACCAGGCTGCACGGGGTGCTAGTGAGGTGACAAATGCAGCTGAACGGAGGACACCCGTGAGACCAAAAATGCCAAAGTTTTAGCCACTTTAGCCAAGTTTGTGTGTCACCAAGGACGGCCACGCTGCTGCTCCAGACGGTCTTTCACCCTGAAAGTTGCTCAGGTCAGTGATGACTCATCTTTTCAGTTTGGAGTGTTGCATCATGAAAATATGGCTGCTCCCTGATGTTAACACCACACTGCTCCACATCCATCCAATGACCAAGCAAACCTTTTTTTTCACTGTTAAAATCTTTGACTTTCCGTCTCTTTGTCCTTGAGTTCATGAACAAATTGGATTCAACAGACTTTTTTGTTAATGGCAGAAAAGAATCACTTATTTGCAGGTGATGTCAAATCTCAACTTTTTCTTATGCGGCTAAACTTATCATTGTCATTCATTAAAGTGACAATGTGTATTTCCCCTGGCGATAGGGGGCACTACAGACCTACATTATTGCAAGCAACAGTATTTTTATGTCCGAGTAAGACCTTACCAAGGTAGCCATTAGGGCCAAACATCTTTGGGAGTGCAACCTCCAGCAAAATGACAAGAACATCAGACTCCCTTTCATCAAGGTCAATGGGTCAGGAGGTGTAAAATGTGTAAAACATTTATGAATGCTGCCAGTTCAGTAAATGCATTATGTCCTCACTGGTTCCCGTAGGTGGAAACATGGCGTCGCTCAGAGTGTTTCTCAATGTCAAGGAACCTCACCTTGATGCCTTGGTCCCGCCCTGGTTGCTTAAGAGATACGCCATCAGGAACCGCCAAGGCGTGTTCCAATGTTCGTGTTTTACAGAGGTGTCAGTTCTCCGTTTGTTAGCTGCTTAGCTAGCTGACCAAGGATACACAGGTGTTTTGTAGCCTGTAGCGGTTGAAAATTTCCCAGAATACTGCGCAGTATTTTCCAAAGGATGGTGGATCAGGAGCCAGCAGCTACTTCGGGGGCAAATTTCCAGTTTAAATGTAAGTTCACTAATCGTAGTGGGCTAATATCTAAAACGTTTTTTCTTGGGATCTAAAGCGGTTATCTAGGGTTGGTTAGTTGCTTAGACGTTGCAGCTTCTGTGGCTGGCAGGTACTATCCAGGACTTCCGCTCCCGTTCGGTAACAAGATGGCGCCTGTGCTTGGCTTAGCCGCAGTCACCGGCCACTTTTTCAAAATTTTCTCCGCTAACCTCCTCTTTTCCACCTTGATCCTGTCTGCGATCCTCTTCAGTAGTGTCCCTGCTACCATCTCCTATGATCACCAAACTCTTTTGTCCTTCCATTCGTTCACGATCGCCTACGTACGTACCTCCCTCTTTGTTTACCTGAGTGGCGCACTGGCCCGAAGCCAAACGACGATTCCAACCAGGGCACCTCCAGCGATGTTTATCCGGTCCTGGGAAAACGTCGGAGGAAAAGAGGTAAACGAGAAGGAATCCAGGTGAGAATAAGACTTCTGTTAAAGCGTGGTTTATCTAGTAAACATCTGCGTTTGAAGCGCCTCGTGATTTTTATTTTGAGAGGCGCTATAGAAATGATATTTTCTTCTTCTTCTTCTTCTAACTCGCTCACGTATTTAATTTAACCAATATATACACAATTAGAAAAGTAAAAGGCTTGTTATACAGAAACTTATAAGAATAAAATATAACTTCTCCCATGTGACGTGACATGACCGCCGTGGAAGCTGCAATCCCGTGAGGTAGTTCTGTTCTATTTAACCGTTTTCTTTGACCAAGGAAAGACAGTAGCTTCGTAAGCAAGGCGCCTGGCCTAGCAAGACATCGCCTTGCTAAGCCAGGCGCCATGACATTTAGAAACACCTGTAGTAATGTTTTAGCACCTCCTGATCCACCAGAAACATTTTCTTGAAATCGTTGGAAAACTAATGTGTGTGTCTACAATGCTTAATTTTAGAGCCCTTGATTTGATCAAAACAACTAAATCTCTTTTGTTTCTCAGCATACAAAATACAAATATTTTAAAACGTATTCATTAATAAAATATGCTTTATAAAGGGAGAAAACAATCAAAATGCCATCCTAGTGCACTCCTAAATGGGACAAATGATTGTTTAACATCTTGTCCAGTCATGATAGCTTCACCCTGCTGGCACCTCTCAGCCTGATTTACTAACTAAGATAAATTCATAAATAATTATATTCAATTAAATTCATTTTAAAAGTACTTTATTAATCCCAGAGGGAAATTCAATTGTTTCAGTACACACAATTCTGAGATCAGACATACATACATAGACACATGACAATTTAGAAAATAATTCAATTTTTCTGCACCCGCGACAGAAGATTAAACTAAATGTGAAAACGAGTCTTCAACAAACTATTTTTGACATATTTTGTTACTTGGTTTGTTTTTCTACTTTAAAGCAAAATGTGATTATTTGAAAATGCTTGCCTGCAAAGTTACAGTGATCAATAAATTAATTTAGCTGCATCTTTTAGCCAAAATAGAAAAGAGTGTCACTTCAGACAAGTGTTGTTTTCATGTCATTTAAATAACAATAAAAAAATTCTGAATGACTTCATTTCTTATTTCCCTTTTTATAACATCCCAGAGAATTAAATGCATCCACACGTCATCTTTGTGCTGATCAAGTTTTTCTACAAGCTTCTTTTCTTCTAAGATTTTCAAATTCAAAAGTGTTTTCTTTCTCCATTCATCACAAACACGCAAAAGCCAAGAGCAGTTTTGTTAATAATCCAAACCATATTTATGTCCCTCTGGTTTCTTTCTGCCTCTCTGTGCTGCTGAGATCTGTTCCTCAATTTGTAAAACTGCAGGATGCTGCTGTCTAAACACAAGTCCATCCGTGTCTTACAATACACACACACACACACACACACAGTTCTGGAAGTGTCTCTGAAACTTACATCTGTTTTTTGTAACTTGATATTAACAAGAAAATAAGTCAGATGGTCCAGTAAAAATATCAGATGCTAATGACACGATCAGTTAAATCTATTGGCGACTTAAACACCACATGAAGTTGAAAATAAAGCAGATTTTTGTCCCAAACATTTCTTTTATAGCAGCGAAGCTGAAGCGATGTTTTTTGAGCTGAACTCTAAACTGTTGAGACTCGACTGCCACTTTGTGTTACCGCTGTAGATCCCTCCTAAGAGGCAGCAAGCACAGGAAGAAAAACTGGAGTTTTATACGTTGAAGAGCCTCTGGGTTAGTGCTTCTGACTGCTGCTCTTCATGCTTCCTTTGGGCAGTAAAATACATGGTGAGTCAGTCCTCCATCAGCAAAGCCTGACTGAAATGGCTCACCAATCTACCTGGGGTCATTCATGATTTCACTCCAGATCTTAAAGCCCATGACCTCGATGTTGATTTAAAAAGACTATTTCACTCCCCAAAGGACAGATCTGGCTGTATTTAAGTATTGCTATCCCTGTAAATTATTAATTTAAAAGTCTTCATTCTGCACAAGTGCCAACTCAAAAAAACATCTAAAAGCCTTAAAAAAACAAACAAACAAACATGTTTTTATGTTTTTCTGATTATAATGGGCCACTTTGAGTTTTTTATGCAGGCTGAACATGACAATAGTCTCCTACACCTATCTCCTGCATTAGCTTCTGATAGAAAATAGAAGGTGAAGCTGTAGGATCTGAAAAGCCTGGCAGATCTACTTCACACTGTCACTTAACATTCATGGACTCACCCATCTTGACTCACAACAAGGAAGGCGGGTGTTGGTTTAGCGTCCAGGAATCAGCAGCGAACCTCTTGACTAGTTTAAGCTAACCGTTAGCATTAGCAACTTCACCACACAGCAGAAGCTCATCCAGACTTGTGTAATTTGTGGAGATAAAACGTCAGCGTTGCAAATCAGTGGTATAGTCGCATTACTGTTAGCCAATCAGAGGTGAGGTGTCCAAATATCAGGAAATAATGGGCCATTCCCATCTGTACCGGGTCGGCCCGGGCCGGGTAGCCCCAGTCGGCCCCAGCCTGGCCCGGTTGATTCCACACATCCTTGTCTTAAGCCCATGTGGGCTGATTCTACCCACCAATCAGAGGCTTGCTCTAATGGAAGGTGTGAATGGGCTGATTCTACCCACCAATCAGAGGCTTGCTCTAATGGAAGGTGTGAATTTGCTGTCAGCAGTGGGCGTGTTGGCCCTGGTCGGCCTGAAGCAGTACCCCTCGGGAAGAGGGCCGAGAATGAGCCTTGGTTGGCCCGGGAAAATTCCAGGCCACCCAGATATGTAAACAACCTACGCTACCCGGCCCGGGCCGACCCGGTACAGGTGGGGATGGGGCTAAAGACTCTTAAACCTGCCGTCTGAAGCTCAGCTGTGATGTGAGAAAATTCTTAAGTGTGAGAAGTGGTACGCTGGTATATTATTTGCCCCCAAGAACTACTTACAAGGCATTAATTCTAGAGACCACTACAAATGTATTGATTAAATGTGATCTACTCCTTTAAAGCTGTGGCCCATAGTGTTATGTCATCCAGGAGAGGAGGAGGAGACTTTGAAATCTGAACGGCTGTAGCTCTCCCTCCCCATCAGGAAGGACCTAAAAGCCACACCCCATACCGTAGATGTGCACAAAATTAGTGCTGTCGTGCGGGTGCCTTGATACGTTCTTTTCAAAAACACTATCTTCTCAGCATTCTTCGGGTACTGTAGGAGCTGCTTGTCTTGTATGCTGTTGTACGGTGCAGAATGAGAACACTTTGTTGCCGAGTTCAACTCCTTTATTTTACTTGACACATGCTAACCCCTCATTGCTAAGCCCTTGGTGACCCCTTGGTCAGCAGCAAGATGGCGCCTGTGCTTGGCTTAGCCGCAGCCACCGGCCACTTTTTCAAACTTTTCTCCACTAACCTCCTCTTTTCCACCTTGCTCCTGTCTGTGATCCTCTTCAGTAGTGTCCCTGCTACCATCTCCTATGATTGCCAGACTCTTTTTGTCCTTCCGTTCCTTCACGATCGCCCAAGATGCACAGAGGACGCACCATCCTGTTTGTTTACCTGAGTGGCGCACTGGCCCGGAACCAACCGACGGTCCCGAGCTGCGCGCCTCCAGCAATGTTTGTCCGGTCCCGGGAAAACGTTGGAGGAAAAGAGGTAAACGAGCAGGAATCCAGGTGAGAGTAAGACTTCTCTTAAAGCGTGGTCTATCTAGTAAACATCGGCACGATCTTCTAGCTTCTTGTCCTTTGTTTGGTGACCTAAGCGCCACTTCCGCATTCCCGCCAGGCCGCGTTGGGACGCGGTTCATCTGTCCAAGTTTTTTAAGGTCAATTTATCCTCATTCCTCAGTGGTTTCTCCTTCTGTTCCCTCCATAAGTGGTTTTTATAAACACCGTGGATCTAACCCTGCTAATTTACGTCCACTAACTCCAGCTGTTTCAGTAGTTTCTGATTCTTCCACCTCACTCAGCATGGCTCTATTAAATACCCGCTCTGTTAACAATAAGTCCTTCTTGCTCAATGATCTAATTCTCTCTAAAAACCTGGATTTTCTGTTTCTGACTGAAGTTTGGCAGCAAACATCTGATTATTCTGGTCTGATTAAACTCTGCCCGAGTGGTTATTCTTTTCTTAGCCAGCCCCGGGGTTCTGGTCGTGGTGGAGGCCTAGCTGTTGTTTTCAGAGACCATCTTCCATGTAGCTCTACAACCTCTGGTCACTTTGCTTCCTTTGAACTGCAGCTGATTAAAGTCGGGCGTAAGGACCCGTTCTACTGTGCTGTGGTCTATCGTCCACCTGGTCCAAACAGTTCTTTCCTTCAGGAGTTTAGTGACTTTCTATCCTCCACTGTGAAGCTGTCCAGACTGGTGATTGTTGGTGACTTTAACATCCACGTTGATGATCCCTCTGATCTCTTTGCCATGAATTTCTCCAGCCTTATGGACTCCTTCAGCTTTACCCAGCATGTTTCTGGCCCCACACACACCAGGGGGCACACTCTGGACCTTGTTTTTACCCTGAGTCTAAATGCTGACAGTGTTTGTCCTGAGGATGTTTATGTTTCAGATCACCATTGCATTTTCTTTAACTTGTCAGTTTCTGCGTCGCCACCTCCTGCTCGCCGTATGGTTAGTTCTCGTTTTCTTAATGAGAGCACAGCTAGGAATTTTTCTGCTGCTTTTGATCCACCCTGTTCTTCTGATAATGACACAGATTCCTTAACTTCTCAGTTCAACGAGCATTGCCTCTCCATTCTGGACAACATCTGTCCTGTCAGAACCAGATCAGTTCCTGCAGTGAACCCCACTCCCTGGTTTAATGACAGCCTTCGCAGCCTAAAGCGCCAATGCAGAAAAATTGAGCGTTTGTGGAAGAAAACCCATCTCCTCGCCCATCTGCTGCACCTAAAGGATCTTCTGACATCCTTTAACTCTGCAATCAGAGATGCTAAGGTTTCCTATTTTTCCAACCTGGTGTTCCAGAGCAAAGGGAACCCCAAGCTGCTGTTTAACACCATCAGCAGCATCGTCTCTCCTGCCTCTCCTACAGCCTCCATCCACTCTGTTACAGACTGTGAGAACTTAAGGTCAATAAGGTCAGATCTAGCATCTACCTCTCCCGACTCCAACCAGGCCCGTCATCCTAGATAGCTTTGCTCCTGTTTCTTTGCCTGAGTTAACAAACTAGTTAACTCTATGAAGACCTCTGCATGCCCCCTCGACATCTTAACCTCATCTTTGTTTAAAAGTGCTTTTCAGTCCATTGGTCCCAGCGTGCTCTCTATAATTAATGCTTCTCTGGTTTCTGGTCAGGTCCCTGCTTACTTTAAGAACGCTGTAATCCATCCACTTCTTAAAAAACCGAGTCTCGACCCCTCTTTCCATAGCAGCTTCAGACCCATCTCTAAACTTCCGTTCATCTCCAAGATCTTGGAAAATGTTGTGGCTAAACAACTCACAGCTGCTCTTGATGAACATAACATCTATGATAGCTTCCAGTCAGGTTTTCGTAGAGCTCATTCTACTGAAACAGCTCTTCTTAGGGTCTCTAATAACCTTCTGACTCACAGTGATGCAGGGGACTGTTCTGTTCTGGTCCTGCTGGACCTGACTGCAGCCTTTGACACTGTTGACCATCACCTGCTACTGGAGAGGCTGAGAGACTGGGTAGGCCTATCAGGATCTGCTCTGGAGTGGTTCTCCTCTTATCTCTGAGCGCTCCTTTTCTGTGGCCGTCTCCAAGTTTAGGTCCTCCACCACCTCCCTTACCCATGGTGTCCCACAAGGTTCTGTGCTGGGGCCTCTGCTCTTCCTCCTCTATCTGCTTCCTCTTCAGCACATCCTGAGCTCCTTCAAAGGAATCTCCTACCATCTTTATGCAGATGACATCCAACTGTACATCTCCTTTAAGCCCCATGAGATGTCTAAGCTGCAGCTGTTACACACCTGCTTAGACTCTATCAAAACCTGGATGGCTGGGAGCTTTCTTCAGCTGAATGAAGATAAGACTGAGATCCTCATCTGTGCCCCAGACAAGCTGGTTCCCAAAGTCAGAGACTCTCTTGGTCAGCTTGCTTCTCACACCAAACCTTCTGTCAGGAATCTTGGCGTGACCTTTGACCCAGCTCTCACCCTGGATTCTCATGTCAGTTCTCTTGTTCGCTCTTCCTTCTTCCATCTCAGGAACATTGCTAAGCTGAGTCCCATTCTGTCCCGCTCTGAACTTGAGACAGTTATCCACACCTTCATCTCCTCACGCTTAGACTACTGTAACTCTCTTTTCACGTGTCTGAGCAGAACCTCCCTGAACCGTCTACAGGTGGTTCAGAATGCCTGTGCTCGGCTTCTGACCAAGTCCTCCAAACACACCCACATCACCCCGCTTCTCCTCCAGCTTCACTGGCTGCCAGTCAACTTCAGGGTTCATTTCAAGATCCTGGTTCTGGTCTATAGGGCCTTACATGGACAAGCACCATCTTACATTGGTGATCTTCTTATTCCCTACACCCCCAGCAGGTCCCTGAGGTCCAGTGATCAAAGCCTACTGGTTGTGCAGCACCAGGCTAAAGACCAAAGGTGACAGATCATTTGCTGCTGTGGCCCCCAGACTCTGGAACTCTCTCCCCTGAGCCTGAGATCAGTGGACTCAGTGGTCTCATTTAAAAGCAGCTGAAGACTCACTTGTTCAAGCTGGCTTTTGTGTGATCTTCTTCACCACTCTCTCTTTATTCTGCTCTCCCTACCTATTCCACCATCCTCAGGAACCACTGATTTCCCTCTTTCCTATTCTCTCTCTCTTTCTTAACATTTTTTTATCACAATTGTCTCTTTTGCTCATTTAAAATATATTTTTAAACATTTTCTAAATTCTTTTTTATATTTTTACATTTTTTGTTTTTGTGAAGCGCCTCGTGATTTTTATCTTGAGAGGCGCTATAGAAATGATATTTTCTTCTTCTTCTTCTTCTTCAGTTGCGCTCTGTTCACCTAGCTCCCCTGCCTGGCCACCCCTTGTATTACCAGACTATACCACATCCCCCTTTCTGCAAGTCCGTGAAAACATCAGCGCATTAACTACACCTAATTAAACCATTTCAAAACTTAAACATGTGTCACCTTATACAGCTTCTGTACTTGAACATCTTTCTTTCTTTCTTTTTTTTTTTTTTTGTTTTGAACCAGACTATAACACATCTGCATTACTTAGACAAAAAAGTCTCACAGGTCCAGTCTCTGTGGCCTTTTGACCTCTCTACCACACCTAGTGGTCACAACACTTGGGGTGCTCGGTAATGTCTTTGTTGGCAACCGGGAGTCTTGATCTGAGGGCCGTTTTTCATGGTCATTGTCCTTATTCTCTGCTGTTGGCATAGACACAATATGGCTCTGATTTCTCCTCAGCAAGCCTTGTGGTCCCTCAATCAGGTATGATCTCGGGTTTTGATGATTGGATGTCACAGTTCCCTTTGTCTTTGCGTCCGTGATCCAGATTTCCTCTTCGGTAGCCGATGGAGTTAGGGCTCTTGCCCTGTGACCGCTGTTGTAGTTATGAATGTCCATCTTTCTCCTTTCTGTGTCTTTCTGTTGAAGGGCCTGCAGATCAGATACAGCAGGCTGTAGTCTTTCTGGGAGGATTGGGAGAGTGGTACGAAGATGGTGTCCAATGAGCAATTGGGCCAGGCTGTAACCATTACTCAGCAGTGTTGCTCTATAGGCTAAAAGGGCAAGGTAGGGGTCCTTGGCCTTCTTGAGCAGATTTTTGACAGTCACAATAGCACGCTCTGCCTCTGCGTTGCCTTGAGGGTATCTAGGGCTGCTGGTCACATGTTTGAAGCCATATTTAGCAGCAAATTGTGCCATCTCATATCCAGCAAACTGGGGGCCGTTGTCACTGACAAGAACCTCACAGATTCCATGACGAGCCATCATGGATTTCAAATGAGTGATGACATCTGTGGATCGTGTTGGGTTGAGTTGGGCCATCTCTACAAATATGGAGAAATAATCTACCACCAGCAAGGCATCGTTGAACAGGAAAAACATACTGGGCTGCATGACCTTCCTGGAGAGTTTCATCAGGACACCCTCTTTAAGGAAAACCCGTCCGGGCTGGATGATCTCATGGTGGTTGCCACTCAGACAGCTCTGCACCTGCATCAGCTTCTCAAAGTTATCCCCATGTTTTATGGTGTCATTGGCATGACTGGCCACCTCCTTCACTAAAGCAAGAGCAGCTTGTGTGTCTACGTAGTCCTTAGAGTCTTCAGATAGATTTTTAAGGTAATCAGTGAGCAGCAGTTGATACTGAGGAATTCTCTGAACCGGCTTCAGCAGGTAATGCTTCAGAGCCAAGTTGGCACAGCGTGGGCTCGCCTGAAATTCCTTGACGACTGCTCCAAATGCCGGGTTCTTCTTAGTTTGCTCCTCTAGTAGAGCCACATTCTTGTCGAACTCGCGGATGTAGGTAGAGTACATCTTCAAAAAGGGCCCTTTCTTCAAGAAAATGTCTGCTATTTGGGAATTCTCATCCCAATGATCCACTCTCTGAGTCAGCTCTCTCAGCAGGTCTTCATTGAGTTCATGAAGCTGTGGCAGGTAGTACAGGATCTGGTTGAGAAGACGTTCCTCAATCACAGGCTTTCCATGCAGCTGAGACGCTACATCCACCGAATTTCTGAAGTCAACATGAAGCAGCTTCAGGATGTCAACAAACACACTCTCGGAGCTCATTATTTCTGTGGCGATGTATTGGATTTTACTTTTCTTCTTTTTTTTTGCAACGTTTGCTCTCCGAGCTCTTCTGGGTCACCTTTCATGGCGGTGAAAACGAAGAGTCGGAGTACCCGGCCCGGAGGGTTACCGGGGTCCCACCCTGGAGCCAGGCCTGGGGTTGGGGCCCGTGAGCGAGCGCCTGGTGGCCGGGCTTTCGCCCATGGGGCCCGGCCGGGCCCAGCCCGAACCGGATACATGGGCTCGTCCAACTGTGGACCCACCACCCGCAGGAGGAACATGAAGGGTCCGGTGCAATGTGAATCGGGTGGCAGACCAAGGCGGGAGCCTTGGCGGTCCAATCCCCGGACAAGGAAACTAGTTTTTGGGACATGGAACGTCACCTCGCTGGCGGGGAAGGAGCCGGAGCTTGTGGCAGAGGTTGAGCGGTACCGGCTAGATATAGTCGGACTCACCTCGACACATTGCATTGGCTCTGGAACCCGAGACCTGGAGAGGGGTTGGACACTCTTCTTTGCTGGAGTTGCTCCGGGTGAGAGGCGGAGGGCTGGGGTTGGCTTTTTGTTAGCCCCGAGACTCTCTGCCTGTGTGTTGGGGTTTACCCCGGGGGACAAGAGGGTAGCTTCCTTGCGCCTTCGGGTCGGGGAACGGGTCCTGACTGTTGTTTGTGCGTATGGGCCAAATATCAGTTCAGAGTACCCACCCTTTTTGGAGTCCCTGGGACGAGTGCTAGATAGTGCTCCATCAGGGGACTCCATTGTCCTGCTGGGGGACTTCAATGCTCACGTGGGCAATGACAGCTTGACCTGGAGGGGTGTGATTGGGAGGAACGGCCCACCTGATCAGAACTCGAGCGGTGTTTTGTTATTGGACTTCTGTGCAAGCCGCAGTTTGGCCATAACGAACACCATGTTCGAACATAAGGATGCCCACCGGTACACTTGGTACCAGGGCAGCCTAGGTCACAGGTCGATGATAGATTTTGTAGTCGTGTCATCTGACCTGCGACCGTATGTTTTGGACACCCGAGTGAAGAGAGGGGCGGAGCTGTCAACTGATCACCACCTGGTGGTGAGTTGGATCAGATGGCAAGGGAACATGCCGCGTAGACCTGGCAGACCCAAACGCATAGTGAGGGTCTGCTGGGAACGCCTGGCAGAAGAACCTGTCAAGACGGTCTTCAACTCCCACCTCCGGCAGAGCTTTGACCACGTCCCGAGAGCAGTGGGGGACATTGAGTCCGAGTGGGCCTTGTTCCACTCTGCGATTGTCGAGGCGGCTGTTGCTAGCTGTGGTCGTAAGGTGGCCGGTGCCAGTCGTGGTGGCAACCCCCGTACCCGCTGGTGGACACCAGAGGTTCGGGGAGCCGTCAGGCTGAAGAAGGAGGCCTACAGGGCGTGGCTGGTCTGTGGGTCTCCGGAGGCAGCAGACAGGTACCGGATAGCCAAGCGGGGTGCAGCAGTGGCAGTTGCCGAGGCAAAATCTCGGGCGTGGGAGGAGTTTGGTGAGGCCATGGAGAAAGACTATCGATCGGCTCCAAAGAGGTTCTGGCAAACTGTCCGGCGCCTCAGGAGAGGAAGGCAGCAACTCGCTCACACTGTTTACAGTGGGGATGGGGAGCTGCTGACGTCAACTGAGGCTATAGTCGGACGGTGGAAGGAATACTTTGAGGAGCTCCTCAATCCCACCAATGCGCATTCCGAGGAGGAACCAGAGCTGGGAGGCCTGGGGATGGACTGTCCGATCTCGGGGGCAGAAGTTGCTGAGGTAGTCAAACAACTACACAGCGGCGGAGCCCCGGGGGCGGATGAGGTTCGTCCTGGGTATCTCAAGGCTATGGATGTTGTAGGGCTGTCATGGTTGACACGTCTCTACAACATTGCGTGGTCATCGGGGGCAGTTCCTAGGGAGTGGCAGACCGGGGTGGTGGTCCCCATCTTTAAGAAGGGTGACCTGAGGGTGTGTTCCAACTATAGGGGGATCACACTCCTCAGCCTCCCTGGAAAGGTCTACTCCAAGGTACTGGAGAGGAGGGTCCGATCGATAGTTGAATCTCAGATAGAGGAGGAGCAATGTGGTTTTCGTCCTGGCCGTGGAACTGTGGACCAGCTCTATACCCTTGCAAGGGTGATGGAGGGGGCATGGGAGTTTGCCCAACCAATCCACATGTGCTTTGTGGATTTGGAGAAGGCTTATGACCGTGTCCCCAGGGGCACCCTGTGGGGGACGCTCCAGGAGTATGGGGTGGGTGGCTTTCTGTTAAGGGCCATTCAGTCCCTTTACCAGAGGAGCGTGAGTTTGGTCCGCATAGCCGGTAGTAAGTCGGACCTGTTCCCAGTGAGGGTTGGACTCCGCCAGGGCTGCCCTTTGTCACCGGTTCTGTTCATCATATTTATGGACAGAATTTCTAGACGCAGCCGTGGTGTGGAGTGTGTCGAGTTTGGTGGCAGGAGAATCTCATCTCTGCTTTTTGCGGATGATGTGGTCCTCCTAGCTTCATCCAGCTCTGACCTTCAGCTCTTGCTGGGTAGGTTCGCGGCCGAATGTGAAGCGGCTGGGATGAGGATCAGCACCTCCAAATCTGAGACCATGGTTCTCGACCGGAAAAGGGTGGCTTGCCACCTCCGGGTCGGGGGAGAGGTCCTACCTCAAGTGGAGGAGTTTAAGTATCTCGGGGTCTTGTTCACGAGTGAGGGTAGGAGGGATCGGGAGATCGACAGGCGGATTGGTTCGGCGTCTGCAGTGATGCGGACGCTGAGCCGATCTGTCGTGGGGAAGAGGGAGCTGAGCCAGAAAGCCAGGCTCTCGATTTACCGGTCGATCTACGTCCCAATCCTCACCTATGGTCATGAGCTTTGGGTAATGACCGAAAGAACGAGATCGCGGATACAAGCGGCCGAAATGAGTTTCCTCCGTAGGGTGGCCGGGCTCAGCCTTAGAGATAGGGTGAGGAGCTCGGACATTCGGGAGGGACTCGGAGTAGAACCGCTGCTCCTCCGGATCGAAAGGAGCCAGTTGAGGTGGTTTGGGCATCTGGTCAGGATGCCTCCTGGACGCCTCCCTGGGGAGGTGTTTCGGGCATGTCCTGCCGGCAGAAGGCCCCCGGGTCGACCCAGGACACGTTGGAGAAGTTACATCTCCAATCTGGTCCGGGAACGCCTTGGGGTCCTGCCGGAGGAGCTGGTGGACAAGGCCGGGGAGAGGACGGCCTGGAGCTCCCTAGTTGGGATGCTGCCCCCGCGACCCGGACCCGGATAAGCGGAGGAAGACGAGACGAGACAAATCTACCACCAGAAGGTATGTTTTCCCCTTCAGGGAGAATAGGTCTGCTCCTAGTTTTTGCCAGGGTCTGTCTGGAAGTGTGCTTGGCAGAAGTGGTTCTCTGGCATTTGTTCATTCTTTAATGCACACCCTGCGTCAGTTATAGTTCACGTATCTGGTTGCTCAGCCCTGGCCACCACACAGTTGGTCTGGCACGTTCCCCACACTTGACCACCCCATGATGGCCTTCATGGATCTTGTCTAGAATGTCGTTCCTCATGCTGGCGGGGACAACCAATCTTGTGCCACGCAGGAGAAGTCCATTATGTACACTCAGGTATGCCCTCTCTTGCCAGTAGTGTCTGATCGGGCCTTGTACCTGTTCTCTGTCTGGCCAACCTTCTGCACAGAACCTCATGATTTGAGAACAGATGTTGTCAGCATTGAACTGTTGTTGAAGTTCCACGAGATATTTGTCACTCGTGGGGAGCTTGTTTACTATCGAATCTACTCAGATGTTAGTGTCCTCCATGAGTGTATTGTCCACTTGGGTAGCTTTGTCTCTGAGGGGAGCGCGGGAAAGTGTGTCAGCAGTTGTGAGGGTCTTCCTGGGTGCATGCATTATTTTGTAAGAATACCTCAATAAGCACATCCGGAACCTCTGCACTCTGGGAGGCAGTGCATCCAAGGCCTGTCCCCCCAATAAACTCACTAATGGTTTGTGGTCGGTTTCAAGTTCAATCTGTAGGCCCAGAATGAAATCACTGAACCTCACACAGGTCCATGTTGGCGCCAGTGCCTCTTTTTCCAGCTGAGCATAGCGCTGTTCTGTGTCGCTTAACGACCTGGAAGCTTAGGCGACTGGGGACCATACATCATCCTTTTTCTGGAGCATCACCACCCCAAGTCCATACGACGAAGCGTCAGCTGATATTTTTAGTGGTATGTTCGGGTCGTGTAGCTGGCGGACCGGCGTAGTGGAAAGCTCCTTTTTGAGACTGCGGAAGGCCTCCCGTTGTTTATGATTGTTTATGTTTATGCACCACTGGTTCTTTTTGGACAGCAGGTCCCTCAGCGCTGTGTCTTTTTCAGCCAGGTTGGGCAGGAATTCCCCCAGTTGATTTACCATTCCTAAGAAGCTTCTAAGGTCACTCACGTTTGAGGGTTCTTCCATTTCCATCACTGCTCTAGTTTTCTCTGGATCCGGCCGTGTGACATCTGCTAAAATGACATAGCCCAGAAACTTAATCTCAGGTACTTGAAGGTCTCTCACAATGAAGATTTTCTCCATAATGCTCTTCCGTGACCGCTCCCACAACCTTTTGTTTTATTCCCCCAGGACCATAGAGGGACCTGGGGACATCCTCAAGCCTCCCTTCACTGCATGTGATATCTTTATACACCTGTTCTGAGAAATAACGGTGGACAAAAAAAAAAAATAAATTTTACAATTATAAATGTAAGTATTTTAGTATTTGTAAGTGGTTAGATTTAATCGTTAGAACTTTTTAGGCTCATTTTAAACAATACTTTTTTTATTTAAAGTAATTCATTACAGCTGCTGTAACTTCTCCAAGATTTAAATAAGTAATTAAAAAGCTTGGCAAAATTTTGTGCTCCGTTCCCTGCAGCTTTGGTTATCAGTCGTCATGGTTGCTAGGTGACAAGACATCCACCGAGGAAGGGGCGGGAATAAATCTAAAGGCAAGACTGACCAAGTTCACACTCGCTTGCTTGAGGTCTATCCAGTCGACGGAGGACATAGCCTATGTCAAACTGGTAGACCTTATCATTGAAGGATGCAGCCTCTGAATTTGGACACACCTGGTGCATCAACATCCCCCCCCCCCCCCCCCCCCCCCCCCCCCCCGCAGTGCTGGGAACTGTGTCACATCCTCATTGACTGACAGCTCCCCCTTGTGGATACACCTTACTGTTGTCTAACATTCCCATAAATGATTCATTTTGCTGTAGAGGCCAGGGGAGGGACTTAGAGGAATTATAAATTATGAAAGATCAACAACTTTATATCATAGAACAGGGTCAGATAGTCAAGTATAACCATTTTTGAAGGTACTTTTAAAACTTCACATACCCATCCAAACTTTAAAGTGAAACGTTAAAAAGACTTTTTGAAAAAAAAACAACAGAAGCCTTTTCTCCTACAAACTTTAGTTTGTGTAAAACACAGTGTTCCTTTTGCTTATGTGACTGAACATGCATGTTTTCTCGGATCCAGTACAAGTGCAAGCATTTTCTATATCAGCTCCTGGCAGGAGGTTGTGGTTGTTCTCTTGTCTTGCAGTTGATGGTTCAGGTTACCTCTGCCTCTGGCGTGAAGCCTGCTGTGACCTTCACCTTGGCCATGCAGATATGTTTAGAGCAGCAGAATCTCTTTGTCTCTCTGTTACTCACCGTCCTTATACACTCACCCTGGGCAAGTTTTACTTTGTGTCTTTGAAGTGCACCACTCTCATTATGAGAGGAGTTCAAAATGAACCAAATGTGGACTATTAAAGCTGCTTTCCAGAGTTTTCCTCTTTCAGAAATTATGTAGGATTTGTCAGAAATCCGTAAAAGTGATTATCTCATCATATAATATACCGCCAATCCTCTAATACAGGCTGGTATTCAATTAAAGGCCGGGTCTCCAATTTAGGCCGGTGTCGGAATCAGCGGAGGTGAATAATGGCCGGTCTCTTATTGTGGCCGGGTAGAATGTGGTAACAAGCAAGTATGAGCGTCTCAGCGGCAGTTATAGTCCCCAAATCAACCAGCAGGAGGCAGTAGAGGATCTAGCAGACCTTTATTAGGCTTTTTCTCCAATGCTTTGTAACGCTACAGACACCGATCCTCTATCACGCTCCTACCACACAGAGTCACTGTGTCAGTTAACCATGCTAATTCAATCCGCTCCACAGAAAACACATCACCTTCCCTGTGGCTTACATAACACTCACACAACACGCAAATCAACACATAGGAACTAGCAGAACGATAGGAAACACATATAACACAATACCCAGAATGCACCTGGCTTACAACCCCAGCCAGGTCATACACTATCAAGTTCAAAGAGAACGCGCTGATTATGCTGCAGAACACTCTGGGGAGCAGTAGCAGGGGTTGTATGAACTAGTCGACTTCACTATGACATTTGATGCCTGTCGTCGACTAGTCGCTGTCACGTGATAATGACCGGCAAGATGCAGCCCTCGGAAAAGACAGCAGCCTGCTGTCAGCAGGTGACAAGCTCCTGCGCTCGGGGGTGAGGTGGGGGCAACGCTCTGTGCCAGAGCGTAGCTACTGACACGCGATCGTTCATGTCGGTTCATTTCCTTTAATGTTTTCTGTCTTTTATCTGCGCCTGATGCGTATCTCTGCTGTGGAGCGGGGCGCTTCAACTTGTCCTCCGACGCACAGATCACTGATGCGGACGCTAAGCAGGGAGCCCTCCGCTGTTTTCGCGGTCGGTAGATCTGCCTCCTGAGCACGGCCACAGTAACAATCAGGTGTCGCCACCTCAAAAACTAATTTAACACGCGATCGTTCATGTCAGTTCATTTCCTTTAATGTTTTCTGTCTTTTATTTGCGCCTGGTGCGTTTCGCTGTGGAGCGGGGCGCTGCGCGCATCACCTTGTCCTCCGACGCACTGATCACTGATGCGGCCGGCAAGCAGCGAGCACTCCGCTGTTTTTGCGGTCGGTAGATCTTTTAGAACTGCAGTTCAAAGGTAACTCATGAGGTGAATATATATGAACCCAGGTAGCAGTTTTTCTTTAGGATTGAGAGGAGATGCAGGAAGATAATAAACAGAGACAGGACAGAAAAATAGTCAAATAAAAACAAGTTAGTTTTTGTACCTGGTGGTTGCAACAAACAGACACCATTGAAGGTAATCAGAAGTGAAGAACAGAAGATGAAATAATAATTTTAATGTTTAGAGCAGCAGGAACTCCGAGAGGCTGCAGGCGCATCAGTGAGTTTGCGGCCGCTGTGCAGGGGGAGGGGGGAGAGGGCTGAAGCAGAAACTACCGTTGTTAAAAGAAATGTGTTTAACTTTGAAAATGTGGGCGCAATTTTAATTGTCAAAAACTCCAGCGAACCATTAGTTCATTTTGCTCAAATAGAAATAGAGGCCTGTCTCTTATACTGGCCCTCCTTCCAATAAAGGCCTGGAGCTTGATGAGCTTGAGTCAAATACAGGCCCGGGCCTGTATTAGAAGATTTAAGGTAAGCAATATGTCTTTTTTTTGCTAAGCACGCCCCCTGCCCCGCAGAGCTCCGTGCAATAGGAAACTGAGCGACCAGAACTAGCCAATACTGTTAGACTACCGCTTAGACGCTTCAAATTTAAGGAATACCTCGGCTGATGCAGAGTTGATGAACTTTTCATGGACAAGAAAGTCTCTAAAATATAAATATATGAAAACACAACATGACACGAGAATAATACTCGTAAAACAATGTGTTTTAGCTCTGTTTTTTGGCTACAGAAGCACATTTATAAACAGACACGTGAAGTTGCCATCTTAAAAAAAAACAAAGGAACAGCGTTTTTGTGTGACACGCTTGTCAGCCACTAGATGGTGCCATTAGATAAGAGAAATACTCCGGAAAGAAGCTTTAATACATGAAATCAATGATCCCACTCTTTTCACCTGACTGGTTCATTGAATATTTCAATCAAAGGTTATATATAGAGTGAGTCCAAGATGTCTCTAACATTATGTGTTATCTCTTTTCATCAACTAAATTGAAAGGTGACATCAAATCCCGTGTATCCACACAGCAAAATAATAACCTGTACAAATGTTCAAGAAACTCTTTGCAGAACTTTGATTTAACCCAGTTAATGATTGTTGGTGAGATGCTAAACTCTTCAACAGGTGATTTACACCAACATAATGTCTTTTCTGTTTTCCTTTGCTAATGAGATCAAGGTTAAGATCAATTATAACTTACACCGAGTTTTGATTCTAACATTGGGGTTTTATAAATGTAATTTTTAGAAATACTATCCAACCTCAGCACAGATAAAAATGTGAGGACCCCTTTGGGGGGTCACGGACCTCAGCTTGGGAACAACTGGATAGTAAATGCTATCTCATCTGTCTTGGGGTCATGGTAGCACAGGAGTTAAGTGCTCGCCCCGTGATCTGAAGGTTGCAGGTTCAAGCCCCCCTCAGTTTGGCTGTCGTTGTGTCCTTGGGCAAGACACTTAACCCCCCTTTGCCTGCTGGTGGTGGTCATAGGGACCGGTGGCGCCAGTGCTCAGCAGCCTCACCTCTGTCGGTGTGCCCTGTCGGTGTGCTGTGACTACATCGTAGCTCATGCCCACCAGGCTGTGAATGTGTGTGAATGGGTGAATGACTGACTGTGTTGTAAAGTGCCTTGGGGGGTTCCAGGACTCTAGAAGGTGCTATATCAAATACAGGCCATTTTACCATCTTATACACATGTACACTGTCGCTAAATTCACATTAAAGTTATCAGCATAAAAGTCTGAAGATGGTCACAACCAAATGCATAACAAAAAATGATCTTCCTGCTGTTAGAATAAAATCTGAAGGCAGATAAGGCAACAGGTGAAGTATTTCCTTTAAAACATTCTTATGTTCATCCATTGCGTCATTTATTCCCTCTGACATCATTCCTCTTATTCCTCATGTTTTTGCTTTGTAAGAAATGTATCAACACAGCCAAGGTGATAAAAGATAGAAAAGTCTTTCTCACCCTGCACTCAGCGGAGACTCGCTCTCCCCAAACACATCACCACCTGGTCTCTTCTCCGGTTTCCGTTGGTCACACTGACAGGTCCTGCTAGATCATGTTTGTTAATTAGCTCACAAACTACAGAGTTTCACTGAGTGGAAATAATAAAGAAAGTTGTTTGGTTTTAATAATACAGAATAAATTGCACACTCCCTTTGTCATGAGTTATTCAGTAGTAGTTTAAAATGTGGATTATCTGCTCAAAAATGAGTCCATGGTTCCGGAGAATCGTGTATATTTAAAGAGAACGTCTCGTTCAAGGCCTGTACCCCTCGGGTCCGGCCTCAAAACCATCCCAGCTCTAGGGGTCTTTCTTGATAATATGAACGTAAGAACACACGGATGGCAGAATGCTCTATTTCCATTCTTCACTGAGATTGTTGTGATGTGATGCACGACGACAGCCGACACAGCACACACAGAACTCTGCACGGCACCACCCATAGCACCGTGCTGTATGCAAACCCACAGCCAGCATGAAAAATGTTGTGCATCGTAATAAAACTGTAGAGTCAACACCTAATAGTCCACTACATATCAAAATGGATGAAATTCCACCATCTCCAACTCAACCTCTCTAAAACTGAAGTACTTGTTATCCCAGCAAAACCATCCATACAGCACAATATCTCAATCCAGAATGACTTCCTATCTCTGGCTCCTTCAAAGGCAGTTCGAAATCTGGGTGCTGTGATTGATGAACACCTGACCTTTAAAGATCATGCTGCCTCTGTTGCTCATTCATGCCGCTTTGCGCTGTATAACATACGAAAGATCAGACCATACCTAACACAACATGCCACCCAGCTCCTGGTGCAATCTACTGTCATCTCCCGCCTCGATTACTGCAATGCCCTTCTAACTGGTCTTCCAGGCTGTACTGTGAGAGCTCTTCAAATGGTCCAGAACGCAGCGGCGCATCTGGTCTTCAATCAGCCAAATAGAGCACACGTCACCCCTCTGTTCATTGAGCTCCACTGGCTACTGCTAGCTGCACGTGTCAAATTCAAATTGCTAACACTAGCATACAAAGTCCGAGATGGTACGGCTCCCATCTACCTGAATCCTCTTGCAAAGGCTTACATCTCGGCCCGGCCGCGCCGGTCATCACAGGATCGTCGGCTAGCAGTGCCTACACCACGCTCAGGACAATCCAGACTCTTCTCATGCATCGTCCCACAAATGTGGAATGACCTTCCAAGCATTACCAGAACAGCGGCTTCCTTTTCAATTTTCAAGAAACTCCTGAAGACCCTGCTCTTCAGAGAGCATCTTCTTAACTAGCACCTTGCCTGCACCTGTCCCCCCTCTCTACTGTCCACTCCTTGTTCCCTACTCTCCATGACTGATGTCAGTGTTGTTGTTGTTGTTATTGTTGTTGTTAGCCTCAAGGGCAATATGCCGATTATCACTTGTAAGTCACTTTGGACAAAAGCGTCTGCTAAATACATAAACATAAACACTACAGAAAACAAAAAGGTGTGTGTGTGTGTGTGTGTGTGTGTGTGCGTGTGTGTGTGTGTGTGTGTGTGTGTGTGTGCGTGTGTGCGTGTGTGCGTGTGTGCGTGTGTGTGTGTGTGTGTGTGTGTGTGTGTGTGTGTGTGTGTGTGTGTGTGTGTGTGTGTGTGTGTGTGTGCGGAGTCTCTTTCATTTCTTTTGAAGGTTGAGCCAACAGGTTTTGACTGAAGACTTCCGAGATCTCCCTCTTTAAGGCCTAATATTTGTTATCCTTATTGTGTCATTTGCCTGCTGAAGGGTTAACAGATTGATTCCAGGATGAAAAGTTGGCTTGACTTTGCTAAAGCATTTTAAGAATTGCTGCATGCAATAGATAAATAAAGTAGACACCAAAGTGACTTTTAACATATTTGATCACACACTACTATAACTAACACTATCTTTTACTATAGGTTGAACATGTCACCTAAACTTTGAGTCCAATTGGTCTCTAATCCTGACGTTAAGTTATTAAAGGGGACAAAGAATCTAAACCAACCATTTCTTGATGTATGTGCATAAAGACAGCTTGGGTGGTCAAATGTAGCGTGCCAAAAAGTCAAAGCTGGGTGTGACCTACTTTTTTTGTAAATTAGAAAGTTTAAAAATGCCAGAGAAAAACTTCTTTTCTGAGGAACCTCTCATAAAAATGTCACAATGCTGGAGCCCTTCCTCCTCCAATCTGCAGTCTCCAGCATCTGAGACCTTCTGGTTTAAACCAACCAATCAGCAAGCAGCTCATTAGCATATTCATGTCATGGCCAAGTGGGAGGGGTAAGCAGCTCTTTCACAGCAAGGCTGGTTTAGGGGGGTTTCGAATGGCCTGTATCAGGGCTCCTGGGACAGATGGAAGTTTCTTATGCTTCTTAGAGATTAAAACCAGTGCTTTAGATTGCTGATAAACTGCATTATTTGTCCCCTTTAAAGAAAATGATCAAATTGTCACTTGTGTACAATTTATCTTATGTTAACAGACACTGTGTTTTAAATCATCTAAAATTTCATTTATTTGCTAGCTTTAGGATTTCTGGCCAAGCAACTTTTGCTTACCTGATTGGTAAAATACTTAAAACAAGAAAATTCAGATCATATTTTAGAAAATGTACTGTTTTTTAAGAAATGCTATTTCCTAGAGAATATTTTTTCTTTTTAGACTAAAAATAAGATAAAATGTCTAAAAATGAGGCTTTTTAAAACTTTCTTAGAAATCAGTGTTTGCAGTGCATTTGGTGTGATTTTTATCCTAAGACTGGGATGTTTGCATTAGCTGGCCCTTTACTTTTAGCCTTATATAGAAACAGATAGAGCTAAATAAGCCTGTGATGCGTGAGCTAGCTGCTCACATGATGCTAACATCGTACCATTTGAAAACTCAGAGTGACCGATTATTTTCTAAAATAATGAGTGGAAAATTATTTCAGCGAAGAACCTCTTTAACAGTGTTTTAGGGGTGACTGGTTGAGCCATCTGTCTACTCTCATTCATCACCTGCAAACATCAATCCATCCACAACACATTCAGCTGGTCCTTGTAGATTTATAAAATGTTAAGTTCTTATTAAAGAGCATTTAAATCCATGAGATTGAACTCTTATTCTCCTAGAACAGGACAGAAGGAGAGATGGGTGAAATAAAAGCCGGTGACGATCTACGATCACAGATGATTTGTGGTAAACAGCTGTTGTGTTTTTCCTCTAAACAGAACTTTTGATGAGGACAGACCTGCTCCCTCCCACGGCTCTGTGTGCCTCTCTTCATCACTTACATCAGCAGATCGGAGCCTACAGGAGAGAAAGTTTCCACTTGGCAGACTGTTAATAAAGGTGACAGTGGGGGGGGGGGGGGGGGGGGGTAGGAGAGAAGGAAGCGTCTGGTGTCAAACCCTGCTGACAGGATGGCACAGGAGCACAAAGCTCTACTTCACTGTCCGGTAATACACACCTGCCCCTCTACAGACCCACAGACACCGAGGAAAGAAAGTTTTCTGTGTGACATTTTATCACCTTCATGTCGGCAGATCTATCTTTATGTGTAAAGATTATTTTTATTATTATTTTTTATTGCCTGCTCCATAGATCACCATCTGAGGAGCTCCGGACATTCATGCTCCATCTATGTTTGTCTCGCCCTCTACCTGCAACAATCCACCTCCTTTGACTTTTAGACAAAGCTAAACAAGCACTTGTTGCCGAAACAGAATGTTTGCACTTCTGACCAGAGAGAATATTTAAATTGCACATACTCAGACGTAATCGGGAAATAAACTGAAAAGCCTTGTTGGATGCTCATGCAGAGAAACAGCAGAAGGCCCGTTGCCTTCCAACAAATGTTTCATTTACATATTGCATTACCCTTCATGCTTTTTCTGCTGCTTCCCTATTTGGCGGTCTGCGTGCGCCTGATAGCATCTCTGCTTTCTGGCTATTCTCACACGCATCACAGGCGAGGTTTTATTATGCAGATATGGCTGTTTTAACTTTTTTTTTTTGCCATAGTCGTTCTAAATTTGTGCTTTTCAGCAGCAGCAGCAGTTGATCGAGACATGTTTTGCACATTCTAAAACAGGAAAGATGTACTGGGACTACCGTAAAGACTGTAAAAGCTGCACCACTTAAAGTGGACTGCTTTTTAAATGTATTTCATGTAAAACTTTTCTTGGGGAAATAATTATTTTATTAAATTCAGATCAATCAAACAATTTAGCTGTCATTCTCCTCGAGTTAGGTTTCAGCAAAATGTCAGTCTTAAATCTCAATAAATATCTCGTGGATACCAAAGTTCAGAATGTCATTTTCTACAAGAAATATAATAAAAATGGATGAATTGTGAGCAATCCAAGCACTTTAAATGCTTCTGACAGTGTTTTTTTCTTTTTTCTAATACAATGTTTACACCAAACACCAATAAATCAGGTTTTTAAGGTTATTTCACAAAATAATTTGAAAACTAAAACATTTTTATTGATTTTTCATCTGTTTTTAACTGATCTTAATCATCTACTTGTTTTACATAACAGGGATTGCCAAAGCCATCCCAGTGGGCACCAGTGATGAGTGTTGAGTTTGTCATCACCTGGAAAGTTATCAGAAGGTTGCAAGTTCAAACCCTGCTCTGACCAGAGAATGCTGCTGTTGTGTCCTTGGGCAAAACACTTAACCTGCCTTGCCTGCTATTGTTGGTAGTGGTTGGAGGGACTGGTGGTGCCAGTATTCGGTCAGTGCACCCCAGAGCAGCTGGGGCTACATCGTAGCTCATCCCCACCAGTGTGAATGACTGATTGTGTTGTGAAGCGCCTTGGGGGGTTGTAAAACCCTAAGAAGGTGCTAAACAAATACAGGCCATTTACCATAACCATATCACTGAGTCAAATAATAAAGGATTTTTTTCTTACTACTACGATCAAGCTCGTTTAAGCAAACCCTAACCCATCGTCGTTGGGCAACTTAAACCATCAAATTCCTTTTTCTCACCAAAATTATTCGTAAAAATCACCAAAATAATCATAAATTACGTTAACAGGGATATTTTTGGTTAGTAAAATGTGTGCGATAACAAGGAGCTTTTTCACCTTCTTACTTCAGATTGGTGTATTGGTTGTCAGGGCCAATGTAGCCAAAAACCAGAGCCTGTGTTACCGTGAAGATGAAGGTCTGGCACTGAGAAATTAAATCTTTGCAGAGGAGTGTTGAGTTACATACAAGCAGCATCCACTGACTGAATTCATGTGCTTGTATGTACATGAATGACCTGCTGGGGAGGCTTGTCAGGGATTTCATCCAATCTGGGAAATGATAATTTTCATAAAGACAGATGTGAAGTAATGTTCACTGTAAGCTACTAAATCAAACCAACAAAATTCTCATACAATGTCAATATTCTTTTACATCAGAAATCTTAGAAAAATCACATTTCCAATTATGCAAACATAACTATATTCCATCCATTTTCATCCGCTTATCCGGAGTCGGGTCGCGGGGGCAGTAGCCTAAGGCGAGAGGCCCAGAGTTCCCTCTCGCCATCCACTTGGGCCAGCTCCTCCGGGGAAATCCCAAGTCGTTCCCTGGCCAGGTGAGAGACATAGTCTCTCCACGGTGTCCAGGGTCTACCTTTAGGTCTCCTCCCAGTTGGATGTGCCTGGAAAACCTCACCAGGGAGGCATCCTGACCAGATGCCCGAGCCACCTCAACTGGCTCCTCTCAATGTAGAGGAGCAGCGGGTCTACTCCGAGCCCCTCCCGAATAGCCGAGCTTCCCACCCTATCTCTAAGGGAGAGCCCAGTCACTCTTCGGAAAAAACTCATTTTGGCCACTTGTATCCGTGATCTCGTTCTTTTGGTCACTACCCAAAGCTCATGACCATGGGTGAGGGTAGGAGCGTAGATCGAGTGGTAAATCGAGAGCTTCACCTTCTGACTCAGCTCTCTCTTCACCAAGACCGACCGGTACAACGCTCGCATCACTGCAGATGCAGCACCAATCCACCTATCGATCTCACGCTCCAGTGTTCCCTCACTCGTGAACAAGACCCCGAGATACTTAAACTCCTCCACTTGGGCCAGGACCTCATCCCTGACCCGGAGAAGGCATTCTACCCTTTTCCGAATCAAGACCATGGTCTCAGATTTAGAGGAGCTGATTCTCATCCCAGCTGCTTCACACTCGGCTGCGAACCGCTCCAGCGAAAGCTGAAGATCACGTTCTGATGAAGCCAACAGGACCACATCATCTGCAAAATGCAGAGACCTGATCCTCAGGCCACCAAAATGGATGCCCTCCACACCTTGGATGCACCTAGAAATCCTGTCCATAAAGGTTATGAACAGAATCGGTGACAAAGGGCAGCCTTGGCGGAGTCCAACTCTCACTGGGAACGAGCCCGACTTACTGCCGGCAATGCGGACCAAGTTCTGACACCGGTCATACAGGGACCTAACAGCCCGTATCAGAGGGCCTGGTACCCCATACTCCTGGAGTACCCCCCACAGGGCCCCCCGAGGGACGCAGTCAAATGCCTTCTCCAAATCCACAAAACACATGTAGACTGGTTGGGCAAATTCACACGCACCCTCCAGGATCCCCGTAAGGGTATAGAGCTGGTCCAGTGTTCCACGGCCAGGATGAAAACCACATTGCTCATCCTGAATCTGAGGTTCAACAATCCGACAGACCCTCCTCTCCAGAACCCCTGAATAGACCTTACCAGGAAGGCTCAGGAGTGTGATCCCCCTGTAGTTGGAACACACCCTGCGGCCCCCCCTTTTTAAATAAGGGAACCACCACCCCGGTCTGCCAGTCCAGTGGGACTGCCCCCGATGTACACGCGATATTGCAGAGCCGCGTCAGCCAACACAGCCCCAGAACATCCAGAGCCTTAAGGAACTCCGGGTGGATCTCATCCATCCCTGGAGCCTTGCCACAGAGGAGCTTTTTAACCACCTCAGTGACCTCAGCACCAGAGATCTGAGAGCCCAACCCAAAGTCCCCAGACTCTGCTTCCTCACTGGAAGACGTGTCTGTGGGATTGAGGAGGTCTTCGAATTATTCTGCCCACCGATCCACAACGTCCTGAGTAGAGGTCAGCAGCACACCGTCCCCACTATAGATAGTGGGCGCCAGATGTTGGACCAGAATCTCCTCAAAGCTGTACAGAAGTCTTGCTCCATGGTCTTGCCGAACTCCTCCCATGACCAGGTTTTTGCCTTGGCGACCACCTGAGCCGCGTCCCGCTTGGACTGCCGGTACCCGTCAGCTGCCTCTGGAGAACCACAGGCCAAAAAGACCTGATAGGACTCTTTCTTCAGCTTGAAGAATTGCCGGTGTCCACCATCGGGTTCGGGGGTTGCCACAACGACAGGTACCGACGATCCTGCGACCACAGCTCCGGTCGGCCGCCTCAACAATGAAGGCAAGGAACAGGGTCCATTCAGACTCAATGTCCCCCGCCTCCCCCGGAACATTTTGGAAGTTCTGTCGGAGGTGGGAGTTGAAGCTCCTTCTGACCCTTGTGATACGTTTGGGCCTGCCTGGTCTGACCGGCATCCTCCCCCACCATCTGAGCCAACTCACCACCAGGTAGTGGTCAGTTGACAGCTCCGCCCCTCTCTTCACCGGAGTGTCCAAGACTTGCAGCCGCAGGTCAGATGAAACAACAACAAAGTTGATCATCGAGCTGTGGCCTAAAATATCCTGGTGCCAAGTTCACATGTATGGACACCTTCATGTCTGAACATGGTGTTCATTATGGACAATCATTGACTGGCACAGGAGTCCAATAACAAAACACCACTCGAATTCAGATCAAGGGGGCCGTTCCTCCTAACCACACCTCTCCAGGTCTCACTGTCGTTGCCCACGTGAGCGTTAAAGTCCCCCAGCAGAACGAGGGAGTCACCGGAAGGAACACTTTCCAGCACCCCCTCCAAGGTCTCCAAAAAGGGTGGGTAGTCTGGACTGTAGTTTGGTGCATAAGCACAGACCACAGTCAGAACCCATCCCCCACACATAGGCGGAGGGAGGCCACCCTCTCATTCACTGGGGCAAACCCCAACGTACAGGCACCAAGATGGGGGGCAACTAGTATGCCCACCCCTGCTCAGCACCTCTCAGTTGGAGCAACTCCAGAGTGGTAGAAAGTCCAACCCCTCTCAAGGAAACTGGTTCCAGAGCCAGAGCCATGCGTTGAGGTGAGTCCGACTATATCTAGTCGGAACCTCTCAACGTCACACACAACCTCAGGCTCCTTCCCCACCAGAGAGGTGACATTCCATGTGCCAAGAGGATCAGACCGCCAAGGTCCCCGCCCTCGATTGCCACTCATCACACACTGCACCCGACCTTTTTGGCCCCTCCCACGAGTGGTGAGCCCATGGGAAGGGGGACCCACGTTTCCTCTTCGGGCTGTGCCGGGCCTAGCTCCATGGGTGAAAGCCTGGCCACCAGGCACTCGCCAACGTGCCCTACCTCCAGGCCTGGCTGCAGAGGGGGGCCCTGGTGATTCACGTCCAGGCGAGGGAACACGGTTTCCATTTATATAATTCATCATAAGAGGTCTTCGAGCTGCTCTTTGTCTGATCCCTCACCTAGAACCTGTTATCCATGGGTGACCCTATCAGAGGCAGAAAGCCTCAGACAACTTAACTCCTAGAATGATTGAGACACTCAAACCCCTCCACCATGGTGAAGCTGGGCGGACACTGTGCGACTTTTTCACTCGTAGCACTCAGCTTCAGCTCAAACTGTATGACTTCCTCGTAGGGCAGATCTCACGAGCCATGTGCTCACACTGTACGACCCAGTTCTCGGATGCGACCTGACTGCTCACACTGTACGTCAGGCCTAAGGCAAGAGGTCCAGACCTAAAAATATGCTAAAAATAGCAGTTTTTACACAACACGTCAGATTTTTTTGTCTTGTTTTGCCTGTTGTCCTTCGGGAGTGCTGCAGGAGGACACACAGGCATTTATGGGGGTTGGATGAGGAAAACGAAATAAAGTAAATCTGTGTTTTGTGATCAGTTTAATTTGACATGAACACGACAAACACGCTTTCTTGACAATCTTTGTGAGTAAAAAACACGTGTAGAAATAAAAACGAACAACGTGTGTTATTAGGGAAATAGCAGGCGCGGTGTTGATGCATGATTGCGCATGCGCCGTGAGCGGTTCTGATACTTTTTGGGTCGCAGCTGCTCGCAGCGCCGCTTCAACAGTGCGATACCCTCACGAGGGACAAGCAAAATATCAAACACGCCAGAAGTCTGTGCGAACTCACGATTGCTGATCGGTAGCTGGTCACGTGGTGTTAATCGCCTCTCGTAACCCCCTGTACACTACACGACGCTCAGCGCAAAACTCGCCCCAATCTTGTGGATTCTCGCACGAGTGGAAAATCGACTTAAAAAAGTGAAAAAGTCACACAGTGTACGCCCGGCTTAAAGTGGCAGCCCAGGGAGAGGCAAACGTAACTATATTCATTTACCTAATTACATTAAAACCAATGATTGTTTAATTATTTACATTTGGACTATTACATCTGTGCAACATAATTTTGTTAATGTTGATGTTTCCCTCTGGGATTAAGAAAGTATTTTTGAATTGAATTGAATTTTTGTTGCTGTGATGCAAACACACCTAAAGGATCAATAGAAAGAGGAGGCTCATTGAGTTAACCGAGCTAACCAAGATCTAACCACATCTACCAAAGATTAGTGGGCTACCCTCTGCCTTCTAGACTGTTCAGGTGAGCGAAACCTCCAGGCAGCCTCCACTCGCACCACTAATGGCACAACACATGGATGCTGACACACATCAGCCTCCCTGTGACTAATTTCTAAGCTGACTCAGACATATAACAATGTGTGCATGCTTCTATATGCCCCTCTAATGTTGACCACATGTTTACTCCCACTCTGATCATCCATACACCCTAGAGAGGCAGAGCAGGAGTGTGACAGGAGAACAGCCCAAGGCTGGCTACAGATTTAATCTGGCCGCTATGGTCATGTGATTAATTGTGGCTGAGAGCCAGGGGTTGGTGTAATTTATGGTGAGAGGGATCAACACGTTTGGATGTTTGCTGCTCCCGAGGGAAATCTCGCTCTTAAACCGTCACCCCATTCTTCTCTTACCTTTTGTAATATCACAGCTCTGACTCGTGGCTTTTCACAACATTTCCTGTTGGAGACTATAGAAATAATGACTTTGACTCCTGAGGTGGTGTCATTTAAACGGTTTAAAGATCTGCAGGACTTGAGCTCATGCCACCAAGCAAAAGTTTGGATAACTGTGACCGCTTCCATTTTAGGACCCAAATGAACATCGGGATGCAAGGACATGGGATATTTAGGCTAATGAAGTCGGTGAAAAGTTTATTACCAGAGATTAAAGAGAATATTAAGGACCGTGCGTCACTATCACCCTCTTCGACCTCCTTCAGGGCCTCTGAGGTGTCCGTGCGTGTTTATTTAATCCCTTTCCAAACCCAAAGAGCTGCAAATAAACATCAGAAGAACTGGAGGACAGACTCAGCAGGTCACGATGTGAGGTTTTTTTTTTGGATAAAAGTTGTTTTATTTTCCTTCACTGCCAGCATCAAGCAGTGCTGATAGCAGCAGCCTCTCTCTGACCTTCCCCACCAGCTGCTTACCAGCTCGCCACGTCCAGGATGAGCTCTACCTGCCTCTGCACTGCCGGGAGGACTTCTCTCCTCAGCCACTTGTAGGGGTATTTGTTCCTGATGGAGTTCGTATTTAGGTTTTCTTTTTTCCGGTGCATGGATCGTTTCAAGAGTGGCACGGTTTACGGGCTGTCCTCCTTCCTTCCTTCATGCTGTTTATGAGCCGGAGCAAATATGTAAATACAGCGACGGTGACGCGTTGTACTTGTCTCGTTGTAAATATATCTCCAGCTCTACGAACAGACCCTTAACGGCTTCAGTAGTTAATGGTCTTCCACATGGAGTTAATCAAACACACATTTTCTGAGCTATTAAGTCACGATTATAGCATCACACAGACTGCTTCACTCAGAGAGGACTTTTTGTCTCATGTCCTTGAGAAGTCACTAAAGACTTGTATTTACCAGGCATTGAAACGGGACCTAGAATCAATCACTGAATTGATTAGCAGCTGTAGAAAGATTTGACCTGTCAGCCTCTGAAGGGTGACATTAGGCAACCCGAATCACTAGTGCACTCAGGGTTCTCAAACCGAAAAAAGTAAATGTAAAAAAATGCAACACATCAAGAAACTGATTTCAATTTCAATGATTCATGTTGAAAAATGTGCAACGCATAACATTTTGTTTCAGATCTACTTTAATCATTCACAAGGTTTATCACTTGAATGAATGAATTCTCTGTTTTACTCAAGTTTCAACAACACTTATTGTCTATGGTCACAGATGATTGAAACAGTGTTTTTCTGAAGCAAATATGCCAAAAAAAATAAATTTAAAACATGTGACAAGTGATACAAAAATACAAAAACATACAGATAAAACTGTGACAACAGGTAGGAGGTAGCCTGGCCTGCCAGACTCGTCCTCTGTTTAATTCTGCACAGAGAAAGAGTCTGGTAACTCTCGGCAAAGAGCACCATGAGAGGCGGGACTAGCCAGCTCAAAAATGACTAATCAGAAAAAAGACGGAAAACCAACTGTACCGCACGACGCGGTAGTTTTCTAGTTGTGGTAAAAAAAAGGGATCTGGCAATGGCGACAATATCTTTTTTTTTTTTTTAGAAGAAATCCTTTTAGCGCTTCTTGTTGTTTTAAAGACATTTGAGTAATTTAGAACTGAGGAAGAGGTCGCAGCGAAATCTGCTGCTGTCTTTGTTGTTTATGAGAAACTGAACGTCGCTGTGTGTGACGTCAGCGACGCTGCAGTTTCTTAGCTGTAGTAAAAATGGAGTCTGACGCAGTGTTAATTTTGACAGGAAATTTTAATTTTATTTTAGTCTTAGTCTGTTGGCTAAAAATTAATTTTAGTCTCAGTCCAATTTTAGTCATTAGATTTATTTTAGTTTTAGTCCCATTTTAGTCGATGAAAATAACAAGTAATTTTAGTCGATAAAATACATATATTTTTTATAATGAAGTAATTTCCTACTTTTGTATAGAGCACGGTAAAACTAGTAGTGTAATTTAATACACAGGGTCCAAACTCTTTTTTTTTTTTTTTTTTTTTTACTTGTCCTGTCTGGCTGTGAAGCAAGCAGAATTGATGTCTGAATGCTGGTAACAAGCCTTACAGATTTATTCTCAGGTGGAGCACCAAAGCGTTTGCTTTTAATGTCACGCCTGATACTTAAAACTTTATTGTTATTGTTGTTGAATGCTTTGTAATTCCGACCAGACACGGAGACAGAGGTGAAAGAGAAAGGAAAAGAAAAGGTGGGGAGAGAAAGGGGGGGGGAGGGGGGGTCCACAAAAATAAACAAAAATGAACAAGAGTCTGCTTCTAGACCTGCAGAAAAAAAAGACAAAAAAAAAACAAAGGGACACAAAAAAGGGACACAACAACAATACAACAAGATCTACCTATCACTGTGTCAACTTGATGAAAAGAAAAAATATATATATATAATCAATATTGCTTAACTGAAGAATCACGATAATAAATCACAACGCATTAAGTGCCCACCATAGTCTTAAGACCTGTGTTTAACGTGCCCAAGCCCATACTTTTGAGAACACCATGTGAGCACCTGTGTGTGTACACGCGCTTGTTTATTTAAGGTTTCTCTATAGGAGCGCCCAACAGAGAGTGTGAGGGACCACAGATCCGCCCCCCAAAGATGCGCAGGAGACGGGGGGAGCTCCAAGTCCCAGAGATCCAGGCGCTGCCCCGGAACGCAGGAACCCCAAGGAGACTGCAACCAGGAAGGCCCCCGCCCCCCTCGAGAGGCACAGAGGATCGCCCCGGGGGGCCACAACCAGCAGCCGGCAGAGTCCCTGGAGATATCAGCGGCAAGCCCACAGGCCTGCCCGCAGCCTCCCACCCCCTAGCCGGCCGAGCCCGGGACCCAGCGACCCGGGACCCAGGGGCAACCACCCCCGCCGGGGACCCAGCAGAGCCCAGGGACCCAGACCCCACCAGGCAGCCACCGGGATCTAACAGGTCCACCGGGATCTAACAGGTCCAAACTCTTAACCACCACTGATCAGATATAGCGCACACAGCTAAGAACATAGAATATTTGAATAAAAAAAAAAACACTTCACATGTTTAACACTTACGTGTTTAATAAAAAACAAAAAGCACACTGGGAATTACAAAGGTGCTCTTTTTAGCAATTGCACAACAAGCAATTTTCAAACTAGCATACAGAAATACTCAAAAATAAAAAATCCCTCCTTTACTGGTCTAGTCCTGGTTTAGAGCGCACGTGCACTTCCTCATTGCGCAATTGCGCATGCACCGTGAGCGGTTCTGGTACTTTTTGGGTCGCAGCCGCTCGCTGCACCGCTTCAACTGTGCAATCGTGAGCTCGCACGGACTTCTGGCGTGTTTGATAATTTGCTCGTCCCTCGTGAGGGTATCGCACTCCCCAGAGTCCTTGAGATCATTTAAATTTTATTTGGCAAGTGTGTTCTTTTTAGTCAGCAGAGAATTTCTTCTGGGAAATCTCTCATGAATGCAATTTTTTATCATTGTTTACTCATGACCTTTTACCGTAGTGTTAAACAACTGAGGCCTGCAGTGCTTTAAACCGTGTTTTGGTTTCTTTTGTTCTTGTATTTCCTTTTGAACGAGGCGTGATGTGTTGCTTTTTGAGATTGTTTAGCCTGCTTCATGCTGTCAGACAGGTTGTATTGAAGTGAATCCCTAATTCTACAGGTCTGGTAGTAATCAGGTCAGGGTGAGGAAGGTGAAACTGGACACAGGTTTGCAAATAATGAAGGCCGCCTTCCACATTATTAAAGGTGTGGATCACTCGTTTAATCAATATAGTTGCAGTGGTCTCTAGTAATAATGAATGCCTTAACTCGTACTCTGGAAAACACTCCAGTGCGCCATTTTCTAGAACTAGAATTGAGCCACATTAGACTTGAGCTAAACACGACTGGATTTGGTGTCTTATATGTTGTGGACATGTCACCTCAGATTGGATAACAGCAACGCAACTCTATTAACATTGATATTTTTATCTCCACAAAAGGGCTTGTGATCGTGTCACCATCACTGACGTGGCCACCATGTTGGCGGCCTACGAGTCCTTACTAATTGCTTGATACTCCAGACAACAGCGCGCTCAGTCTCGTTTTTGCGGCTTAATTTCATCTAGTATTCATTTGATCAGTTATATTATGCAACCATGGTAAATTGTGGCTGTGTTGTGGGGTGACATATGTGACCTCCTGGGGAATAAAGGTGGAAAATGGGCTAACTTTTCCCCGTGCTCCTGCTTGGAGGTATAACCACGGAGACCAAGTATCTAACATAACAAAGTCTCGTCAGCTTGCTTGGATCGCAGCTGTGAAGCGACCAAACATGACCTTCTGGAGTGTTTCCATTCTGGTAAGTTACAGATCGTGTACGTTAATTTTAATATATTGTTTCTTTCCTTTATCCGTGACATGCACACACAATACACACACACATGGTGCTTTTATAAGACACACCATGCCGGCATATTGGCGTAATATTACCGCAATGGTATGTCTATAAACGCGCCATGCCTGCGTGGCGTTGCGCAAATATTGCAGCATTCATTCCGCCTCGCTTGGTAGTAATATTGCCGCATGAGCCCCTCTCCTCTGACAGCTAAACACATGTCAGCCCCGCTAATCCCTTTGGAGCGACTGTGGGAGGCCCCCCGCAAAAGAGGGTGGTCGCGTTAGTCATGTGTACTGCGCGCCGGGTGCCGGCCGGAAGGGAAGCTGGCTGGACGGACGCGGAGACCATGGAGCTTTTGGCCGTGCAAGTGGATGAACAGATTAGTCGAGCGACAGCCAGCTGGTGAAAACACTGGCTGAGCGGGGCGTCAAATGGGATAAAAAGCAGGTCACATCAAAGCTAAAGGTCCCGAAAAAGAACTTTCATCAGTCCAACGTGTCTTCCGTCTGACGCTGAATGCGCGACCCTGTACGTCACATGGGGGGGCGCCCAGTGACCTCCCTATATCCCGTCTTGGTTGGAGAGGTGCCTGATGGCAGTATATTCTAGCTTCTGCTTTGCTACTGTAAATGCCCAAATCCTCCCCAGGGTGCCACGGCAAATCCCATTTTGAAAACACTATGGTCCTATAAAAACAGCTTTAGACACACATACCGGTAAGCTAACGCGGGAGCACTGACCCACAACACAACTTCTCCTGCTACACTTCTATGGGATGACAATTTTGATTGTTTCACTAAAAAAACCAGCAAATGAAATGTTTACCTCTAATATGGACTTTTACATAGGCAACAATTAGTCGTCGGTGCTCCAGTCTTGGGTCTTTCACACGAATCCAAACTGTTTATTATGCTGATTTTCTCCATGTACCGGTCCCCAACGTCTTTATTTAATGAATCCATGTATAGTCCACATCCTTGTAGGAATTCTGTTCAAAAACCAAAACTTTACTTTAATTTTTAATTTTGCCAGCCATAGCTTGGCAGTAACTCTCCATGTGATCCCTCTGTTGGCATAATATGGATTCACAAGTCCGGCATTGCAGCAATATTACTACCAAGCGTGGTGGCACCAATGCCGCAAATTTCCCACATTGCCATGCCGCCACCACGACGCGGCAGTATTATGCTGATTTACCTGCATGGTGTGTCTTCTAAAAAGGGCTCATGCATGTTAAGTGTGATGTAGATCTGTCAGGATTTTCATACCCTTGCATTTTTCACCATCTATTTTCTATCAGGTAGGAGACTAAAGTATTTTCATGTTCAACCTGCATGAAGAACTCGAGAGTGACCGTTTATACCGTAAATCCTCTAATATTACCTGTATTTAATTAACTGCCGGGTGTCATATTTTGGCCGGTGTCGGAGTCAGCGGAGGTGAATAATGGCCGTTTTTTTATTGTTGTTGGGTGGAATGTGGTAACAAGCAAGTACGGGGGGGGGGGGGCGGTTGTGTCATATCCGTCTCACTTTTGATTTGCCAGTGACAGACCGCGAGGGTAACTTTAACCATGGCAGGTGCGGAGACGAAGAGGAGGCGAAAATTTGATATCAAGTTCAAAGAGAACGAACTGATTAAGCTGCATGACACTCTGGGGAGCAGTAGCAGGGGTTGTATGAACTAGTCACTAGTCGACTTCACTGCTCTATAGTGACTTTTTATGCCTGTCATCGACTAGTCGCTGTCACGTGATAATGACCGGCAAGATGCAGTCCACGGAAAAGACAGCAGCCTGCTGTCAGCAGGTGACAAGCTCCTGCGCGTCGGGAGGCAACGCGCTGTGCCAGAGCATCGGTACTGACACCCGCCGTAAAACGGACATTTAACCAAAATGTGACTTTTACTCTCTTGCAATTTAACCTTCCCCTCACCCCCATCCTAACCTTAACCAGCTTGCGCATGCAAAGCTCTGATTGTTGACGCGCTCCAGACATCTGCGTCCTGGGCACGGCCACAGTAACATTATCAAATCAGGTGTCGCCACCTCAAAAACTAATTTAGCACGCGATTGTTCATTTTGGCTCATTTCCTTTTATGTTTTCTGACTTTTATTCTTTTATTTGTGCCTGATTCCTTTCGCTGCTGTGGATCAGGGCGCATCACCTGTTTTGTCCTCGGTGACGTACCTAACTGATGTGGCCGGGAGCACTCCGCTGTTTTTGCGGTCGGTAGATCTTTTAGAACTGCAGTTCAAAGGTAACTCATAAGGTGAATATATATGAACCCAGGGAGCAGTTTTTCTTTAGGATTGAGAGGAGATGCAGGAAGATAATAAACAGAGACAGGACAGAAAAATAGTCAAATAAAAACAAGTTAGTTTTTGTACCTGGTGGTTGCAACAAACAGACACCATTGAAGGTCATCAGAAGTGAGGAACAGAAAATGAAATAATTATTTTAATGTTTAGAGCAGCAGGAACTCCGAGAGGCTGCAGGCGCATCAGTGAGTTTGCGGCCGCTGTGCAGGGGGAGGGGGGAGAGGGCTGAAGCATAAACTACCGTTGTTAAAAGAAATGTGTTTAACTTTGAAAATGTGGGCGCAATTTTAATTGTCAAAAACTCCAGCGAACCATTAGTTCATTTTGCTCAAATAGAAATTGAGGTCTGCCTCTAATTCTGGCCCTCCTTCCAATAAAGGCCCGGAGCTTGATGAGCTTGAGTCAAATACAGACCCGGGCCTGTATTAGAGGATTTACGGTAATCAGAAATATTCATAAAAAATGTTTTACAGTGATCCACATCTTTAAAAAGCAACAAGAAGTAAACCTCAAAGGGGGAAAACACTATTATTTTTAATGGGCAACCACAGCGAGGGTTCCCCTTGTTGAACTGTCGCACACCTTCCTCTCTCCTCCTCCTCTCACCCTCTCCCGTTGAGCACATGCACTCTCTTCCTCCCTGGGTGCTGTCGCTTCGGCATCTCTCTCTCTCTCTCTCTCTCTCTCTCTCTCTCTCTCTCTCTCTCTCTCTCTCTCTCTCTCTCTCTCTCTCTCTCTCTCTCTCTCTCTCTCTCTCTCTCTCTCTCTCTCTCTCTCTCTCTCTCTCTCTCTCTCTCTCTCTCTCTCTCTCTCTCTCTCTCTCTCTCTCTCTCTCTCTCTCTCTCTCTCTCTCCGCATCTCCGCATCTCCGCACAAACCGGAGTTTAATAACAAGAGGAAAACAGAGAAAAGTGGCCGCTGCGAGGCGACCCACAACAATGACCCGGTCCGGACTAAAACTGAATGGATTAGCCAATCTACTCTGAGCTCTAATGAGATTAGAGAGTCAGCGCCGACATGGTCGCGGCGGCGGCGCGCTACCTTTCCTTCAGCTCCTCTGGGGACGGTTTGATTTGGATTTTTTCTCCGTCAGCGGACCTCCCAGCCTGGAAATGGCGTTCGTGATGCCCGGAGATGCACGTGGAGAATTAAGGGAGGTTTGAATGCGGGCTCACCTGTGCCGCTCCTGTGGCGCGCGCCGATTCCTAGAAGTAGAAGAAGAAAAAGAAGAAGTAGCAGAATAATATGAAGTACCAGAAATACATAACGGTGATGCAGATGGCCATGGGGGTGACCGCGTCCAACAAAGACTGCCTCCCCACGAAGAGACAGCTGTGGTGAGTAAAGAAAAAGAGGAGGAGAAGGAAGAGGAGCGTGTCTGGATGGGAGCGTGTGGTGCGTTCGCGAAACAAGCGGAAAAGGTGGCTTCGTGTGAAGGAAGTAGCTGTAAAATAGACTTTAAACGCGTTTTTTGGGTAGAACACGCTCTTAACTGTTGTCTGTGAGTGTGTTGTGTAAAACCAGAGCTGTTGTTGACGGAACATCGGATTTTACAGCTGGTTCGGATGTTGTTTGGGTTTCAAAGGGGAGTTTTCCACTGAAACAGGTGGATGTAGATCTGCATGCTGTTCCAAGCTCTCATTTTAGATGTTTTATTTTTGCCTTCTCTTAAGTCTTCACTCTCAGCTGAGTTGATTCACTCATTATGCTTTATACAGCTTTCTCCATGGCTCCGTGTTTTCATCCTTTCATTTATCTGTGTGCACCTTTCATCCCGCGTTCTAAATATATCCACAAAACACATCAGCGGAGCGGTTTCCTCCTGTTTCATTGTTTTATCCAATTCTTCTTTTAGCATCAGCTATTTCCTCAGCAGTCCAGTCTGATATTCATCCAACGGTTTCTCATTCATTTACTCCCCCCTTTAAAAAGACGTCTCCATTTCCTCTCTTCTCCTTTGTCTTTGGTGTTCTCCTGTGATTTTAGACTTCGGCTGTTGTAACTTGATTCTTGTCAGTCGCTCTGTCCATTTTTAGTCTTGTTACTAAATATTTTTGCAAGTGTTCCACCTTTAGATGCACTTATCAGTTCACCCATCATGAAACTTGTACAGTTTTGCTCATCTTTTCCCAAAAGAGTAGCTATTTCCAGACAATATGAGGCTTTTAAGATGCTTTGATTGCAATATCCATCCATCCATCCATCCATCCATTTTCCTCCTCTTATCCGGAGTCAGGTCACAGGGGCAGCAGCCTAAGCCAAGAAGCCCAAACGTCCCTCTCCGCCACTCTTCCGGTGGAATCCCAAGGTGTTCCCTGGTCAGCTGAAAAAAGACATAGTCTCTCCAGAGTATACTGGGTCTTACTTTGGGTCTCCTCCCAGTTGGACGTGCCAAGACAACCTCACCAGGGAGGCATCCAGGAGGCATAACCAGATGCCTGAGCCACCTCAACTGGTTCCTCTGGATGTGGAGGAGCAGCGAATTTACTCCGAGGCCCTCCAGGATGACCTAACTTCCCTCTTTATCTCTAAGGTAGAGCCCAGACACCTTGCAGAGAAAACTCATTTTGGACGCTTGTGTCCATGATTTTAGCCCTTTGGTGACTACCCAAAGCTCATGACCAAAGGTGAGGGTTGGAACGATCAACCGTTAAACCGAAAGCTATTACTTCCGGCACAGCTCTCACTTCACCACGACAGACTGGTACAACGCCTGCATCATTGCAGATGCAGCACCAGTCCGCCTATCAATCTCATGCTCCATCTTTCTCTCACTTGTACCCGAGATACTTAAACTCTTCCTCTTGAGGCAGGACCTCCTCTTTGAACCAAAGAAGGCATTCTACCCTTTTCCGACTCAAGAACATGGTCTCAGATTTGATTACAATACATGTTTTTGAAATACAAGTTCTGGTAGAAGAAAGGCTTGTTTGCTTTGTGGACAATAAGGCTTTTTTTGGGGTCATTATTTAAAGCAAGTTCAAAGATTTTCAAGATGCATCACTCAACATGAAAGCAAACTGGAGCTGCTAAGAGCCTGATTAGGTCCGGCTGGGGAGCATTTTCTCACACCATAAAATAGGACCTCTAAAGTTTGTGTTTCAAACAGTTTGATTCAAATGAACATTAAAACTGTGGTAGTCCCAGTCTGGATCCCTGGGGTGTTTCCTTGATACAGTAAGAAAGACCCATAAGACGATGGTGTGTCTGAGTTTCTACATGTTCATCCTCCCTTAGTATTCCATAAAGCTTCCTCTTTTCTTTCTCCTCGGGGTGCATTTTAGGAGCTGATGGGATACAATATGTTGTGTTGTGATTGATTTTCACGTGACAGGCAACAGAACCAAGAAGAGACAATGCATGGAGGCACAAATCAAAAAAATATAAATAACTGAAATTTAAAAAAAGTCAAAGGCAAGATTTTTCTAATTGCAGTTGAACATAAATTTAGCATTTCATTCTACATTCAGAATAACAGGATTTTCCTTTGGAAGGACCATACATTTTAACTTCAACGTCTTTGTCCTAATAAAGTAAGACTAAGGAGAATGACATATAAACTGACAATCATGCGGAGACAAACACATGGACATAATTTTCACTTTAGAAGTGGGGGGGACACGGGGTGGGGGGGGGGTTGGGGGGGGGTTCTTTACAGTATGCTCTAATGGGAAACAACACAAACGGTTTCAACACAAACGGTTGTTTTCCGCTTGGTCCTATAGCTCAACCAGTGTCAATTTAATATAAAGTAATATTGTTTTTGGATGGTAAAAAGTGCAGGAGTGCACTTGACTTTGGAAAAAGTGGGGGGGACATGTCCCCCCTGTCCCCCCCCCCCCCCCCCCCCCCAAAATTACATCCATGGACAAACACTTTTTTCAGTCATGTATTTGCAGCTTAGATCCAGAAGGTGCTTCGGAGGTTTGTTTTATAATTTTGGGACAAATTACTGTACAATTGTGATTTTGCAAGAAATGATCATGCGCCACAGTAAGATCACTTGCATCCCCTCAGCTCATGCGAACACTGTCCCACAGCACGTGTCACGATGGTACTTTGGTTTTGACACTTCTCTCTTCAGAGGAGGTTATGGCCATCACATCATGGTGGGGGAAGGGACGTGGCCATTAAAACAGGATTACTGTATCGCCTCTGACAGCCACTTTAACGGTGGGAAGCTGAGCCAGTGTTTATCACTAGTGTGCTTCGAGGAATCGCCCCTTGCACTCACTCACATGCCATTCCTTGTATTTAGTCAGAGTGACGTCAGGGTCCAGCATCAGTGGACTTAGGTGCACACACTTACTCGTGGGGCTGGTGTAAATAACACTAGGGGGGTGCTGTGGTGAATTTTACACAGTTGAAGGAGAAATAAAGTCTAGCTGGATAAACAGTGATTCAAAAGGCGCCTAGTTAAGGGAACAGTGGCACTCAGATAGATAATTAAGAAGAGGTGATTGTTTACCAGATGGGTTTTAATCTCCCAAAACCTTCATTTTCTTTAATTCAGAGCCTACATTTACTCATTCATCATGTTTAAAAAAGCATTTTCTTGCCCTTACAATGCAAAAATGACACAAACACATCTGGGAAAGACCCAGAATCTTAAGAATATTATATAAATATATTAAGTTAGCATCATTCTCTGCTCTGTAATTAGTTGAAGATCATCCATAAATAATTAGTAATAATTGGCCTTAATTCTGAAACTGGTTGTGGTTCTTCCTAAAGTGTGGGTGTATTGTCCTGGTCCGTGGACCAGATGTCTACTCGCCTCCTCTCTACAATGACAGCTCTGCCTGGTGTTCTTAGTCCACCTGCTTAATGATGCATTAAGTCAGCGTCTCTTCTTCCTTTTTTCCTCCAACACACACACACACACACACACACACACACACACACACACACACACACACACACACACACACAAAACGTCCTCCCTCTTTAGTAGCACACACACTCAGTCATGTCTTTGTCTTTCTTTCTGCTCCTCCAGTTCTACTCCTGAAGTCTAGTCTCACTCATGCGTTTCTTTGGTTATTGGAGCAAGAACTTGTTCTGGAACAATAATCGATATCTTTCTAAAAAGCAAACAGAAATCTGTTATAGTCTTCATGAAAAACTGCTTTCCCAGATCTCGTCAGTACTTGTAGGATGTGTGTGTGTGTGTGTGTGTGTGTGTGTGTGTGTGTGTGTGTGTGTGTGTGTGTGTGTGCGTGGATATGTGTGTGTGCGTGGATATGTGTGTGTGTGTTTTATTCTGTGTTCCTGTCAGTCAGGAACTCACATGTTGTTAGTTTGGCAGAACCACTGTAATCTCCTCTCAGATGGTTTATACCACTAAGAGAACAGATTACACAGGGTTTATTGACTTGTGGCTCACCCCCTTACCCCCTCCCACGCTAGAGAATCCTGTGGGTTTGTGTGTGTGTGTGTGTGTGTTCAGCACTGAGTTTCTGTTTGTTTTTGACCATCCATCCATCTATTTTCTTCTGCTTATCGGGAGTCGGGTCGTGGGGGCAACAGCCTAAGTTGAGAGGCCCAGACTTCCCTCTCCACAGCCACTTAGGCCAGCTCTTTTGGCGGAATCCTAAAGTGTTCCCTGGCCAGCCGAGAGACTTAGTCCGACCAGCGTGTCCTGGTAACCCCTAGATAATTGCTGCCCCCCCCCCCCCCCCCCCCCCCAAAAGCCAGTGTTAATAAATCATATTAATGTTCACTCAAACCACAAATTGATCGTATTTAGTTACGACATAATTGTAAAACAGTTAAACAATAAAAACAATGCAATTAATGAGTAAAAAAAATCTAAATTGTAAAAAAAATTAAAAAATAACACATATGTTTCTGCTGCTCACCCTTTTAAAAAAGTTTTTATCTCCATAGTTTTTTAGGTGAATTAAACAAAAAAACACACATTTTTAAATTAAATTGAAATAACATTTAAATTAACTGAAATATATTTTTCCTGAAAATTTTGTGTTTGTAAAATTGAAGTTAAATGTTTTGGATACGTACTTTAATTTTTTTTTTTTTTTATAAAAACCACGACTGGTGTTTAGCGCTATCTCGTTTCCTCTGGCAATACAGGCTTCCAGTTCTGGCAGAAGCGTCAGAGGAAAGTCACTCGAGGGGAGGAGCTAGTGTTCCGTAACCTTGTTTGCGTTCACTGTTTGCATTGCTGGTTTGCAGATTCGCCATAGCAGCTTTAAGACCGTTGTTTTAATAAACTGCTGCAATTTAGTTGAATTCATAATCAGCAAGAAACTCAAGAACTGACAGCTGATTAAAACACAATCAGTAATATAGTTTCATGTACATCTCCAGCTTAATCCTATAATGCAAATCATCCAGAGCTCTGAGCAGCAGTGTTGTTAGCAGAAGCTTCTCAGACTTTCGTGTTCGGATCCAGACTTAGACTCAAAGCAGCGCTGACTCTTAAAATCTGTGACTCACACATTTTCAGCCTCTGGTGGCTCCTGACTGTCAGGACAACCCAAAGAAGGCTGACAACAAAAAATTTGTCTAAGCCGTCCCACAAACAGAGAAGGACACAATGGGAGTCCACTTTTAGCAGGCAGAAGTCCCAGTTGTAGCTTTTCTTTTCCTCTGTTTGGCACTTTTTCATCTGTCTGTCAAGTGTCACTTTTTGCTGCATTGTAAAACTGACAAATACTTTTTTTTGATGTGTCAAGAATATACTGGCAAGTAAGCACAAGGTATTAATTAATTATTTTCTTATTGAAAGACCCTTAGAGTTGGGGTTAATTTTAACAAGAAAGCAAGTTGTCATGATTAAAGTTCCTGGGGTCTCTATAAAACTGAGCAGAATATTTACTAAAAGTCAGCTAAAACTCAGCAAAAGTTTGTCTACGCAAATAATTTTTTTGATCTATTAAACACTTAATAAATCACACCCTTCCTAGAAAGGGGCTCAGCTGTTTTGGGATCATATCTTGCCTCCTACACACATTCTGCCATAAATGGTCAGTGCATAACCAAGAGGTATAGAAAATTCAGTTTTACTGAGCCTGTAATGGAGGTGCTTGTGCAAGAGGTACCAAACTCAAAACATAAAAAAATGGTCGGTGGCGGCTCCTGATGACATATCTCCTAGGCAACCGGGGCGGAACAAAGACATCAGGGCGAGGTTCCTTGGCATTTGCCGTGTTCGAGTTGAGCAGCGCCTCGCCTGGAAACCAGACGGAAGCAGCAGGGGGAGTGGCTGAAAGCCGGCGTTTAAGTCAGACACAATTTCCTGCATGTGTAGCTCGGGGGAGACGATGGATGAAGATATCGCGTCAGCGCTCACACTTGTTAAATTTTCAATTTTAATTCTGCTGAAACACATCCTCACGTGCTTGTGGATATCATATATTGTATATGAAAACATGACTGTAATAATAAGTAAAGGTTATCAGCTGTAGCTTCAGTGTGCTCATAGGAAACGTGACAAAGAACACTAAACACGTTTATCTTTATGGCCTATATAGTTGTCATCATCAACGTAACATGATTTACAGAATACATGTGACCAACTAACATTTCATGTTCTACCACCGGATGTTTGGATCAGAATATGAACCAATCAGATCTTAGGTCAGGTGAGAGCCAGGCGTTTCCCGTCATGCCCTAGGTTTTGCAGCCGGTGGAGAGCAACTGCAGCGCCTTGCTCCAAAATCTGCGGCCGCCTTGATCTCACGAGGTTATCATTGCCTACGTATGCATGACATCAGAGCAAGTCGGTGTCAAGTCGGACACAAATCTAACCGGCATGCACTGCTCGCCGATCACCGCTGGTCTAATCTGCGCAGAACTGGCTCATCTCGAACACAGCCATTGAGAAACACCCAGTGTGTTGGGTCCTTCGGGTCCTTTCTGCAGTCTGGTAGTAGTGGCAGTTGGCCACACAAGTGCCTGATTTATTTTTTTGTTTTTTTAATCGACTTCAAAAAAACATTTTGGCCGATGGCTGATATAGACAAAAAATGTATATATCAGTCGGCCTCTCCTCTGATCTCAATCAACCAAACATCTTCACCTGGGACTTGATTATCTCCACCTGTGTTCACTATAATTTAAGCTCCTTGCAGCCACAGCTCCAGTGCCAGAAGACCTTAATCAGAGGCTCTCAATCCTGGTCCTGGAGGGACGGTATTGAGCTCGTTTTCATTGTTCCTCTGCTCCAACACACTTGATTCAGGAGTTGAATCACCTGTTCAGCAGCTTCTCTAGCTCCGAAGAAGCCTGTTATTCACTTGCTGATTCAAATCCTGTGAGTTGAAGCAGGGAATCAACTTAAATAGGCTGGATATTGTCCATTCAGGAGCAAGATTGAGAATCCCTGACCCATTTCCCTCACGAGGTTTGGAAGCCTGTTTGAGTTCATATCCAGCCATGCAACGCCAAGTCAAGTCAAGCCAAACCAAGCCAAGTAAGCATCTGCTTTGTCAAATCCATTACTGACATTCAAGCTGAGTCAAGTCTGACTGATTCCATGCCACGCCACGCCACGCCAATACTAATCTTCCTACAATTACCAGTTTTGTGTTTGCTGAATCCTTGGATTCCTTTGATTATTCCAAAATGATCTGGCACTGATGTAATGGAGGGAGCTTATGAAATGGTGAGTACAAGAAGAGTTAATCAAATCTCAGTTGAACATGTTGAGTGCAGAAAGGCATGAAAGCGTCCAAGTCTTCTAAATAATCTTCAGACAGTGGAATATATGTGTGGGCTGAATCATAACCAGCGCTTTAAATGGATGCTTTGCAAATTTGTCATATTTTTAAATCATTTTCTTGAGCCAATATGTGCTAAAATAACCTTTTACAGGGTTAATGAAATGCCACTCAGACCATTACCGCCCCCTGTGGCCAGAATACAACACTTGCAACTTCGGTGTGGTGGGCCGCCATCTGTTGGACTTCAAAAGAAATTGAAAAAAAAAAAAAAGTGGTGGACAGGCCATCAGTGAGTTCTGGAGAATCCCAGAATGGCCAATGTGCTCCAGGACTGATGATTGTCTTTCACTGAGGCACATCAATGGCAGAAGAACACTTGAGTGGCCTCAGCTCAGAAGTTGCATATAATGACCCCAATGATGACTTTCCTTGCAGAAAATGAGTGTGCATCTTCAAAAGGCATCTGCTATTGTTGAAAGCGGCTGTTCATATGACCTGTGCCTATACGTTATAAACCTAAAAGGCATTTCATTAAGCTTGTTTCCATTGCCAGAACTTCAGGGTAACTTCTGGGAGGGGAAAACTGACTGAGACATAAGATGTCCCGGTCCTCTCAGCTGTTGTGTCTTCATTCAAATTCAGCCCTTTCACAACTTTGCACAGACGTCAGCATATAGTGACTGTTTTGACACGAAAAAGCCAAAACGGTGTGCACAGTAACACTAAAAAGCATTTATTCGGTCGAAGTATATCATAATTTAATATATTTATAGGACGAGAGCAGCTGTGTGATGTAAAATGTGGTGTTCAATGACCAGAAGAAGCTATGTTTTTTACGGTACTGTGTGAGACAACAAAGACCTCCATGAATTACGTCGTCGTAGGGGAATTTCGCCTTGTTTTCCGGTGTCAGGAGTTACTTTTTCAACACAATTGGCGCTTATATTCTTTCGCTTCCATTCTGCTTCACCAGTAACTCATAATTTTACTATTGTTGGTTGTTTTGGACAGTAGCCACGTTTACATGCACACATTTAATTGGATTGAACGCCCAATCAGATAAAAAATTCTGCATGTAAACATGTCAATCGGAATGTTCTGATCTGATTCGGCCCGATCGGAATTAAATTTCAATCCGATTAAGAGACGTGGTTTTGTCCGATCCTCATTCCGATTGACGTGCATGTACACAGCCATTTGGATTGTTGGGGTAAAATAATGCCCACTGCGCATGTGTGCAACAGCTAGCGAGCCTCCCCGCTGTCATTTAGACTGCCTGATAAAAAAAATGATGGCCTAATTAAGGAGCGCTGGCTTTTAAATATGATGGCAAGCCGTCCCCGTTTCAGTACTATCTGATCCAGAACTTGCATTTTGTGGAAGTAAAATAAAAATCTGATTATTGCACAAATCATTCGACTAACGTGTCCTAGTCAGTACTGGAAACACGCAGATTCATTTTGGGTTTGCAGCACGGATCCCCGTTTCTGTGAACGCAGCAGCTGTTTCTGCAGCAGGTGGATGGAGAGACGTGCTTGTTAAGAAGACAGGGTTAACGCCTGGGACACACCGGCCGCCGAAGCACCGCAAAACGGGGACCGCCTTCATTCAGCTCCCTTGTTATTCTATAGGCCACATGGGCCGCCGAAGTGCCGCGCGCAGGTGTCAGTACAGGATCTGCTCGGGTGCAGGATCGGCTCGGGGTCCTTCGACTGCCGACGACGTCAAAGTAGTTGATTGGCTGAACATGAAGCTTACGGAAGTTACGTTATCACGTTATGATTTTGATTGGTCAGAACAACTTTGCGGTCGTAGTCTTAGCGTTTGTAATCCTGTAGTCCAAAAATCAACACTTTTTGGAGGAATTATGTTTGAATTTCTAAAGGAAATGTAAAATATAAGCAAATGATAAACGGTGACCCTCAAAAGCTCTTGATGTTGATGAAATAAGGCAAAATAAAATATAAGAACTTTATTGAAAGACACTAAGTAATATTTTGAGTCAAAGAATGTATTTAGATAACAACTAAGGAAATATACAGACAAACTCCACATTAATACAAACAGATGTGGCTTCACATATAAGAACTGTTCTATTTTTTGTCAGTCCGATGTTGGTTTTATGCAGTTTCACATTCTTTACAGAACAAAGATAATGTGGTGTTTTATTAACAAATTACAATTATAAAGAAAACATTTAGGTGTTAACAAACAAGAATTTATTAACAAAACTGCTGATGTCTTTCCAAAACGTGTGTGTGAAAGCCGAGTAGATTTGCAGTAATGTGACGTCATCGGCAGTCGAAGGACCCCGAGCCGATCCTGCACCCGAGCAGATCCTGTACCGACACCGGCGCTCCAGCCCGTGCCGTGCAGCGATCGTTTTGGCATCTGCTCTGTTTTTTCGCAAGCCGCGGGTGAACCGCGTCAATTCTGGCAGGAAGTCAAACCTAGACATAAGAGGCAGGCGGTAAATTTAACAAAATAAAGCATTTCAAAATAAAATTCCGCAATAGTCAAATGTGTTCATAAACAGACACTGCATAAAAACCACACGAACACACACACACACACACACACACAGCGAACTTGTGTGTGTGTGTGTGTGTGTGTGTGTGTGTGACCACATGAAGGGGATGTGGTTTTGGGTGTCTTTCAACCGGAGCAAACAGGACAGAGTGGCAGAAAGTCGTAGGCCAGCTATTAACCACTGGTTCACACCATAGGTTCACACACACACACGCCGACAAACACACACAAACAGCAAGGGGGAGGTGGGTGTAGAGGAAAAGAGCAGAGAAAAGGCAGAGAGGAAATGGAGGACACCAAGTGGTTAAAAGAAAAACTACAGCTGAGCTGAGGCGCGCCTCGACCGGAGCGGAGAAGCAAGCGTCTGGTCTGAACTGAGGAGCAGCGAGTAGCGGCCGAATTTCGTGAGCGCTTCGCCTCCCGGCGCTTCGGCGGCCGGTGTGTCCCAGGCGTCATCACACAGACCTGGTTTGAGTTTAAGGAGGCTGATGTTCAGTAGAAAAACATCCTCAGTTAAATGTTACAGGTGATTTATGTCAAAACATGCAGATGAGATGAGATGCGGTTCGTTTAACACGTGATGAACACGGGCTTCCAGACTTTTAGAACATCTCCTGTTATTTAGTTTGAACCGACTTTTCTCAACAGTTTCAGCTGATTGTCACATTTTATTAACAATAAGCTACAACAGAGCTCAGTAATGAGCCTGAAACCCCCCACTCACACAGCCGTCACGTCAGACCTGCGGACCAGCTGATCAGGAGGCAAAGGCAAGGATAACCATGGATATGTCCCCCCTGCCCATAACCTTGGGCAGGGGGGACATGTCCCCCCCACTTTTTCCAAAGTCAAGTTTTGACCCCTGCACTTTTTACTATCCAAAAACAATCGTCGTCATCGTTGTCTTCCTCCGCTTATCCGGGTCCGGGTCGCGGGGGCAGCATCCCAACTAGGGAGCTCTAGACTGTCCTCTCCCCGGCCACTTCCACCAGCTCCTCCGGCAGGACCCCAAGGCGTTCCAGGACCAGATTGGAGATGTAACCTCTCCAACGTGTCCTGGGTCGACCCGGGGGCCTCCTGCCGGCAGGACATGCCCGAAACCCCTCCCCAGGGAGGTGTCCAGGAGGCATCCTGACCAGAAGCCCAAACCACCTCAACTGACTCCTTTCAATCCGGAGGAGCAGCGGTTCTACTCCGAGTCCCTCCCAAATGTCCGAGCTCCTCAACCTATCTCTAAGGCTGAGCCCGGCCACCCTACGGAGGAAACTCATTTCGGCCGCTTGTATCCGCGATCTCGTTCTTTCGGTCATTATCCAAAGCTCATGACCATAGGTGAGGATTGGGACGTAGATCGACCGGTAAATCGAGAGCCTGGCTTTCTGACTCAGCTCCCTCTTCACCACGACAGATCGGCTCAGCATCCACATCACTGCAGACGCCGAACCAATCCGCCTGTCGATCTCCCGATCCCTCCGACCCTCACTCATGAACAAGATCCCGAGATACTTAAAGTCCTCCACTTGAGGTAGGACCTCTCCCCCAACCCAGAGTTGGCATGCCACCCTTTTCTGGTCGAGAACCATGGTCTCAGATTTGGAGGTGCTGATCCTCATCCCAGCCGCTTCACACTCGGCCGCGAACCTACCAAGCAAGAGCTGAAGGTCAGAGCTGGATGAAGCTAGGAGGACCACATCATCCGCAAAAAGCACAGACGAGATTCTCCTGCCACCAAACTCGACACACTCCACACCACGGCTGCGCCTAGGAATTCTGTCCATAAAGGTCATGAACAGAACTGGTGACAAAGGGCGGCCCTGGCGGAGTCCAACCCTCACTGGGAACAGGTCTGACTTACTACCAGCTATGCGGACCAAACTCACGTTCCTCTGGTAAAGGGACTGAATGGCCCTTAACAGAAAGCCACCCACCCCATACTCCTGGAGCGTCCCCCACAGTGTGCCCCTGGGGATACGGTCATAAGCCTTCTCCAAATCCACAAAACACATGTGGATTGGTTGGGCAAACTCCCATGCCCCCTCCATCACCCTTGCAAGGGTATAGCGCTGGTCCACAGTTCCACGGCCAGGACGAAAACCACATTGCTCCTCCTCAATCTGAGATTCAACTATCGATCTGACCCTCCTCTCCAGTACCTTGGAGTAGACCTTTCCAGGGAGGCTGAGGAGTGTGATCCCCCTATAGTTGGAACACACCCTCAGGTCACCCTTCTTAAAGATGGGGACCACCACCCCAGTCTGCCACTCCACAGGAACTGCCCCTGATGACCATGCAATGTTGCAGAGACGTGTCAACCATGACAGCCCTACAACATCCATAGCCTTGAGCCACTCGGCTGCGAACCGCTCCAGCAAAAGCTGAAGATCACGTTCTGATGAAGTCAACAGGACCACATCATCTGCAAAAAGCAGAGACCTGATCCTCAGGCCACCAAAACCGATGCCCTCCACACCTTGGCTGCGCCTAGAAATCCTGTCCATACAGGTTATGAAGTTCTTGAAATATTTACCCTGAAGTTCAAACAAATGGAAACGCACCTAATATAGTCATTTTGTAATGAGGATGGCCTCAAAATAGTTCCTCCCCTCACAACATTCTTCTAAGGAGAGTACTGAAAGTTATTTTTTTCCACTTCAAGCACTGATTATAACTCACTTCTTTGTGCTTCTTGTGTGACTCATATTCACAACTGTTTGTGTTGTTTTGCAGTCTTATGTTGCTGGATAAAGTGTTTGAGCTCGTTTCTAGCGTGCCTGTTGCCCTTCTCTCAGCAGGAGTCAGACAACACTGGGGACGTGGCCGTTGTCTATATGCCTAATCTCGTCTGTCCATCTGTCAGGTCTGTCTGGCCAAATCAGATCACAAACAGGATTTTCCGTTCCACCCTCAGATTAACAGGTGGCTTTTCAAAGCACCAAATAACTCAATCATTTGTTTCTTTTCTTCTCAAACCTCCCCAAGGATGTTTCTCTCCATGCAGTGTATTAGTCATTTGTTTTATTCTCCTGTTAGGGGCGGTCAGCGGGGTTATCTAGCTAAAGTCTGCATCGTGTGTATAAAGCTTGTCACCACTTGTCCCCTGGAGTCGGACGAGACCTCAGCCATCTCTTCCAGCTGAACAGTCAGGCATTACGAAGCAGTCTTGGTGACCTCTGAGACACACGCTTTGTCCCTTTGCATGATAGTTCCTCTTCTACTTTTCTACTCTTTGTAATCCTCCCCTGCCTTTTGGTGCAGTTCTCTGTATGCTTCCTCGTGTTTTTAGTTTTTGACTTAAGTGTTTCTGATCTAACCTTAAACTTTCCCATCCGTCATACGGTAGTTTGCATTGATATGGAAAGTAAAGAATATACTGAAAGGTTTAGAGCAGTTTTTGAAAAGGTCAGTGAATATAAATGAAAGAAAAGCCAATTTTAGATGCATCGCTGCTGCTCAATGATTTAAAAATAAGAATGAAATCAAACACAGGAAGGCTGTTTTTAAAAGATGTGAAGATTAAACAAAAAGAAACCAAAGGTTTAGCATTTCTTCATTCTTTTACACCAGAGATTTGAACCAAGATCGTCTTGAGAAATAAAGTTACAACTATAGACAAGCACAATCTATGTTATTGCAATATCTCAAATGAGTTACTACTCAAGAGTGTGTATTATTGCCTGATTAACTGAAAATATTAAACCTAATAAATTTTACAAGTTAGAGATTTTTTATAGTGTGATTTTAAAGGAGTGAATTACTTGTTTAATCGATACATTTGCAGTGGTCTCTAGAAGGAATGAGTGCCTTGGAGGCCCAACTCAGGGCACCAAAATGCCCACAAACCCTTGTCTCAGCAGGTCAAGTCTGCAGCATCACAGCTGAGCCTCAGTCACAGAATTTGGAGTCTTTATTTCCTGATATTTAGAATTTCGCCCAGGATTGGATAACAGCAACACGACTACCACTGACTTGTAACGTGAATGTGTAATCGCCATAAATAACACAAGCCTGAAGGAGTTCTGCCATGAAATGGAGTTGCTAATGCTAACGGTTAGCTTAAACTAGCCGAGACATCCGCTGCTGTTTCCTGGGAGTCCATGAACACTAATTCACAGTGTGTCATAAATCTGTCAGGATTTTCAAATCCTAGAGTTTCACCATCTATTTTATATCAAAAGCCAATGCAGGAGACAGGAGAAAATTGGGGGGGTGGGGGGGGGGGGGCAAGTAATTCAAATTGCGCCCACATTTTCTAAGTTAATACACATCTCTTTTAACATTGGTAGTTTTTGCATCTTTACTGTTCCCCTGCTTCAGCCCCCACCCCCTGCGCAGCGGCTGGAAACTCACTGTTGTGCCTGCAGCCTCTTAGAGTTCCTGCAGGTCTAAACATTGAAAGAACAATTTCATTTTCTGTTCCTCACTTCTGATTACCTTCAATGGTGTCTGTTTGTTGCAACCACCAGGTACAAAAACTAACTTGTTTATATTTGACTATTTTTCTGTCCTGTCTCTGTTTATCTTCCTGCATCTCCTCTCAATCCTAAAGAAAAACTGCTACCTGGCTTCATATACATTCACCTCATGAGTCACCTTTGAACTGCAGTTCTAAAAGATCTCCCGACCGCAAATATAGCGGAGTGCATGCCGCGCGTAGACCGCACCAGTGCAGTGAAGTCACCGGAGGACGAAACAGGTGATGCACTCCGCAGCAGCGTAACGCATCAGGCACAAATAAAAGACAGAAAGTATAAACGGATATGAGCCGACATAAACGATCGCGTAGGGATGCTCAATTAATCGAATTTTAATCACGATTACGATCTGAGTTTTGAACGATTATAAAAAACAAAACAAGCCGATTATTTGCTCCTCCCGCCTGCGCTGCCCCGAGTTGCAAATGAAGCACTCCTCCCACAGTGTTGCCAACTTAGTGACTTTGACGCTATTTCTAGCAGCTTTTCAGACCCCCTTCTTGACTTTTTAACTTAAAAGTACCTGGCGAACACCTCAGAAACATCTCTGGTAACAGCTACTTTCTGGATAACTGTCGTCGACATTTCCTGCAGGTTAGCTAAACACTCCGCCTGCGCTCCTGACCGTTCTTCAGGACATTAGGAAAGGGAATGATGCAGTGATGTGTCGGTCGCTAAAGAAACGGCTCTCAGAGCCGGCTCCTTGTTGGATTAACCAGAGTGAGTGACACACACACCGCACCTACGGACTCCTGAGCCGCTAAAAATGGCTAATGTGCGTGTGCGGCGTGCTAAGCACACGTGCAGCTTGCCCCTGATTGCTGTGAGACCGGGTTGGGGGGGGGTGGGGGGTGCAGCTGTGGTTTAGACAGTTATTACATTAACGGATGGACTTGTAAATAAATAGTTTATAAATAAGGTAGAAATAGATAGAAATAAGTTTCTCACGCTGATAACTAATAACTAATCTCTCTGAGAACACGGTGCTAGTGCACTCTCCTACAGCACCTTGACACGACTAAATAAATGTTATGCAACATTTTGTGAACATCAATTTATTTGCATGTATTTGTTATAAATGCCACTGTATAATTCTTGCTGTCAGTATTTGCAAGATATTGGTATTTGGGTCTGTACTGGTTAGACTTAAATGAGTTCAACCAAGGTCTATAGCCCTTGGGTCATAGACTATGAGCTGTAAGTATATTGGTCTTTTTATACTGGGAATCAGGAGTTATTTTAGTGATCATCTTGTTTCTTATTTTGTCCTGATTGTGCCCTGAGTAATTTTATGACTGAATAAAAACAAATAAAATCAACATAAATTGAAAAATCGTCCTAAATAATCGTGATCTCAATTCCAGTCACCATAATTGTGATTATTATTTTTGCCATAATCGAGCAGCCCTATCGCGTGTTAACTTTGTTTTTGAGGTGGCCACACTTTGAGAATGTTACTGTGGCCGTTGTTAGGACGCATCTGTCTGGAGCGCGTCAACGATCAGAGCTCTGTGCCTCTCAGCTCAAAATAATCCCTGGAGAGTCCACATGAATAATGTAATATAAGTAGAACCAGGATCGTTTTTGGGCTCCCCCTGGGTGTGGAAGTTGAGGGCTTCCAGGATCTCCCTTTACTTCACCTGTAATTCGAACCCTGCGTATAGCACAAGTTTGTCACGTGAGTTGTCAGATCCTAGCAGACAGTTGTAGGGTGACCAGATCCCAACTTGCCAAATGTGGGACAGAGACTACTCAATGACGGAAAACGTGAAGTTCCAATATAATGAGAAAAAAAATGTATTTTCTGCCTTTTAGCCCTAACGTCACTGTTACATATATGTAAAACTATTATTATCATCATTTATTTCTTGTATATATTTCATTTGAATTCAACATGAAGAAGCACACAGCAAAAGCTTTACTATTTCACAGTTCCTCTCACGTTACCACAACATAACTCAGGCTCTTTGGGCCTTCTGTAGTGGCTCTGATCATTTTAATAATATAGATAGGCCCACAATAATAAAAATAATGCAGGTTTAAGCAGCTTTTCAGAGTTTTCTTTGAATGTTTCCCACAACAGAATGACAGCAAAAGTACCAGTAACATGTTTTAGGTCTATTTATGTTTGTTTTTAATTAATTTTCCACTAAAGTCAGCATCTCATTGAAAAAATGTTCATACTTTTTTGCTATTTTTTTCTTAATTCAGAAACAAAACGTTTTTTTGTAAACATGACAACACACCTGTAGCATCATGAAATGTCCTGTTTTTGACCTAAAGGTCACGATCTGCTGCGTCTGCTCGAGTGGAGACATAATGTCTCTGACACAGGCCTAATCTGCATGAGATACTGGTCAAGGCCTTTCACGCCTCTGCTCATCTGAACTGCTTCACCTCTACAGCTCAAGACAAGACGGAGAACTCTTTTGATAAATACATAATCAAACAACATTTGTTATTACCAATAAAAATGTGAGCCCAATGTTCAATCAATCTGTGAAATGACAATGTTATTACTTGATATTATAATTCTGTAATCAGTAATATTTTACAAGTAATTATAATCTTGGACAGCTGCACTAGACACGTGATGACACAGAGTAATGCTAGAGTCACATGACACATTTCCTTTTGTCTGATCCAATCAGAACCTTTGTTTCTGATGCGAGGCGTGGTTTTCTGTGGTGTTTGTCTAAGCCCTCTTTTGCATGTCAAATTCTGATTCGCCAGTAAACCGAAATATGACAATTATAAAAACTATCCCACGTCACCTTTAGTTCAGTTCAAAGCGTTCTTGAGAAGTTCGGACAGGCCATCCGAACACCTCTTCAGCCGAAAGAACCTTGCTCGACAAGCTGGATAAAATCTGTTGCACGTTACACCTGACCGCTACGGTTCCTTCAGAATAAAAGCTGAACCTCACGACCCCTTCAGGGTCTCGCTGACGCCAATAATAACCTGTCGTGACCTGGGAGCATTCCAAGACTAGACTGGTCGTTACCGCTGCTGTTTCTACTGGCTTCTGTACCAAGGAGGGTCCACGGACCTCGACATTCTGGATCTAAACGGAGGCTTCCCCTGGGGTACATAGACCGACAGATGGCGTTTCATGTGTGTTATAAATCTCCTACTAAAGTTTAGAGCGAAACATTCACTCCCACTCAGAACTAAATGCTTCTCTGGATACGAGGTTCTTATAACAACATTCCACACATATACATCATCCATCTCACGTCTCATTCCACCTAGTTCATCAGTACACAGAGTGTTTAAAGTTAGTCTTGTTCTTAATTATGAACCTGACTCTCTCTCCCTTTCCTCGGGGTTAATATGAAGTGCCACGTAATCCCTGCAATAAAAAGTTCTGATCTTCTGCTTAAAATATTCAAAGATCCATCAGATTGATATTTCATATTTCTATGGAATCGGACAATTTATGGTTCATAAGTAAGATGTAAACTACCCATCGTTACACATCTCTTCTAGATTTTAGGTGAGGGAAATGAACATCAGATTCTAATCTCTAAAAAATTCTAATCTAATCTAATAAATGTTTCTTAGAGTAACTTTTTGCCTCAAATTTCTGAGAATAAGTTATCAAAGCTTCCATTTATTCTCTCATTATTTCTTCACTGTGCTTTAAGGTGCTCAGCATGTACGCAGGTATCTGAAACAGCAGCATCTCGTCTGTGTAACGCCGGGGACAGACTGGCCGCCGAAGCGCCGCGAAACAAGAGACCGCCTTCATTCGGTGCCCTTGTTATCGTATTCTATAGGCCACATGGGCCGCTGAAGCGTCGAGCGCCGGCCAGCCCGCGCCATGCAGCGATCGTTTCGGCATCTGCTCTATTTTTCTCGCGAGCCGCGGGTGAACCGCGTCAATTCTGGCTGGAAGTCAAACCTAGACATAAGAGGCAGGCTGGTAAATTTAACAACATAAAGCATTTCAAAATAAAATTCCGCAATGGTCAAATGTGTTCGTAAACAGACACTGCATAAAAACCACACAAACACACACACACTCAGCGAACTTGTGTGTGTGTGTGTGAGACCACATGAAGGGGGTGTGGTTTTGGGTGTCTTTCAACCTGAGCAAACAGGACAGAGAGGCAGAAAGTCGAAGGCCAGCTATTAACAACTGGTTCACACCATAGGTTCACACACACACGGACAAACACACACATTCAGCAAGGGGGAGGTGGGTGTAGAGGAAAAGAGCAGAGAAAAGGCAGAGAGGAAATGGAGGACACCAAGTGGTTAAAAGAAAAACTACAGCTGAGCCGAGGCGCGCCTCGACCGGAGCGGAGAAACAAGCGTCTGGTCTGAACTGAGGAGCAGCGAGCAGCGGCCGAATTTCGTGAGCGCTTCGCCTCCCGGCGCTTCGGCGGCCAGTGTGTCCCCGGCGTTATTAGAATCTCCATTGTGTTTATCATACCTGTCTGATTACTGAAAAACCTGCTTTTGACCTCTTCATATCAGACTCCGTGCCAAGACATGAAAAAATTACTCAGAAACAACAATGGCTCTGTTGAGTATCTCTGAACACGTTTAAAACCGGGCGTACACTGTGCGACTTTTTCACTTTTACGAGCCGATTTTCCACTCGTCCGAGAATCCACAAGATCGGGGCGAGTTTTGCGCTGAGCGTCGTGTAGTATACGGGGGTTACGAGAGGCGATTAACACCACGTGACCATCGGAGAGCGATGGGAGGATCAGCAATCGTGAGCTTGCACGGGTTTCTGGCGTGTTTGATATTTTGCTCGTCCCTCGTGAGGGTATCGCACTGTTGAAGCGGCGCTGCGAGCAGCTGCGACCCAAAAAGTATCAGAACCACTCACGGTGCATGCGCAATCATGCATCAACACCGCTCTCCTGCTATTTACCTAATAACACACGTTGTTTGTTTTTATTTCTACACGTTTTTTTTACTCACAAAGATGGTCAAGAAAGCGTGTTTGTCATGTTCATGTCAAATTAAACTGATCACAAAACACAGATTTACTTTCTTTATTTCGTTTTCCTCATCCAACCCCATAAATCCCTGTGTGTCCTCCTGTAGCGCTCCCGAAGGACAACAGGCAAGACAAAAAAGTCTGACGTAAGTAAGTCTGTGTAATGGTCTAATGGTCTAAGTTGAGAGACTGAAAATGACCGAACAGTTTTCAGGCGAGGCCGAGGCTCAGACTGAGGCCTTTCCCCGGAGCTAGCTCTTCGGTCACGTGGGTCTGATGCTCATTAATTATACAGAATTTTAGGCTTTTAATACACTTAAACAGAAGTGAGAAAAAAATCACCCCCCCTCAGAGTTGTCATGAGTGTAAACTAGATCATTTAAACCAAAAACATGTTTTGGAACCAGGCTGTAAACATGTTTATTTCTGCTGTGAAATTGGTATTTTTAACATAGGAGTCAATGAGGATTTGCTCGCTTCTGACACCAGCCCCTAGTGGGTGAGGGTGGAACTGCAATTTATTTCACTTCCAAGTTTGCTTCAATTTTTGACCTGCATTATGGGAGCTTGACTAAAACATGTTTATTCACTGAAATTTGATTAGGATTAATTGTGTAGACTGAAAAATCCATTTAGCATCTGACACCTACGAGTCAATAACTTACAATAAGGCTTTTTTAGGATTTTCTGGTGGGAGGTGGAGATGGGGTAATACATAAAGCGTCACTCGTCGTGATCTCTTTTTGCACGATAGGGTGAGATTCTCCAATTTTGGTCCAAGTCTTTTGTAATATTTACAAGTTTCTACTGTGACGACTGCCGTTTTCTATTAATGTTTCTTGTTACTTCATTTTTTTAACCATAAATTGTCTGCTGCTTGAATCAAAAGGGCCACTGTGAGTGCTTCTTTGTGAGTGCACTCCAGCTTGTTTGGGAGTTTCTTATTATTTCTCCAGAGGCAGTGAAAAGTGAAACTAACTTGTATTTGTGGCTAATCCACTGACTCCCGTGGCTCAAAATATCCTTCAGAAATCCTGCAGCGCTGATGATAAATCATTCATAAGGTGTTGGCAAATGAGAAGTCAAACTCATGCTGAAGTCTGGGAATATTTGTTCCTTTATTTTTGCTGCTTTTCTGTACCAGAAAATTCAAATTCAGGGCCGTTTATATTCTATTCATACCACCTGACTGTGAGGTAATATTGAAAAGAAGGGCAGTAATAGTATGAGTAGTCTGTGTGATGTGAGTGTGAATTCTGCATATTTTTCTTCATTATGATCTAGTTTAAAGGCACACTTGGCAGTTTTGCTAGCTTTTAGCACCCCCTAGTGTCCATTATTAATTATCTGTGGGCAAACCGAAAGCAAAACCTATCTCCTTGCTGTGTGTTTTTAACACCTTAAACTAACTGCTGAAATGTCTCCCCAGTCTTCATTGGTTTCTATATGTGTGATTCATCACTAAATAAACAAATCAGCCTTTTTCACGACCTAAAACATGGGAGAAAATGTGCTGGAACCAGCCATGTCAGCAAATATTTTTCCCAACAGAGCAGCTCGCCACTCTGAAGTTGCAAATCCGGTCTTCTGGCCACAGAGGGCAGTGGGGATCTGAGTGACATGTCATTAACCCCATATAAGCGTCATTTTAACACATACTGGCTCAAGAATTTTTTTTTTGAAAAATGAAAATGTTGCATAGTATGACTTCAAGATTTACCAAAATTAAGTTATCGCAAAATGAAAAGCCGAGTCTACCAGTAAAAAAGTGCATTTCTATAAACGTTTGCAACCTATCTTAACCTCTAAGAGAACTCAACATTCTGAACATAAAGAAACTGCAACAGTCAAGTCTACAAGTAATAAATGCATGGACCAGATTTCCTGCATCAGTTTGGGTTGGGATGTTTCTAATTTTAGCATTCCGATTGTAAATCTGACTGAGAGGTGATGAAAAGGACCCAAAAATAGCAGGCACAGAGGGAATAAACTGAACTTTAATCAAGGAAATAGGCTTTCAGGGCAGGAACTAAAGACACAAAACTAAGGGCAAACAGAACCATCTGAAACAGTGTGACCCAACAATGAGAGGAATGTGGCAGGTGATCACTAAAATAGAAGCAGGTGAACTGATATAGAACACATGTGTGAGAATAATATTTTGGAAAAATTTCAGTTTGATTTTAAAATACTTCATAGCACAGAGACAGCATTGCAGAAAGTTATTAATAGGGATGTCTGATATTATCAACCTACAATTAAAATTGGCTGAAATTGGCATTCTAAGTTAATATCAGAAAATATCTGTATCAGTTTTTTTTTCAGCTCTTCTCTTCTCTCCTAAAATCTACAGGAGAGGATTAGGGCATCTGAATTCTCATTACTTTTTTCTCCGAGTTCAGACTTTTTTTCAAGATGATTTAAAGGGACTATAAGGAAGTTTGACAGTCAAAACATGTATAGAAATAATACATTTCTTCTTCATAAATGTAAGTATGAGCAAGTGTCTGTCAGAACCTTCTAAGATGTGAAGAATAATCTGTCAAACACTTGTATGATAGCAGGTATGGATGTCTGGGAACTTCCTGTGTATAAATGGCAACAAGACAGAGGCCGGGCTGGTATTTCATTTTATTTTTTCATTCAAAGAAAAAGAAAACAAGATCAGAATAAAATCAGTAAACATAATATTCCATCCAAAATCCATTTTGTTTGGTCCTAACCTTGTTATCGATGCCTTTAGTATTGATTGTGGTGAGTTTAACTCACACTTGAGTACTTTGATTGTCCACCTTGGGGTCAAGATTGACCGTGGTTTTTGTTTAATGCTCATATAAATGGGGTTGTGGCTGCTTCTTATCATCTGAGACGTTTGTCCAAGGTAAAGCCATTTCTCTCCAGGCGTGATCTTGAAACTGTTGTCAGTGCATTCATAACATCACGCCTAGACCACTGCAACTCCATCTTTTTCTGAGTTAGCCAGAGTGCATTGTGTCTCCAGCTGATACAAAGTTCTGCAGGAAGGTTTTTGGAGGGCAAGCTGAAATTTCAACATGCTATCCCAATTTTAGCTGCACTAGAGTTTAAAGATGATTTTTTTTTCATTCTTATAAGGGTTTTTAAGTCCTTGAGTAGTCTAGCTCCAGCATATCTATCTAATATGTTTCAGACGGTATGTCTTCTCTTCGCTCTGAAAACTTGATGCTGCTCTTGGCCCCCATGTCTCGGCTGAAGAGGGAAATACTTTTTCAGCGGCGGGTCCAAGATGTTGAAATGAGCTACCATTACATATTAGGGCTGAATGATTAATTGCATATGCAATTAAATTGCAATGTGACAAAAGGAGATTTTCTAATCGCAACGGCTGGCAGCGAGTGGTTAGCACGATGCTAATATACATACATTCAATAACCCATAGGGATGCTAATATCGCCGATTACATTCTTACAAATTATGAATTAGGAACATGCCAAATGATTACATTTGTAGTCTAATAAAATGTAAAAACTGCCATCAATCAAATGAGTATAGACAGATATTTTAGTAAAACCAGAACACTGTAAGAGACTTTGGGTGTGTCCGAATCCACGGGAAGGATGCTTGTAAGAGTGCGATGACATCACAGCACAGCGACGAGTACTGTACGAATTCCAAGAATACTCATTCTCGCGCCCTCAAACGCGTCCTCGCTCCGCCCACATTTCGAGGACGGGTCTGTTGTATCCTCACAGAACAAGGCTATCCCAGCATGCTTTGCGCGCCGGCTGTGGATTTTCAACAGGCAGAGAAAATGGGGAGAGCTACGAAGATTTAAACGTAAGTTTGTTAAGAGCTAGCCATAGAAACCTTAAAAGCTTAAAGCGGTTCAGTTTATAGACATTTTTCGTTTGTATTTTTGTTTTTTAAATTACATTTTAGGCAGAAATCAGCCAGAACGAGTTTGTATCGCGGGTTCCAGTTATTCCCGTGTGTGTGTGTGTGTGTGTGTGTGTGTGTGTGTGTGTGTGTGTGTGTGTGTGTGTGTGTGTGTGTGTGTGTGTGTGGTGAATTAAACTTGTCATTTGTTTTAAGGACAACGGAGCAAAGAAGCGTTTTTATTAAGTTTAGAGGTGAAGAGTGAAGCTTTTGTTTACCTGTTTTGTAGCTACGTTTCACCGACAGCTGCCGGCTTCTTCAGGCTGATGCTGATGGTGGCGCATCACTTCCTTCTCCGTTTATCTGCGGGCAGCAGAGGACGTTGTCGCCCTCTACTGCCCGCTCTCCCCTCTCCGACGATGCAGTCCCATGCGTGGTCCAGCGTGTAAACTCCGCCGTCCCTGTTCCCACATCCACGTCTCCTTATCGCGATTGCTTCCTTGATCCATCTTTTGTATTTTTGTTGTTCAGTGGTTATGATCCGTGTGTTGTCCCAGTCCATTATATGGTTTTCTCTTAAGCAATGATCTGTTACGGCTGACTTTTTTATTGTACTTTCTGCTTCTTCTTTTGCTGCTCTTGTGTGTTTTCGATTTGCCTCTTTCTCGCACTCCTTTCTGTGTTCTATTGTTCGTGTGTTGAGTTGGCGTCCGGTTTCTCCTATGTATGTTTTATTGCAGAGTTTGCATGGGATTTCGTAGATGACTCCACATTTAAGTCCAGCTGGTATCTTGTCTTTTGGGTGCACTAGTCTGTTTCTAACTGTTGTGTATGGTTTTGTTGGTGTGTTTATGTTGTGCTTTTTCATTGTTGCTCTTATTTTTTCCGTTATGCCTCTGATGTATGGTAGGGTTATCACTGGTTTTGGTTCTTGTCTTTCTGGGTTTCTGGTTCTTTTTTTGGGGTTGTTCTTGGCTAGCAGGTGTGAAAGTAACTGAACTACGGAAGCTCTGCAGGGACAAGATGTCAAAAACACAAAAGACCTCAATAAACGGAACGTTCTAGGATGTCCAAGGAAGATCCTGCCTTTCTCGCCACTGATTGGCTAGAAAGGCTCTACTACAATTGGCTATTTCATGTAGCAGCAAACCGGCTGTCCTCGCTAAGTGCAGACTGTCCTTCTGCCACCAGCAGGGGAGTTTTGTAAAAAAAAGTGAACTTGGCACTTTAATACTATTCTGTCCTATTTTGCAAAATATTTTGTTTTGACATTAAGGCTATCCTATGAAGACATAGAATAGCCTAATAGTTAAATAATAAGATAACCCCAGTAGAGCCAACAGATAAAGTCAGTCTACATTGTGATAAAATGCAACAAGATTTATTACAAGTTCACATTTGATGTTTTTCAGGTTCTTTCATGAATGAAACTGAAACTGGTTTGTTGCTAAACAAGACAGGATGTTTATTATTTATATGCATGAGCCGTACGGCTTCGTGGAGATTCTGGTCCACGATCCGGTGCCTCGGGGGGGGGGGGGGGGGGGATGGGGGGGGGGGAGCAGTGCGCTACCAAAACTGTTGATTGTGGGGACGGTGTGCTGCTGACCTCTACTCAGGACGTTGTGGATCGGTGGGTAGAATACTTCAAAGACCTCTTCAATCCCACCGACACGTCTTCCAGTGAGGAAGCAGAGTCTGGGGACTTTGAGTTGGGCTCTCAGATCTCTGGTGCTGAGGTCACTGAGGTGGTTAAAAAGCTCCTCTGTGGCAAGGCTCCAGGGATGGATGAGATCTGCCCGGAGTTCCTTAAGGCTCTGGATGTTGCGGGGCTGTGTTGGCTGACGGGGCTCTGCAATATCGCGTGGACATCTGGGCCAGTACCACTGGACTGGCAGACCAGGGTGGTGGTTCCCTTATTCAAACAGGGGGACCGCAGGGTGTGTTCCAACTACAGGGGGGTCACACTCCTGAGCCTTCCAGGGAAGGGCTATTCAAGGGTTCTGGAGAGGAGGGTCCGTCGGATTGTTGAACCTCAGATTCAGGAGGAGCAATGTGGTTTTCGTCCTGGCCGTGGAACACTGGACCAGCTCTATACCCTTAGGGGGGTCCTGGAGGGTGCGTGGGAATTAGTTCAGCCTCTGAAAAAATAATCATGAATTAAATCGAAATTGCAATATTGAAGAAAGAAATCTCATTTAGATTACTTTCTAGAATCGTTCAGCCCTATTATGGTTTCTACATTGTTGCTGTGTTTGACGTTCCTTTACTTGTTTTCCCTGTTTAAACAGGATCTGATATATTGAGTTGAGTGTGAGAACAAACTAGGGGAGCTAAGGCAAAAGAGATAAACAATTCAGGGAACTAATAAACTTGCAAGATAATGGAGTATCTAAAGAAAAGTAAACTAAATACAAGAAAAATTTCCAAGCAGAAAAGAATAACACTGAAAGTAACAAAACCTAACACCATGACACCTACAGAACATAATAAATGCTTGTTTATTAATTACATCACTCTGCTCAGGAGCACAAACAATCCATGAGTTGATAAAACCTGGAGTTTGACTCCCTTAATGCTGCTCTAGCAGCCTGGAGCTCTTACAGATCTGTGTGAACCCCGGGGTGCACCACCGGGTCTAAAATCAGACTACATTCAGCTTAAAACTGAGTTTTCTAAATTTTCACATCCAGAAAAAAACCAACAACATTGTGGGAGAGAAACCAGACTCCTCCAAACTCCCAATGCATGTCCTGGCCGTTAGCGTTTGCAGCAACTGCAGGTCACCACAGAGGACGGGGAATGAAACGGCAAGAAATAGATTTTACTGTGCACTCCTGAAAAGTAACCAACAGCATGTACATGTGTTTGTATCACAACACAGCACAACTGAACATGAAACTGCTTTAGCAGACCTTCAAAACAGCAGTAAATTATGTAGTAGATTCTTTAAATAAGCTGTAAGTTGACCCTCGTGGGGCTGATTGAATGTGATGTTGTAAACATTTTTTTTTTATTATTTATTAAGCATTCTATCATTAGGCACATTTTGAAATCCACACCCATGGACACAAAAGCTTTAAAGGCAGCGTCTATCACCCAAAGTTGGAAGAAGATAAAGTTCCATAAGTTGTTACGATGGTGTGTGAATTTGCTCTCCGCATTTGGCCCTTCCCCTGCGGGAGCGGTGAGCTACACACACGGCCGTGCTCACAAGCCGTTTGATTGTTTAACCCTCCAATCGAACCCTTTAGAGGGGAACTAGGCTGTTTTGGCTTGCATTTAACACCCCCTAGTGTTCGTTTGTAGAATCGAATGCAAAACTTATCCCCTCGCTGTGCGTTCGTCTTTGTAACATCTAACAGCTGAAACTTCTCCCCAGCAGGAAACCTGCTGGAACCGGACTGCAGCGCCAGGTATGTCAGGCCTAACAGAGCGGCCAGTCTGAAGTTGCAAGTGGAATATTCTGGCAACGGTGGCCTTTCAATAACCCTGTAAAGGGTCATTTTAGCACACACTGGCTCAAGAAAAAATATTTAAAAATATGAAAAATTTGCTAAGAATCTCTTTAATGCCAAACAGAGAGGTACTGGGGCCCATTTTTAAAGTCTTTGGTTAGACCCAACCATGGATTTGTACCCCGATCTCCCAGTCCCAGGGCAGACAATCATACCACAAGGCAGGTGAGCTGGTAAGAAAAGGTGGGTGAAAGAGTCTACCATAATTGGTCAACAGTTTTGTATTATAAAATAAAATAAAATAAAAACCAAATCACTCATTGTCCAGTTTTCATGGTGAAAAAAATAAGCCTTTCTAAAAATACACAGGACTGAAAAAGCTGCTTCATGCACAGAAATGCTGTTGAGCTGTCAGTATTTTTATTTTATTTTTTACTTAAAGCTGTTAAATCTAACATTGTTAGATTTTTCACTGCAGCTCTTGATTGATGACTTGTCATTGTGATACAAAAACATAGCTATCACATGTTCTTCTGCAAGAGCAGATCTGAGAGCTATGAGCTCAAACCAGCTGATAATTGATCATGTGAGTTAATGAAAGGCCGCCCGGCCCCTATCGCCCTCTGCGGCCAGAATACGGCACATGCAACTTCAGACTGGCTGGCCGCTCTGTTGAGCTGACATACCTGGCGCCGCAGTCTGGTTCCAGCACATTTCCTGCATGTTTTAGATAATGAGCAAGCAAGCCAAACTGCCTAGGTCCCCTTTAGTCCAACAAATATCAAATGTAGGACACAGATTGAAATGCAGCAAAATAACTGGTTTGATGTTCACTTAGCTCCCTTTCATTCCTCAATTCAGTTTTGACCCTTTTCATTTTTTTCCTTTTCAGTAAATGTATTTTTTATTAAGAAGACCCATAGATGACGAACTGAAACATAAGTGACTTATTTAGTGGTTCATTTAAGTTACTTCAGGTAAATCATGCTTGCAGGAGCAAATCAGCTTTATTGTGGTAAGCGTTTGCTCTATACCTCGCCTCCATCTGCAGGCCACCCGCTGACATTCAGCCCAATTATACACACTTTCTTGAATGCTGTTACAGCCAACAGGAAAAGATGCCCTTTAAAAAGTAAAGACCGCCAGAAAAAAAATCCTTCACTCCTTTGGGCATCCTTATGATTTTCCCCAGACAGGCAGCCGTGCCTTCAAGAGATGAATGTAGTAAAAAAAAAAAAATTAATATGTAATAAAGGAAGTGGTTGTGTTTTTTATTTTTGTATTTTTTTTATAGAGGAAATGAAATGGCATAATATTTTACACATTCAGTCATTTTGATTTTACTTTGTGTTGCAGGGTGACGCCAGCAGATGGAGAAACATCTCCTTCAGATGCTCCCGGGTGTTCTGATGCCACTGCTGGTGCTACAGCTTTGCCTGCCACCTCCACCCTCCCGTTGCCTACAAGCCAAGGTAGACCTTCTCTGCGCCGCATCAAGGGCCGCATTCATCGCAGCAAGAGCTTGGACAGCCTTGACCTGCTTGACTCCAATGTAAGCCTCAGATACAATTTCACAAAAGTGATCAAATTTGGAAAAAGGAAATTACAACTGTGTCATTTTTCAGACTAATCTTGATATTTTCACTGTTAACACTTGAAGAGTTATTTTATGAACATCAGTGTGACTATTTTGTGGTTCAGTTACCTCTGTGACGCAGCAATCCAAAGTGGCAGCAGTATGCAATTAGTTTTGGTTCCACCACTGAAATATAAATCCCTCTATTATGGTTCAGATACCTCATGTTAACATGTTATGTATCAGTTTGGACTGTTTATTAAATTTTCCTACAATGAATTTCAGTCTTAAATATTACTAATATCGTCTGGCTGAATGTATCGCAATATATAGAGCAAATATTTTACAAAAATTACAAAATATATACAGTTCAAATCGAAGCGGCACCATCTTGGCAGGCAGAAGGCCGCAGCTGGGCTTTTTGTTATTGTCAGAAAACTCAGTCAAACGGGAAATATGGTAGATTCCTGTTGTGCCCCAGAATGCCAGAACAGACGCGAATGCCGCATACGTTGGATCATCGCAATGAAACATGCTAGTGACCGGGCTAAAATAAAGCTGTGGGATCCCGAGAGTAAAGGTTTTCGCGTATGCAGCGACCACTTCATATCAGGTACTTAAACCAATGTTTCCTCAAATGTATATGGTATTTATTTTAAATGATTTTATTACGATTCTTAGTGGGCTTCCTAAACTTATTTTGGCGTAGCTTTTTCTGTCGTATTACTCATAGCAACAAGTAAAAATCACGTAAAACGTTGCCTCGTGAGTTCTGCGTGCTGCCGTTTACGTGTCTTATGATTACAGCAATTAACCGGCTAAGCTGTATTTAATTTTTTAATCAATGGTTGATCAATTGTCAGATCACACATAAAAAGCACTTTGGATTGCTATTATCTGTCTCACCGAGACAGATCTAAGACAGATCCTGAAGCTTGGTTTATGCTTAACGCATTTACTTTCCGCTTGGTGAAGCGGCTCGTGGATGGAACGCGCTTCACAACTTGCAGCGTTTATGGTTCATGCGGCTTGTCTCTGCAGTGAGCCAATATTCTCCCAAACTGAACGGGGCAGCATGGAGCTCTACGGCATGCATCCACCACTACACCATAGTAGAAGTAAAAATTACTGTTGTTTACAACATGGCATTCCAGCATTTTTTAACAGCGTCCTCGTCTTTTCCGACAGTGCGAGCTATTTCTCTCCAAGAATGATTAACAACATGTTGATCATGGTGATCTTTGAGAGCTGAATCATACAAATGTCTGTATTTACGAACCTCTGCCATACTAGTTCTTGCCAGTCCGCCATGTTTTTCCGCGTCCGACCGTCTGCGTGGTTAGAAAATTTCCTAGGTGCACGGTGCGGAAATGTTGGGCCGTGCGGAGGTGCGGTGGAGGGGCGTGGTTGTTAAAATGATGCAATTTCGCCGCGCGAACCTCGCAGATGCGTCAAGCACAAACCAACCTTTAGACGCTCCTGCCTGACATATTTCTTTTATTCATGGAAAAAAATCAGACCAGTGATTTCTCTTGGAGTTCAGTTTATACATTCAAACAGCACAGCACTCTATTTAAACTTCTTACATGTAAATCTATGTTATTTGTCCATCCATCCATCCATTTTCATCCGCTTATCCAGAGTCTGGTCATGGGGGCAGTAGCCTAAGTCGAGAGGCTCAGACTTACCTCTCCCCAGCCACTTAGGCCAGCTCCTCCGGGGAAATCCCAAGGCGCTCCCTGGCCAGGTCCGCTCCGACAGCTTCTGGCATTTTTAAAATGTATCCCAGGGGCATGGTAAGGTTCGAGATGTTTAGTCTATTTAATTTCTGACTATATAAAACGATTTATGCGGTTTTAAAGTGTGAAGTAAACTCCTACGGAGTAAAATCCAAGCCGATCCCATTCATTTTGTTACCTTTGTTGCCTGCCAGGTCTACGCTCTGAGAGTCAAGTCAAAGTCAAAGTCATTTATTGTCATATTCTCCACATGTGCAGGACATACAGAGAAATGAAATTCAGTTTCAGCACACACAATTCAAAGATCAGACATACGTGGGTAAGACACATAACAAGAATTGGTGACTGCGGTCATTCGCAACATGAGTCGCGCTACCTTAATAGTTAGATGAAAAGGGTGTTACATGAGGAAAGTTCAGGGAGGGGAAAAAAAAGGCATTAACAGGGTTACACCAGCAGGGTGTAGCACTCTAATGCAAAAAAACACCCGACATGGAAGCAAAGACAGCACGTATACAACATCAGAGTCTGATGGGGAGGTGGGGGTGGGCGGGATCCTGAAGCCTCCAGTGGGAGCTGCCACTGCGGCGCATCGACCAGCTGCAGACCAACAGGTGGGAGGGAGAGATAAGGAACAGAGAGCACATTGAAGTTCCTGCAGAATCTGAAGGAAGAGGGTGAAGGTCGGGACACAGCATCTGTCGGCATTCCTCCTTTTTGTGGGGGTGTGTTGAGGCAGCCTTGAGAGGCTGCTATGGCGTCAGATAAGGATAAACATGACTTTGTTTAGGGCAGACAGAGATAGTCTTCCTCTCCGTCTTGTAGTCTCTAAGTGGTCATTCATGTCCACCAGTGAAGCCAATTTTACATTCCACATCCCCGCATCGTCCGGCGACCCTCTCCGAGATCAAATCCATCTTGCGCACTAACACAGGCAATGCCGCAAGGACATTGTCCAGCTTACGGTTCACCTCGAGTAACGTCCCAGTCTGTGAGGTCACCGCACGAGCGGCACATTCCGTGGGTACGGGTCGCACTCCAATCGCTCCCGTCTTCCCAAATTTCCAGAAAACCAGATATCCTCCCACTCCAATCAGAAGAAATCCAGTGATCATTAGGCCGAATATCCACAAATCTTCCACGTCCTCGATGGACAGCTGAGAGAGGCACACGATTCGCCAGACCTCCCAAGAATCGAGTGCATATCCCGATGCGAATGTCCCCTCGGGACAGGTGGGAGCCCCCTTCTCCGTTCTCATCGTAGAGAAAATTTTGTCAATCACGTTGAATGACCAATTAATTAAGTCCATATTTCCAAAAAAGAGTAGTGGTTTCAGGAGAAATGCAGAGAAGTGCTCTGTAGGCAGACAGGACAAGAGCCTTGGGGAAGCCGATAAGGGAGCTGAGAAAAAAGCGTCTGTACTCTCTGAAGGCTGCAGAATGTCACGTGACGTCCGGAGCTCTATTGTGATATATTCAAGACCAAAGGTGACAGATCATTTGCTGCTGTGGCCCCCAGACTCTGGAACTCTCTCCCCCTGAGCCTGAGATCAGTGGACTCAGTGGTCTCCTTTAAAAAGCAGCTGAAAACTCACCTGTTCAGGCTGGTTTTGACGTGACCTTCATCACCCTCTCCTTGTTCTGCTCTCCCTACTTATTCCACCTTCCTCAGGATCCACTGATTTCACTCTTTCCTATTCACTCTCTCTCTCTCTCTCTCTCTTTCTTTACATTTTTAATCACAGTTGTCTATTTTTTGCTCATTTAAAATATATTTTAATCATTTTCTAAATTATTTTTTATATTTTTACATTTTTTGTTTTTGTGAAGCGCCTCGTGATTTTTATCTTGAGAGGTGCTATAGAAATGATATTTTCTTCTTCTTCTTCTATATCGTATTGTCTCTCCTGTATCGTGATACGTATCGTATTGTCAGTATTTCACCAATACACATCCCTAATACATAATTATATATATAATTATATATATATATATATATATATTGTCATGTTCTGTGGGTGGAGGTGGCAGGCCATGTGTGGTGGTGGGTTTCAGGAGGCAGAAGATCAGGCAGACGGATGAAGAAATAAAAAGATGTTTAATTGTAGACTGGGAGCAACAGGACGAACGAACATGCACAAACGACAATGGACCGACAAAGACAGCAACAACAAGGGAGGTATAAATACCCAAGGGAATCAGGAACACATGGGCAGAGTAATCAGGGACAGGTGAGAACAATAAGGCTAATCAGGGCAGGAGAGACACAGTCAGGGAGGCCGGGGCGGATCATGACAGTACCCCCCCCCCCCCTTAAGGGGCGGATACCAGATGCCCACAAGCCACAGAGCACAAGAGACACAGGGACGAACGAAGACCAGACTAGGGCACACATGACCAGGGAACACAGAAGACGAGACCAGGGAATAAACACAGTCCGGGGCTGCGGAGCAGGGGCCTCTAAGATCAGGCGGCACTCCGTCTTACGACCAACAGACGTTTCAACGAACTCAGACCAGGGACGCGGAGCAGGGGCCTCTCAGATCAGGCGGCACTCCGTCTTACAAAGGGTCTCTTGAGCTCAGACTGGGAAACTCGGACTCGAAGACTTGGGACTCAAAGACTTGGCACAGGGACTCAAAGACTTGGCACAGGGACTCAAAGACTTGGCACAGGGACTCGAACACTTGACTGGGACTCGAACACTTGACTGGGACTCGAACACTTGACTTGGACTCGAACACTTGACTTGGACTCACGAAGACTTGACTTGGACTCACGAAGACTTGACTTGGACTCACGAAGACTTGACTTGACTCACGAAGACTTGACTTGACTCACGAAGACTTGACTGGACTTAAGACACGAAGACTTGACTTGACTAAAACACTGGACACTAGGAACACTGAGACAAACTGCAGCAGCAGGCGTGGGACCCAGCAGGAACTGCAGCAGCAGGCATAGGCCCCAGCAGGAACTGCCGCGTGGAGAACCTGCAGGCACAGAACCTGCAGGCGTGGACCAGGAAATGGTTGAGCAGCGGGAGCGACGCGTGGAAGCCCAGCTCGGTGGCAGGTACTCGACATCCAATCAGAGCAGGTGCACATCCCGATCTGCTGGGTCCATCGGCGGAGGCTCGGGTGAAGGGAAGCCGGAGAAGAGCGGGGAGACCAGCCCTACCACACCGGAGAACAATGGCGTGCGTAGGGGGTGAAGCTCCCTTGAGGCTCCAGGATCCACCGGAGAAGAGCGGGGAGACCAGCCCTACCACACCGGAGAATAATGGCGTGCGTAGGGGGTGTAACTCCCTTGAGGCTCCAGGATCCGCGGCTTCAGGAGAAGAACGGGACGGGGCAAAAACAGCAGGTGGTGAATGACCCTGACCACCCCGAAGACAAAGTAGGATGCGCCAGGATCTCCCAGAGGACTTCGACCACCCCGAGAACAGGTAGGATGCGCCAAACACAAAAACTCCAGGCCAGAAATCACCCTCTGCTGAAAGGGAAAAAAAGAAAAAATAATCCTCCAGAAGCAGGTGTTAGCTCACCACAGGTCCAGGTTTGGTTGGTTCATTCTGTCATGTTCTGCGGGTGGAGGTGGCAGACCATGTGTGGTGGTGGGTTTCCGGAGGCAGAAGATCAGGCAGACGGATGAAAAAATAAAAAGATGTTTAATTGTAGACTGGGAGCAACAGGACGAACGAACATGCACAAACGACAATGAACCGACAAAGACAGCAACAACGAGGGAGGTATAAATACCCAAGGGAATCAGGAACACATGGGCAGAGTAATCAGGGACAGGTGAGAACAATAAGGCTAATCAGGGCAGGAGAGACACAGTCAGGGAGGCCGGGGCGGATCATGACATCTATATATATATATATATATATATATATATATATATATATATGTGGACATAGAATGTGTTGTGGTCAATGACATAATGGTCCCTGTCTCAGTTCTGCATTTACAGTGGGGCAAAAAAGTATTTAGTCAGCCACCGATTGTGCAAGTTCTCCCACTTAAAATGATGACAGAGGTCAGTAACAGAGGTCCCGACTCAGAGGAGTGGTTGCGCCGTAGGATGGCAGCACCGACGAGAGCTCCCAGTCATCTCAGCAAAAATCTTATTATTTATTTTGTTCTGCTCTCTATTACTGTGCGCACAGCGCGATCATACACGCGGTATGACAGACAAGCGCTTCTGGAGCTACGTTCATCAGCCAGTTCGGACTTTACAGCAGGTTTTGACTCCGTGGACGCTGTGCTGCCTGGGATCCTTTGTTTACTCGCACGACGTCGAGGGAAAACAAAGAGGGGAAAACGTGCTGGAGTTTTGTGCCGAACGCGACAGAGAAACAGCAAGCCACCTCTCCCCAGCATCCTGCTCGCGAATCTCCAGTCTCTGGACAACAAACTTGACGAGCTGCGTGCACGGATTAAACACCAGCAAGACATCAGGAACTGCTGCGTTCTGGCCTTCACGGAGACATGGCTGGAGCCCAGCGTCCCCGACTGCGCCATCACGCCGGATGGATTCACTGTTTACCGGGGAGACCGAACGAAGGACTCAGGCAAGAAGAGGGGAGGAGGGGTGTGCTTTATGGTTAACTCCTTGTGGGCCAGGGATGTGTGTATCTTAAAAACTTACTGCTCTCATAGCCTCGAGCTCCTGACCGTTAAAGTCAGGCCTTTTTACCTCCCGAGGGAGTTCAGCTCAGTTCTCCTCTCAGCTGTTTACATTCCACCACATGCTGATAAAGCCACGGCTATGGACGAACTGTATGACATCATCACTGGACTTGAGAACAAAAATCCAGAAGCTGCCTTTATTGTGCTGGGAGACTTCAACAGAGCCAACATGAAGAAGGTTCTCCCCAAATACTATCAGCACATCTCCTTCCCCACAAGAGGTGATCAAACATTGGACCATTGTTACACTCCATTCAAAGAGTGTTACAAACCCCTCCCCCGCCCAGCTTTTGGTAAGGCAGACCATTGTTCCATTCTGCTGCTGCCTGCATACAGACAAAGACTAAAACGGGAAAAACCAGCTTCCAGAGTTATTTACAAATGGGACAGTGAGGCTGAGGAGGTCCTGCAGGACTGCTTTGAGACAACTGACTGGCAGATATTTGTGGATGCAGCTGATGGCAACATCAATGAACTCACAGACTCTGTCATTGGATATATTGGGAAGTGCATGGATGATATCATCACAAAAACCACTGTCCGCATATACCCAAATCAGAAACCCTGGGTAAATAAAGACGTTCGCGCCAAGCTAAAAGCGCGAACCTATGCCTTTAACTCTGGAGATGCTGACGCATATAAAGCAGCCAGGTATGACCTCCGAAAGTCCATAAAAAAGGCCAGAAAGGACTACAGGGACAAAATGGAGTCCGGCTACCACAGCTTTGACACCAGGCGACTGTGGAATGGACTGCGCTGCATCACTGACTACAAGAAGGTCAGCACAGTCAGTGTTCAGCCCACTGCATCTCTCGCAGACGAGCTGAACAACTTCTATGCTCGTTTTGATGCAGACAACAGAGAGGAGATCCTCTACCCTCAAGAGGACAGTGAGGCTGCAACTCTAACTCTGGAAACAGAAGCTGTGAGATGGGCCTTTAAAAAGGTCAATCCTCACAAAGCTCCAGGACCAGACGGCATCCCAGGCCGGCTACTCAGAGTGTGTGCAGACGAGCTGGCAGAGGTGTTTACCAACATCTTCAACCTCTCCCTGAGGCAGTCAGTGGTCCCGACGTCCCTCAAAGCATCCACCATCATTCCCGTTCCCAAAAAATCAGTGGTCTCCTGTCTGAATGACTACCGTCCTGTTGCACTGACATCCGTCATCATGAAGTGCCTGGAGCGGCTGGTCAAATGTCACATCTGCTCCTCCCTCCCTGACACACTGGATCCTCTTCAGTTTGCCTATCGGACAAACAGAGCCACAGAGGATGCCATCGCCCTGGCAACACACACCGCCCTCACTCACCTGGAGAAAGGGAATACATATGCAAGAATGCTCTTCATCGACTACAGCTCGGCATTTAACACCATCATCCCCTCAAGACTTGCCACGAAGCTCGTCGACCTTGGGCTGGGAACACCGATCTGCAGTTGGATTCTAAACTTCCTCACAGACAGGCCCCAGGTGGTGAGAGTTGGTAAGCACACTTCCTCATCACTCATCCTAAACACAGGTACGCCCCAGGGTTGTGTGCTTAGCCCCCTCCTATATTCCCTGTTCACACACGACTGTGTTGCTAAACATGAGACCAACATCACCATCAAGTTTGCGGATGACACAACCATCATAGGCCTCATCACAGGGGATGATGAGACGGCCTATAGAGAGGAGGTGATGGCACTGTACGAGTGGTGCCTGGAAAATAACCTGACTCTCAACATCAGCAAAACCAGAGAAATGATAGTGGACTACCGGAAACGACCAGTCAGGGAACACCAACCCATCCGCATCAACGGGGTCGAGGTCGAAAGGGTCAGCAGCTTCAAGTTCCTTGGTGTCAACATCACTGAGGACTTCTCCTGGACCCTTCACACAGACACTACTATCAGGAAAGCTCGCCAGCGGCTTTACTTCCTGAGGAGGCTGAGGAAGTTTGGCGTGAGCGCCTGCTTCATCTCAAATTTCTACAGGTGTGCAATTGAGAGCTTGCTGACGAGCTGCATCACAGTGTGGTACGGAAGCTGCTCTGCCAGCAGCCGTAAATCACTACAGAGGGTGGTGAAAGCAGCAGAGCACATCACTGGCATGAGGCTTCCTGCCATTCAGGACATTTATCTCCAACGATGCCTCCGGAAAGCACACAGCATCATCAAGGACCACAGCCACCCGGCACATCAGCTGTTCTCCTTGTTACCATCTGGCAGACGTTACAGGAGTCTGTCTGCTCGGACTACAAGACTTAAAAACAGTTTCTATCATCAAGCCATACGACACCTCAACCACAACACCTAAACACACACAACACAGGACTCAGAAGCTACCCTGCAGCTTCACAAGTACTATATTTAATCCGTACTGGTCACTTCACTTTATTGTTATTGTAATTTATATCCAAAGTGCAACACTGTAATCTATATCCTGCATAATTTATATCCTGCAATACTGTAATTTATATCTAAAGTGCAATACTGTAATTTTCTGCAGCTCATTCCTGTGCAATATCCCATCTGCCCTCCCGTCATATTTCTTTTCAGGATTTTCTTTATTGACACATATATATTTAGTCATCTTTTCCCTTTTACCATGTCTCTCTAATATTTTGCTCCTTACTATATTTTTTTGCTTTATTTTATTATATTTTTATTATATTTTATTATATTTTCTCCTGTATCATGTTGCTGAGAGACCGCTGCTCGTCATACACGTTTCATTGCAATGTTGACCCTGTGCTAACTTGCATATGACAAATAAACTAAAACTGAACTGAACTGAACTAATTTACATCATAGGTACACTTCAACTGTGAGAGACAGAATGTGAAAAAAAATCCATGAATTCACATAGCAGGATTTTTAAAGAATTTATTTGCAAATCAGGGTGGAAAATAAGTATTTGGTCAATAACAAAAATTCAACTCAATACTTTGTAACATAACCTTTGTTGGCAATAACAGAGGTCAAACGATTACTATAGGTCTTTACCAGGTTTGCACACACAGTAGCTGGTATTTTGGCCCATTCCTCCATGCAGATCTTCTCGAGAGCAGTGATGTTTTGGGGCTGTCGCCGAGCAACACGGACTTTCAACTCCCTCCACAGATTTTCTATGGGGTTGACGTCTGGAGACTAGCTAGGCCACTCCAGGACTTTCAAATGCTTCTTACGGAGCCACTCCTTTGTTGCCCGGGCGGTGTGTTTGGGATCATTGTCGTGTTGGAAGACCCAGCCACATTTCATCTTCAAAGCTCTCACTGTTGGAAGGAGGTTTCGGCTCAGAATCTCACGATACATGGCCCCATTCAGTCTGTCCTTATCACGGATCAGTCGTCCTGTCCCCTTAACAGAAAAACAGCCCCAAAGCATGATGTTTCCACCCCCATGCTTCACAGTAGGTATGGTGTTCTTGGGATGCAACTCAGTATTCTTCTTCCTCCAAAACACGACAAGTTGAGTTTATACCAAAAAGTTCTACTTTGGTTTCATCTGACCACATGACATTCTCCCAATCCTCTGCTGTATCATCCATGTGCTCTCTGGCAAACTTCAGACGGGCCTGGACATGCACTGGCTTCAGCAGCGGAACACGTCTGGCACTGCAGGATTTGATTCCCTGCCGTTGTAGTGTGTTACTGATGGTGACCTTTGTTACTGTGGTCCCAGCTCTCTGCAGGTCATTCACCAGGTCCCCCCGTGTGGTTCTGGGATTCTTGCTCACCGTTCTCATGATCATTTTGGCCCCACGGGATGAGATCTTGCGTGGAGCCCCAGGTCGAGGGAGATTATCAGTGGTCTTGTATGTCTTCCATTTTCTGATAATTGCTCCCACAGTTGATTTTTTCACACCAAGCTGCTTGCCTATTGTAGATTCACTCTTCCCAGTCTGGTGCAGGTCTACAATTCTTTTCCTGGTGTCCTTCGAAAGCTCTTTGGTCTTGGCCATAGTGGAGTTTAGAGTCTGACTGTTTGAGGCTGTGGACAGGTGTCTTTTATACAGATAATGAGTTCAAACAGGTGCCATTAATACAGGTAATGAGTGGAGGACAGAAAAGCTTCTTAAAGAAGACGTTACAGGTCTGTGAGAGCCAGAGATTTTCCTTGTTTGAAGTGACCAAATACTTATTTTCCACGCTGATTTACAAATAAATTCTTTAAAAATCCTGCCATGTGAATTTATGAATTTTTTTTATACGTTCTGTCTCTCACAGTTGAAGTGTACCTATGAAGTAAATTACTGACCTCTGTCATCATTTTCAGTGGGAGAACTTGCACAATCGGTGGCTGACTAAATACTATTTTGCCCCACTGTATTTGGACCCTTGTGTACCACGCACTCGAAGCCTTACTGCACACTTGCTCCAAGTGCACTTCACAGAAAACTGTAGGGCATAGTGCGAGTATTAGGAGTGGGCCTTAGACCCACTCCCATGTATTTTAGACTCGATTTTTATGATTATGTGTGATGAAGCTGCCATTAGTTTTACACAATTGGGCATCATTTTATTAATTTTCAATGACATTTTGATGGATATTTCCAGAGATTAACAGCAAAAAACTACACATTGTCTCTTTAATGTTTTCTTATTAATTAATCTACATGAAACCTGAAAATATTGATGCTGTGTCAAAGAAAATAATGGGAACCATCATATTTGAATACATATAAACTTAAAGTAGAGTTTCAGACTAAATGCCCAGGATGTCTTAATGTTTTCATTCAGATTCAATATTTAACACAACTCGCTTGCTTTCACACAGGATAACTTTTTAGTTACGCAGCATTTCTTTGGTTTTCTGATGAACACCGCATTTCCTCTCTCTCTCTCTCTCTCTCTCTCTCTCTCTCTCTCTCTCTCTCTCTCTCCAGTTTATTCTCATGAAAAGTATTAATCTGATAACTGACTAGGTAAACCGCTTGGATTGGAAAATGCTTCCTAAAACGGGATTGAGCTGAGAAGTGCTGTTTGGCTCTGGTTACCTCGTTCATACTTGTGTGCACTTGTGCGTGTTTTTGTGATTAATTTTTGGCTGTGTGATGTTTGGGAAAGCGGCGGTTTAGGATGTGAAAGCATGCCAACCTGCTGCTAATGGATGCTCAGCGCAGCTGTATTTCATGTCACCAAACGGAGAAATTTTCCTCTCTCTCCACGTCTTCACTGACTATCTCTACCTCTTTCTTTCTTTGTGTCTTGACCCAAGATGTCTCCTTTAATAAATGTTCACAGTTTGACGTCTCCTCATCCGCCCCCGACTTTCCTCTCCAGGTTGAATGTCTGCATGGTGTGTGTGTGTGTGTGTGTGTGTGTGTGTGTGTGTGCGTGCGTGCGTGCGTGCGTGCGTGTGTGTGTGTGTGTCTGGATTCGTGCATCCTCATTCTGGGGTGACCTTAATTGGGAGTTGCCTGGTGAGTCTGTGTACAGAGTCGTTATTAATGCTCTCCCCCGCACATCAACCAGTCGTCTGAGCAGAACTGTAAGTAAGAACATTTGCAGTTCACACAAGTTAATCCATTATTGATTGTGGCACCGGGCTGAAGGGGGGCAGAGGAAGTGGCATGGTGGAGGCGAAAGTCGGCGACAGGCTAAAAGATGACACAGCAGAGCCTCAGCAACACACACACACACACACACACACACACACACACACACACACACACACACACTCAGCTTGGCAGTTTGATTGACTGTCTGCGTGAAGTTTTCTGTCAGTTTCTAATTTTGACACAGAGGCTAAAATGTCTCTGATCTTTTTCTCATGCATAGTACTTGGCTGTAAGCCATTTGTCACAACCCAGGTTTTTCTAATGTTTCAGAAGTTTTCTTACCTTGCAGACAGAAGTGAAATGAGAGCAGGTGGGTTGTCCTGAAGCTTTAGAGGCAGCCTACGAATAAAAGTTAGATGATCTTATATCCAGTACAAAAACTTGTGGCTCTCACTGCAAACTGTTCCAGGAACAAATGATGAGTCATCTAAATACAGCACGCACATCTTTAGGATTGAAGTAGGTTTGAGTACATACTGAAAACTGTTGGAGAAGTTCCTGTTTTATCCTTAACAAAAATGTTGATGCTGAGATTTCAGACCTGAGATCAGGTGACTGGATTCTGTTTGTGGTTTTTGAAGAGACAAAATATTCATTATTTATTACAACAGAGGATTGAAAAATTCTTTCACCAATTCCTGCTTTCAAAGCCACACAATTTAATAAAAAGTTATTGAACGTTTAATTCGTTCATGAAAGTAGCTAAAACAATCGCCCTCCAGTGGCCGGCTGCAGGATGAGTGTTGAAACTTGCCCCCCACAGGAAAAAAAGACACACCTGGAATAATTTATGCAGGTTTTGTCTGCTGTAATATTTGCGTAGATCATATATTACTTTTGTAAATCAGTATTTGATGCCCAAAATCTACCCTGATTGTTCGGGCGAGTAGGTAGCACATTTGTGCTCGGCTTCTGACCAAGTCCTCCAAACACACCCACATCACCCCGCTTCTCCAGCTTCACTGGCTGCCAGTCAACTTCAGGGTTCATTTCAAGATCCTGGTTCTGGTCTATAGGGCCTTACATGGACAAGCACCATCATACATTGGTGATCTTCTTAGTCCCTACACCCCCAGCAGGTCCCTGAGGTCCAGTGATCAAAGCCTACTGGTTGTGCAGCACCAGGCTAAAGACCAAAGGTGACAGATCATTTGCTGCTGTGGCCCCCAGACTCTGGACCTCTCTCCCCCTGAGCCTGAGATCAGTGGACTCAGTGGTCTCCTTTAAAAAGCAGCTGAAGACTCACTTGTTCAAGCTGGCTTTTGTATGACCTTCTTCACCACTCTCTCTTTATTCTGCTCTCCCCACCTATTCCACCTTCCTCAGGATCCACCGATTTCCCTCTTTCCTGTTCACTCTCTCTTTCTTAACATTTTTTTCTTTTAAATAGCAATTGCTTATTCTTGCTCATTTTAAATATATTTTTAAACATTTTCTAAGTGCTTTTTTATATTTTTACAATTTTTTATATTTTTTGTTTTTGTTTTTGTGAAGCGCCTCGTGATTTTTATCTTGAGAGACTCTATAGAAATGATATTTTCTTCTTCGTCTTCTTCTTTACTGATGCTCCTTCTGAACATGGGAAGTAGAAGGAGAAGCTTTGTTCATGTTTTTCTACAGTTGCTGCTTTTTACTCGTTACATAACACATTTATTTTATTGTCTTTTGTCAGGAATATTTGCAATGATGTGATGTACGCTACTCTGATTTCTTTTTCAGTCATGGGGCTTTGCTTTGAAACCAACAGAGTTGTGGTGGAATCAAACCAATAAATCTAAATATTACTGAAGCTGTTGTGTTTGCCCGTGTCAGCAGCTGTCAGTCAGACAGCCACCGCTACAAAAATGAGGTTTTAAACTTGCACACATAAAAATCATTTTTCGGTGAGCTTAAATTTGAGGTTGAAAAATCTACTTTTAATTGTATTTTTTAGCTCTTTTTCTAATGAATGTTACAAACTCTGCAATTCGCCAAACTGTCAGCTGATTCAAAATGCTGTTGCAGGAAGTGTTTCGTGGATCAGCGGAGGTTAGTGAGATTCGTGGGAAGTAAAAATAAAGCTTCAGACGAGGACAGTTGCTGTTCACACCTTCAAGAGAAGGCATCCTTTCTTTCAGTCTACCCTTTTTCCCCTCTTTTCCTGTGAAGTTGTTGCATAGTAACACTAGATCTCAGGATAAGTACAATGTGCTTGACTTGGTACAGTGTTCAGCAGAGGTGGAAGTGTTCGTTACAGACTCAAAGATGCAGAAGAAAGGGCTCAGGATTGGTTTCGTCTTACCAACTCCACCCGTTGTTGATCAGTATGAGCTACTCAGGGCATGTTACACTAACACACTGGCCACCGTTCGATTTCCCTGCTGAGGAACATCACATGTGCACAGGTGGCACTTCGACACTTGGATTAAAGATATAAGAAATAATCCAATTTAAGATTCTGCAAAGTCTTCTATGCAACCATTTACACCATAGGCCTTCTGCTTTCCCTCTTCCAACACACATCTTCATTGTGGACTAAAATATTGATGCATTCTGTCAAGCTCAGTGGTTAGGTGTTGGTTGCTGGGGACCTGGATACCCCAACTGACAGAGAAGATAAATAATAGCAATAAATATGAAGGACAAGCAGAGTTATGACAGGCATGGTGGGTGTGACGGATACAGGAATGGTTTGACAGCAAAGTGAAGGAAGTTATGAGTGGATGGATATGTTTTCCTTGGAAAGACTGGAGTCTCTGCGAACACTGTATAACTCATGGTCTTCTTCCTGTAACACAATGGCAGACGTGCGTTGGGAATAAAAATTAAACAAAGAAACGTATATATACAGTATATACATATATATCATATACATGAGCAAACAACAGCAGCTGTAGTTAGATTTGGTTGAATCTGCAGCATTAAGCACATAATTATTATTGAAAATGACAACTGATATTCACTAAAAGTGGATGATTTTAACACTCAGGTGCATAAATTATAAGTGTGATAATAAAAAAGTACACCACAAACCTATTTCTGTAGCTGTTGGTAAAATCTGATGAAAACAGAACCAGAAACATCATTTTGATGGTGCAGCCTCAGCTTTGACCTTTGACTCCTGCTTCATGCTTTGACAGGCAGTCTGTCATTCCCGTCACATAAAGTGTGTGGCGTGCAGCACTCTAGAGGACTGCTGCCCGCTGCTATGATGCCTTTGTGAGACCAGCGGGGACAAGTGACAGAGTGGAATTTAAATCATGATTTTAGAAGGTGTTTTAGTTGAATTTAGTATAAATAAAATTAACAATCAGATTTTTTGTGCACCAGCTTGCTTCAGTGCTGCTAAAACACTCTTGAGACATCAGTGCTGGGTCACATGACCCCCTAGGAGTGTCTTGTCCAGTCTGACTCCAGAATATCAGCAGCTGACCCTGTCAGGTCTTTTTCTGAGCAGTCTTTGCTGTTCGGGGACGTATTACCTGCTGCAGTCAGAGGGCACATACCAGGGTTTTCTCAGATCTACTCAAATGAACGTATATATTCATTTCAGGGTCGTTTTACACTATATCGTTGTGACTGTCGCTAGTTAAACAAAACATTACGGTAAATGTTACCTGTGGAGCAGAAAGCAAGCAACCTCGGCGTGACTCCTCGGACTTTGATGGTCCTTCAGGTAATTCCGTCGAGAGAATAACATGCTGTTTGTAGTTTTCTGATGCTGTACTTTCCAGATCTACTTGGGGTCCTGTGCCTGCCAATGACAACATCATAATACGGCAATACCCCTCAGCCAAAATATTTTGCATCTCTTTTTCGGTTCTGTTCTTTCTCATATGTTTTGTAAACAGTTTAGCAGTTTTGTTCTTAAATTCATGTTTCTTACTGCCTAATCATCTAGTGTGACATCATCAACAGGCGCAGGACCCCGAGCCGGTCAAAAGAAAACATGGCCTTTTATATGGCGTCCCCTAAATACGCTAGACCTGTGCCCTATGTACTTTAGTCCCAGTATTTATGGTTATGTAGTAGGAAGCCACCAAGTGTTTTCAACAAATGGACATCATTTGATTAATTTTCAACAACGTTTCGATGGATATTTCCAGAGATTAATGGTAAAAAGTACACACTGTCTCTTTAATCATAAAGTTTTATTATAGAAAACAATCACAGCAATCATCAGCCAGCATGGTTGACCTGATTTTTGTTTCAGCACGCTGGTCAGGCCGCTTGCTTTCACCATCATGATGTCACTGCTTTTACTTTAATGAAAGGTCTTGGTCTTTCCTGACATCTCGGGGTGTCCCTAACTGCATTACCCATAAACAATCAGCAAATCCATATTGGAGTTCCCTATGGCTTTCAATCGGATCCCTGTGATTGATTAGCTTTTTAAAGACATGGACCCTCCTGCATAACGACATGCTCTCTGCCCTCTTGCATCGGATCAACCTGCGGCGACGTGCATTTATAAAGTCAGACAGGGAGGGTGGGCAGGATCGATGCTAGCTCTATAGATAGATGACGCCATGATCTATGACACCACAGCAGCAGCATGAAAGTGAAAAGTCCTCATCTAACATGGGGTCATATGGAACTGCTCATGTTGGATTAAATTAATCAATCACTCTTGGTTTGTTGTGTGTGTGCACGCGCATGTGCGTATGTGTGTGTGTGTGTGTGTGCAATCATCGCCAAAGTGGCTTAAGGAATGACTGCCTACATACATCACGTCTCATGTCCTCATATTAGTATGTCCAGTGTTCCTCTGTGTGATATTGATTGGTCACATAAGGGCGTGAGTGGGTCAGCGTTTCTCGAATAGAGAAAGAAGAAGATGGAGGCAGACAGAGGGTAGGCACGAGGGAATTATCAGAGAGCAACAGGGGCTAAGATGAGGTGAGAAAATAACAGGATGGGACTAAAGATGAAAATAAACGACACTGATGTGGTATTTTTCTGAAGAGTAGGAGAAGTACTCTAGTTTTTTAAACCACATCGTAGATTATTGATAAAATCTGTAGATTCAGGATGACCTCTTGCTCTCATTTTACCCTCCTTGTTGATGTGTTTGTTTATACTTCATTAATATAAATGTTCGCTCATGAATATCACTGTCAATACTGAATTGGAAGTAGTATTCTTGGGCTGTGATGTTTCCCTAATTGACTTGTTGAATTAATTGTATTGATCCGATTACCAGCAGTGCCTGCCGTGGGAGATTGTGTGTGTGTGTGTGTGTGTGTGTGTGTGTGTGTGTGTGTGTGTGTGTGTGTGTGTGTGTGTGTGTGTGTAGGTGTGTGTGTGTGTAGGTGTGTGTGTGTGTGTGTGTGTGTGTGTGTGTAGGTGTGTGTGTGTGTGTGTGTGTGTGTGTGTGTGTGTGTGTGTGTGTGTGTGTGTGTGTGTGTGTGTGTGTGTGTGTGTGTGTGTGTGTGTGTGTGTGTGTAAACACTGTTGCTTGCATGAAGCACACAGAGAAAAGGTTCATTTATCACTTCCACTTTCATCGTGCATCACACGAGGTCAGAGGCAGTAGCCTCATCCGACGAGACGGGACCGAGCCTGAGGAACACACAGTTTAGGCTCTCTGTTTCCATGGCAACAAAATTACTTTGCCCCACAGAGTGGGGGTTAGTTTGATAATTCACATATAGGTTAATGTAATGTGACTGGTCCGATTTTATGGTGCTGAGGTGCAGAGAGGTAAAAGACGCTGTGGTGTTCAGTCACATCAGTTATGGTTTAAGTGGAAAATCTTGTAGCGTTCTCCTGTGGCTTCACCAGGAAGCTCAGTTCCTGCATCTCTTTTTGATGACTATTGCCATTTAAACACTTAATGAACCCACTGTAACCTCATCCAAGCTGATATTTTTAGGCATTTGAAAATGCGGGTTCTTTTGGACTAATGAATGAATGAATGGATGGTTGTTGTGTGAGGCCTCATTTATGTCTCATTAGAGAATTACTTTGTAAAGGCCAGCCAGCAAGGTGATCAGAGCTAAAATGGCATCTCAGTGACTTGTGCCAGAACTTGGCAGCCTGTGATTGCACTTTCTGCACCATATTTGTAATTGATGTGAAAACCTAAGTCTTTTAAACACTGCTTATACTATTTATTCATTTTTGTCAAACTCAAAACTCAAGTTGTTCCACCTCAACATAAAACTCTCAGAAAGAATCATCAGATGCTCACCTTGTGAAAACCCCAAAATGGCAAACATTTTTACAGATATTGAGCTACACTTTCACACAGACTTTAACCCAGAGGTGCCAAACTCAAATTCACACTGGGCCGAAATGAAAAACTGGGCCGAAGTCGCCGGCCAAACTCAATATTTATTGAAAAGGTGACGGCAAAAGTTGTCACTTTTCCTTTATGTACAAATACGTACTGTTGAACCTTTTCATTTGGAAACAAACTTATTTTTGCAGTAACACTGAATGTGGAAATCCAAATGAGACGCGAGCAAATCGATTTTAAATAAAGCACCATTTGGTGGTATTCGTTACTTATTATGTCTTTTTTTTAACTTTTTTTAAATTCCTCAAATAGTTTTTACATACAGCATTTTTTAAATATTTTGAATCTTTCTGTTTTCTTGTTGTTTAATGTGACAGTGTAGTTTCCCTGGCGATAGGGGGCAGTACACCTAAATTATTGCAAGCAAGCATTATTTAAGCCCTTACCAACGGAGGGCCATTACCCCCAAATTCCACTACCTCCGCTCCGGCCCGCCCCCGCCTTCCGCAGCCGCTCGCTTCCGAACTCAATTTTTACTGGTACCCGCTCTACAACGGCTCCGCTCCGGTGCGGAGACCTGAGGTGCGCAAACAGGCATGCGCGGGATTTTCAAGATCTTGCGATACAGTCCGAGCAATAAACGCGGAAGTTAGATCCAAACACCCGCTGTGTGGGAGAAGCATCGGCATGAACTGTTTAATCTGCCCATCATTTGTGTTGAGAGATCAGCAGTGTTTGGATCAACAAAGTGTGACTACTTTGATAGTGGAAACTGTATTTATGGCTTACTTTTGTGCATTTAAAGTTCAGCCGCCATTGATAGTTGTTAAAAGTTGTTAAACCTGTGCATATGAAACAAAAAACGCCTTTTGTTTATCGATTTATTGTGAAAAACGGAAGTTGTGCTTGCTCCTTTTCCTGTTGGGCGGTTGTGATTTCTGTCCATTTACTGCAGAGGTGTTCCGGCGTCCGGCGAAAATAGGATCGATTCTATTTTTGCCGGATGCCGGAACAGAGGGCGGCGCACGGCGCCGCACTGCCGGAGCACGGCTGCAGTAGTGGAATTGCTCTGATTGACTACAACGGGACCGATTTTGCTCCGGCGTTCGTGTCGGAGCGGAGCGGAGCGGAGGTAGTGGAATTTGGGGGTTAGGGTCAAAAATCCCTGGGAGTGCAACCTCCAGCAAATTAACAAGAACATCAGATTCCCTTCCACCGCTGGCAAGAAGTGAAGAGGTAAATGTGTAAAGCAGCAATTTTTATTAATGGTGAAAGTTTTGCAACCATTTGTTACAAATCAGTAAATGAATTCTGTCCTCACAGACTTCCATAGAAGGAAACATGGCGTCGCCCAGAGACTTAGACCCACTCCATGTATTTTAGCACAGATTTTCATGGTTAAATGTTATGAAACCACCAATATTTTTCAACAACTGGGCATCTTTTAAGTCATTTACTACAACATTTCGGTGGGGTTTTCCAGAGATTAATGGTAAAAAAAACTACACATTGTCTCTTTAATGTTCTTATTTTTTACTCTCCTTGTTTTGCTCCTGTAATGAATGCGGTTGCTGATGTGACACTAACGGATTTTCTATTCTATTTCTATTATATTCATCTATCTGTAATCTTTCCGGTTTTTCTTTTAAAGTATGTTAAATATTTTTTCACTGGTCAACAACAACAAAATAAATAAATAAATAAAACAGTAATTATCTTCAATAGGGGTGATGGTGGCACAAGAGTTAAGTGCTTGCCCCGCAATTGGAAGGTTGCAGGTTCGAGCCCCGCTCAGTTTGTCACTGTTGTTGTGTCCTTGGGCAAGACACTTAACCCACCTTGCCTGCTGGTGGTGGTCAGAGGGACCGGTGGTGCCAGTGCTTGGCAGCCTCACCTCTATCAGTGCGCCCCAGGGCAGCTGTGGCTACATTGTAGCTCATCCCCACCAGCGTGTGAATGGGTGAATGACTGAATGTGTTGTAAGGCACCTTGGGGGGTTCCAGGACTCTATAAGGCGCTGTATCAAATACAAGTCATTTACCATTTCAATGAAAATGCAATATCTAACCAATTAACTTTCATGCTTTGTAGCAGAAAAAGTACATAAAACCACAATAATTCAAGCTCAGTTTTTGCCACTCTGATTTACTGTGATGCTCACCTGTTCCAGCCAGACACCTGCATCTTTGGGGGTGGGCTCTGAGCTGAGGAAGGAGTTCATCAGTGAGACTCCTGTGTTCTTCTGTAGGCTACATCTTAATCACAGACAACAGTTACTCACATAGGTTTGTGCTGCTAAACATGGAGAGCATTTGAGCAACTTGACCATGCAGTTGGGTCAGTGTGTCGGGGAGGAAAGATAAAAACTGTAATGGCCACAGAGTCGTACTGACTTGAGCATGTCGCTAAACTGGAGATAAGTAATCTCGGTCTGGAAGTTGATTGGGGCGTTTTCTATGTCGGCCAAAAACAGATTATTGGGCAGTTAAAATCCGTTTCTGGGCTTCAACGTCGGCAAATCGCTGAGCAAACTCGGCACTGAATAAGACGAGTTGTTTTCAGTTTGTCCGAGACGAGGAGGCAACGCTGCAGACGCCGAGTAGTAGCATGGACGCAAATGAATGCAAACAGAAAGGAGGGGCGCTTCGACAGATGCGCTATCGCTGCAAAGCTCTGTGGGATTTGTAGTCTTTGCAGCAAAGTTGACCGGCGGGCCAGTTTTATATATATTTGATATTTGATCTTGCGAGCCAAAATAAAAATAGACCGCGGGCCAATTTTGGCCCAAGGGCCTGAGTTTGACACCTGTGCTTTAACCAATCACACAAATTGATTTGACCAAAACTCGTTAATAAAGCAAAGATCATTTTTGTTTTAAACTCTTGCATGAAAGGCGATATGCAGTTCTCTTCCTTCTTATTTTAACATTTTTGTCCCGTAATGTAAATTATTTTTAATGTTTTAAAATCAAATTCAAAACCAAAACATCTTCATCTGAACAAAAACGGAGCTGAATTAAATCATCCATATTTTATTCAACAATGTTAAGACATGCAGATATCTTTGAAGATGCTTGAACTTTTAAATAATTCACAGCAAAAAGAAATTTTCTTTCCACTTATAAATATCTACGACCTTTTAGTTGAGTTTTTGCAGCAATAGATTCACAAATTAAAGTTTCTATTTTATTTCTATTTCTATTTCTGGAAATCATCTCAGGGCCCTCTGTGTAGTAGTTCTTGGTGACCCAGTGTAGGGCTCCGACCACAACTTTGGGAACTGCTGTACTACATTGTCTGGAGAAAAATGCCACCCATGAGAGAATATGCCCAATGCACAAAAAGTGAACAAAGATTTTTTTTTGTTTGTGATACTTCAGGGTATAAAGTTTCAGATGATCTTTTTCTACCTTCTGTGTTTATTTTTAGTGTTATTTCAGTTATTGTGTTTCTGCTCATTTTAAAGGGAACATCAAGCAAAACTAATCTTTTGCATCCTTTTGTTCTGCTACGTGGGTCTTTACTGCTTCTATAAACACTCCAAACGTGAAAAAAAATTCATCCACTTTTTTTCTGTCAGTCTTTGGTTTCAGGAATTATCTGCTTAAAACAAGCTATTACAAAAGGTCCCTTACTGTGAGGTCACAAACAGGAAATTTTGTAGAAATACAACCTTCTCTCACCTTTCCAGGTTGGAGGAGCAGCAGCCCAGCTCCGAACCCCTTCCCAGAAATCGGAGCTTCTCAGCTTACCTCTTTGAGGGAGTGGGTGGGTGTGGCTAGCTCCAGCTTCCATCCATCTTCATCCGCATATCTGGAGTTGGGTCGCGGAGGCAGTAGCCTAAAGCTGGGCGGACACTGTGCGACTTTTTCACTCATAGCACTCAGCTTCAGCTCAAACTGTACGACTTCCTTGCAGGGCAGATCTCACGAGTCATGTGCTCACACTGTACGACCCAGTTCTCGGATGCGACCTGACTGCTCACACTGTACGTCTGTGGTAGCAACACGTCGGACCTAAAAAATATGCTAAAAATAGCAGTTTTTACACAACACGTCAGACTTTTTTGTCTTGTTTTGCCTGTTGTCCTTCGGGAGTGCTGCAGGAGGACACACAGGGATTTATGGGGGTTGGATGAGGAAAACGAAATAAAGTAAATCTGTGTTTTGTGATCAGTTTAATTTGACATGAACACGACAAACATGCTTTCTTGACAATCCTTGTCATTGTGTGTAAAAAAAAAAGAGTAGAAATAAAAGCGAACAACATGTGTTATTAGGGAAATAGCGGGCGAGCGGTGTTGATGCATGATTGCGCATGCGCCGTGAGCGGTTCTGATACTTTTTAGGTCACAGCCGCTCGCTGCGCCGCTTCAACCCTCACTAGGAATGAGCAAAATATCAAACACTCCAGAAGTCCGTGCGAGCTCACGATTGCTGATCGTAGCTGGTCACGTGGTGTTAATCGCCTCTCGTAACCCCCTGTACACCACACGACGCTCAGCGCAAAACTCGCCCCGATCTTGTGGATTCTCGCACGAGTGGAAAATCGGCTTAAAAAAGTGAAAAGGTTGCACAGTGTCCACCCAGCTTAAGGCAAGAGGCCCAGATTTCCCTCTCCCCAGCCACTTGAGCCAGCTCCTCCGGGGAATCCCAAGGCGTTCCCTGGCCAGGTGAGAGACATAGTCCCTCCACCGTGTCCTGGGTATTCATTTAGGTCTCCTCCCGGTTGGATGTGCCCGGAAAACCTCACCAGGGAGGCATCACTGCAGATGCAGCACCAATCCGCCTATCGATCTCACTCTGCAGTTTTCCCTCACTCGTGAACAAGACCCCGAGATACTTAAACTCCTCCACTTGGGGCAGGACCTCATCCCTGACCCGGAGAAGGCATTCTACCCTTTTCCGAATCAAGACCATGGTCTCAGATTTAGAGGAGCTGATTCTCATCCCAGCTGCTTCACACTCGGCTGCGAACCGCTCCAGCGAAAGCTGAAGATCACGTTCCGATGAAGTCAACAGGACCACATCATCTGCAAAAAGCAGAGACCTGATCCTCAGGCCACCAAAACGGATGCCCTCAACACCTTGGCTACGCTTAGAAATCCTGTCCATAAAGGTTATGAACAGAGTTGGTGACAAAGGGCAGCCTTGGCGAAGTCCAACTCTCACTGGGAACGAGCCCGACTTACTGCCGGCAATGCGGACCAAGCTCTGACACCGGTCATACAGGGACCTAACAGCCCATATCAGAGGGCCTGGTGCCCCATACTCCAGGAGTACCTCCCCCCCACCCCCCACCCCCACCCACCCCCACCCCACCCACCCCAGGGCCCCCCGAGGGACGCAGTCAAACGCCTTCTCCAAATCCACGAAACACATGTAGACTGGTTGGGCAAATTCCCACGCACCCTCCAGGATCCCCCTAAGGGTATAGAACTGGTCCAGTGTTCCACGGCCAGGACGAAAACCACATTGCTCCTCCTGATTCTGAGGTTCAACAATCCGACGGACCCTCCTCTCCAGAATCCCTGAATAGACCTTCCCTGGAAGGCTCAGGAGTGTGATCCCCCTGTAGTTGGAACACACCCCGCGGCCCCCCTTATTAAATAAGGGAACCACCACCCCGGTCTGCCGGTCCAGTGGGACTGCCCCAGATGTTCACGCGATATTGCAGAGCCGCGTCAGCCAACACAGCCCCACAACATCCAGAGCCTTAAGGAACTCTGGGCAGATCTCATCCACTCCAGTAGCCTTGCCACAGAGGAGCTTTTTAACCACCTCAGTGACCTCAGCACCAGGTGTTTGAGAGGCCAACCCAAAGTCCCCAGAATCTGCTTCCTCACTGGAAGACATGTTGGTGGGATTGAGGAGGTCTTCGAATTATTCTGCCCACCGATCCACAACGTCCTGAGTAGAGGTCAGCAGCACACCGTCCCCACTATAGATAGTGTTGCTAGCGCACTGCTTTTTCCCCCTGAGGTGCTGGATAGTGGACCAGAATCTCCTCGAAGCCGTAGAGAAGTCTTGCTCCATGGTCTCACCGAACTCCTCCCATGCCCGGGTTTTTGTCTTGGCGACCACCCGAGCCGCGTTCCTAACCCTTTAAAATCCTCCTTTTTTTAACTGAATGTCCTTGCACTCTTTTCATTTGTTTAATCCACACATTTCCAATGGTCTCTTGTAGGAATAAATGCTTTATTAGTCATACTCTGGGGAAAGAAACCTACGGTGCACCAGTTTCAAGAACTAGAATTGAGCCACATCACAGCTGAGCTTCAGATCAGACTCTTATTTCATGATATTTGGACGTCTGACCTCTGATTAGCTAACAGCGACACAGCTCTACCACTGACTTTGTTTGCATTGCAACGCTGATGTTTTATCTCCACCAATAACACAAGTCTGGAGGAGTTCTGCTGTGTGGTAGAGTTGCTAATGCTAGCAGTTAGCTTACACTACCAGAGATGTTCTCTCCTGTTTCCTGGACGCTAAACCAACAATAGCCTTCCCCATTGCAAGCCAAGATGGGCTAGTCCATGAATTTTAAGTGACAGTGTGACATAGATCTGTCAAGACTTTCAAATCGTTTCATCATCTAGTTTCTGTCAGAAGCTAAAGCAGGAGGTGTAGGAGACTATTTTCATCTTCAGCCTCCACGAAAATCTCGTTGTGACCGATTATAATCAGAAATAATAATTTACAAAAGATTTTTCGGTAAACGACAGCTTCAGCTAAGTTTCCTAGTGTCAGTTACCTCTGCTGTGTATCCTCGGGAAGATTTTCTTGCCTCCAACTTTGCTGCGCCTCCAGAGGCTCTCGTTTCACTTTTGACTTTTACTTTCCCCTCTCGACTAAATTGACCACCAGAAACGCAAACCCTTGTCAAATGAGATGTCCTGGGGGAAGTCATAATGCCGACCTGGAACCTCTCTCTGTGGCTTTCGTCTGCACAGAGGAGTAAGTTGAGTGACTCAAACAAATAAAGGGAAGACAAAAACAAAAAGAAATCAGAGCTCAGAGAAGCACGAAGAAGTCTTTGTGCTTTTTTGTCCATTTGTGTGTTTAGTGACTGTTCTACGTGCATGCCTTGCTCTGGGACAGAGGGGCTCTCAGGATGTTTGCATCAGGAGCTGGGGGCTGTGCTCTGCGCCATTAGGATCAAGGTTTCTATTTTGGGATGTTACCTGCTGAGGGATGTACTCTGCTCTCCAATTTGATGGCCCCTCCACTCAGGTCCATTAAAAACAAGAACATATAATCTTTGCTACCTTTGGGTTGCTGCATTAGCATCACAAGCTTGATTTTAGTGCAGATATTCTTGTCTGACTCTGGCTTCGACAGGCACCTGAGACATTTGATCTCCACTGAGGTGTTTGTCCTTTAGCCTGACCTTTCTTGGTGTTATATAACTTTAGACTTCAGGTGGCACAGCAACAGCAAAACAAAGACCTCCTCTGCTTTTCTCCTGTTTATTGAATTAGGATAAACAATTCATGATCTTGCAGGTGATTCCAATGATTTTGGCTAGATTTCAAGTGTGTAAGTCAGTGTAGAGGACCAACCTTTGATAAGCTGCATTTCTGGAAGTTCCATCAAGTCTGTTTAATCATCTAGAGTTTCTGCCGTCACTATTGCATGACACTTGGCCTGCCTTTTTATTGTTTTCTCTGTTACTGTAAAAGCTTTTGTTGTAATTTTGCTGGTAAATCATTGCACAGAAATTCAAAAAAATTGTTAATGATAAAGAAATATGTTGCAATAAGTTAAAAAAAATAACCAATTATGGATTTGATTAAAAATATTAATGCTTGGGGAAAATGCACAACAATCACTTCATTTTCAAAAGTCAAGGTTTGTTTTACTTGTTCCCGCTGAGAGTCATGTTAAGCATCATTTAGTCGAGATAAACAGAAGAGACATAGGCCTAGTCCACACGTAGCCGGGGTTTTTTTAAAAACGAATATCCGCCCCTCCAAAAACTTGCATCCACACCACCTTGTTTAAAAAAAAAACTGTCCACACGTACCCGGATAAATACGTTGTTAAGGACATGCCAGACCTGTAGGCGGCAGTACTTCCCCCGTTCTTAACCTCGTCCTTCGTCTGTGGTCTTCCGCAAGGAGCAGTAATTCCGCTTGCAAAAACAAACAAGCAAAAAGCGCTTGGACAATTGATAAAGCGAGCGCAGCTCTGAGGGCATCCATGCTGTCGGCTAGTGTAAACACAGGTCGCACACGTGATGTCAGCATTTTTTTGTCGCGGAAAGTGACGTTGCGGACCTTAAAACTCCGGTTTTGTCCGTCCACACGCAGACACCCAAAACAGAGAAAACGCAGATCTTCACTTTGGCCGGAGTTTTTAAAAAGATCCGTTTTCGTGTGGATGACAGGCCAAAACGTAGACAAATCAACATTTTGGCAGACCCCCGGCTACGTGTGAACAGGGCCTTAAAGGGGTCCTTTACTCATAATTGTAATACATTTGCAGTGATCTCTAGTAGGAATGAATTGTGAGTGAGCCACATCAGAGTTGAGCTGAACACAGCAGGATATGGAGTCTTATTTCCTGATATTTAGACATCTTTTCTCTGATTGGCTAAAAGCTCTGTGACTCTACCACTGACTCTGTTTACTCTGCAGCTCTGATGTTTTATCTCCACAAATAACAAGCTGAAGGAGTTCTGCCGCGTTGTGGAGTTCTTAATGCTAACGGTTAGCTTTTACTAGCACAACTGTGCTCCCGTGCTCTTCTTTCTTGTGGATGCTAAATCACCCGCAGCCTTCTTCGTTGTGAGCCGAGATGGGTGGGTCTATGAATTCTTATTTGCAGCGGGACGTAGATCTGTCGGGATTTTCTAATCCAAGAGTTTCACTGTCTATTTTCTAGCATCAGCTAAAGCAGGAAATCGGGGTAGAAGATTATTTTTTTATTATTATCTTTATTTCATTCAATAAAAAAATAACACAACAGATACTAAACAATATTCATGAAAACACAATATATATTTGAATGAAAGTCTGCATGTTAAAATCAGTTACCAATCCTATTAAAGAAAAAGTAAAAGAACGGCCCCTGGAGAGCCACTATCCTTCTTATTTTAGATGTCCCAAAGAAAATGGGCATAGAACCACATCTTGCACTCGAGAGAGCTCTACTCCGAACACGAAAATCCCGAAAACCAGAGCATCTCAGCTTATAGCAGCCTGAGCTGGAGATGGGTGGGCGTGGCCAGCACCAGCTCGTTTTACAGAGGCCTGGAGTGACTCATCCTGGAAGGTCCTGAAACTGTCATGACTCTGTGACAGTTACACACATACTTTTACAGATGATACAACTATTATAGTTGAAGAAAAAAAAGTTCCTTTCAACACATAACAAGAAAATAAAGTCCCATTAGTCATCATCACACACTGGTGAAATTACACCTCTGCATGTGACCCATCCTCGTGTGGAGCAGCGAGCTGCAGCAGTGGCTGTGCTCAGGAACTATTTAGTAACCCTTAAGGGGTTACCAAAAAGTTCCTGAGCCTGACACTTAGCCTTAAAGCTGAGGGAGGCATTGGGTCTCAGTTTTAAAGTCTTTGGAATGACCCAACTGGGATGTGAAGCCTGATCTCCCAGTCCCAGGGCGGGCTGTCACTCTACTAGGCCACTGAGAAGCTAAAGTGGACAACTGCATACTTTTGCCTTCAGGAAATAAATGTCTGTCCTCTGAAGTGACGTACACTTGACAGCATGTCTCTGTAATATTTGTTCCCTTTGATGCTGAAAGGCTCAGCACTTTTTTACTGTTTGACTGTCAGTGTGCTGGGAATAGGTTACATTGGTGACCTTTAGTGTTGAGGTTCAGTCATCAAGAACTAGCTGCAGATTTTGAATTGTGTGTGTGTGTGTGTGCACGTGTGCGTGCGTGTGCGTGCGTGCCAGTATGTGTGTGTGTGTGTGTGTGTGTGTGTGTGTGTGTGTGTGTGTGTGTGTGTGTGTGTGTTAGTGCCGGACGATATACAGGGAGTGCAGAATTATTAGGCAAATGAGTATTTTGTCCACATCATCCTCTTCATGCATGTTGTCTTACCCCGGCTTTCCACAGGAGCCGTCAGCAGCAGGTTACTGCAGCAGCACGTCATAGCTGCTGATAGGAACCGCTGTGGTCAACAGAACCTTTTCCACTGGAGCCGTCAGCAGCGCGAGTCGGCCGCGTCTCAGGAGCAGCATGTCGCGGCCTTTACGCGCCGGTTCTATTTTCTACGCGCGACGCCTCTGAAACGGGTCAAGTTCGACATTTTTGGGAAGGAAAGACAGGAAATTGGATGCGGAAATGGAGAGAAGCTCCCGGGATTTTCAGAATAAAGAACGTACTGCCTTCCGGTTGCTTTACTTTTAAAAAAGGTTACTAACTGTGCGTCCCCGTGAGAAGTTATCACCTAGCTAGCGGTCTCCTTTGTTTTTCAGGTCCGTATTGGCGATTATAAAACGGACAGAACATAAAACACAAACCATGTTGTAGTTTTCTCCTGCTTGTTGTTGTGTTTACTGACGAAGTCACTCGTGTGACTTCGTGCTCTGTCGGTGACAGCTGCTCCCCTGCAGCTTCGCGTCTCGTGGGAAGGGCCAAGCAGCAGTTTGCGCGAGCAAGACGTGCTGCTGCAGTAACGTGCTGCTGACGGCTCCCGTGGAAACCCGGGGTTACTCCAAGCTGCATAGGCTCAAAGGCCTACTACCAGTTAAGCATATTAGGTGATGTGCATCTCTGTAATGAGAAGGGGTGTGGTCTAATGACATCAACACCCTATATCAGGTGTGCATAATTATTAGGCAACTTCCTTTCCTTTGGCAAAATGGGTCAAAAGAAGGACTTGACAGGCTCAGAAAAGTCAAAAATAGTGAGATATCTTGCAGAGGGATGCAGCAGTCTTAAAATTGCAAAGCTTCTGAAGCGTGATCATCAAACAATCAAGCGTTTCATTCAAAATAGTCAACAGGGTCGCAAGAGGAGTGTGGACAAACCAAGGAGCAAAATAACTGCCCATGAACTGAGAAAAGTCAAGCGTGCAGCTGCCAAGATGCCACTTGCCACCAGTTTAGCCATTTTTCAGAGCTGCAACATCACTGGAGTGCCCAAAAGCACAAGGTGTGCAATACTCAGAGACATGGCCAAGGTAAGAAAGGCTGAAAGACGACCACCGCTGAACAAGACACACAAGCTGAAACATCAAGACTGGGCCAAGAAACATCTCAAGACTGATTTTTCTAAGGTTTTATGGACTGATGAAATGAGAGTGAGTCTTGATGGGCCAGATGGATGGGCCCGTGGCTGGATTGGTAAAGGGCAGAGAGCTCCAGTCCGACTCAGACGCCAGCAGGGTGGAGGTGGAGTACTGGTTTGGGCTGGTATCATCAAAGATGAGCTTGTGGGGCCTTTTCGGGTTGAGGATGGAGTCAAGCTCAACTCCCAGTCCTACTGCCAGTTTCTGGAAGACACCTTCTTCAAGCAGTGGTACAGGAAGAAGTCTGCATCCTTCAAGAAAAACATGATTTTCACGCAGGACAATGCTCCATCACACGCGTCCAAGTACTCCACAGCGTGGCTGGCAAGAAAGGGTATAAAAGAAGAAAAACTAATGACATGGCCTCCTTGTTCACCTGATCTGAACCCCATTGAGAACATGTGGTCCATCATCAAATGTGAGATTTACAAGGAGGGAAAACCGTACACCTCTCTGAACAGTGTCTGGGAGGCTGTGGTTGCTGCTGCACGCAATGTTGATGGTGAACAGATCAAAACACTGACAGAATCCATGGATGGCAGGCTTTTGAGTGTCCTTGCAAAGAAAGGTGGCTATATTGGCCGCTGATTTGTTTTTGAATGTCAGAAATGTATATTTGGGAATGTGGAGATGTTATAATGGTTTCACTGGTAAAAATAAATAATTGAAATGGGTATATATTTGTTTTTTGTTAAGTTGCCTAATAATTATGCACACACAGATATCCCCCTAAAATAGCTCATACTAAAAACTACTTCCAAAAACATTCAGCTTTGATATTAATGAGTTTTTTGGGTTCACTGAGAACATGGTTGTTGTTCAATAATAAAATTATTCCTCAAAAATACAACTTGCCTAATAATTCTGCACTCCCTGTAGAGAAAAAGCTTATCGTTAAAAAAAATTGTATTGATGGATTAATGATTATTGAAAATGATCAAAGAAACATACAAAATATATTTCAAGTGCAGCCCTGGACGTTTTATGACATTACTTTATGATGAAACAAGTGGGTTTTGTTACCACACTTGGGTTTTATCGATTTTCTTCTTTGTTAACCACCGTTGTTTGTTTTTTGTCAGACTTGTAAAAATGAAAACATTGTCACACTGGTGAACTACTGTAACCTTTTTTGGGAACAATTTGGTGACGGAGCATGCCTAGGTCTGTGTTTTTGATTGGTTGGGTGTAGGTAATGACTCTTGTATGAAGCTACCCAATAAGCTCTAATTAAAAAAAAGAGGTTTTTATTGATCCTTTTTTTCCTATTGCACCACATAGTTATCAATCGATGTATATCATCGTTGAACTACTATGTAGCCCTAGTCTGTGCATAACTAATTGATTAAATGGATTTTATGCTGAAATCACTGAGCATTTTTAAAGGGAGTTATTGTACTTTTAGGTTCTTTTTATTTTTATTTATTTGTTTGTTTGTTTTGCTCTTTCTATTTAGATTTGTTTGGTCTTGCACTACTGTTCAGTACACACGTGGTGCTTTGTGCTGCTCTGAAAGATGAGGCACCAAATCTCAGATCCACCTTTTGTCCTGCAGAGGGCAGAGTTTCATTACAAACTATTTTACCACTGACTTCTCCGTTTGTCCACTTTCACACACTTTAATGTGATTTTATTACTAATTCAGTTTGTGCTCTAATTAGGAACTGATGCTGAAACACAGAAATATGTAGTTGTCTTTTGGACCGTCTAAGATTTTAATTGTCTTGGAATACATTCTTGCAACAGAACTACAGATGCTTGCACAATTGAAGCTCCCTCTGTGACTTTGTGGGCAAAACAGATGCCAGAAAATGTAATTAACTGAAATTGACGTTCCAGAAAGAGCCACTGGGGATTTCACTGTCTAACAGGGAGGCATCAGGGAGAGCAGAGTCAGGGAGGCAAATTAAGAGAGATGGGAACAGATTCACATGGAATTTTGTGTCCATGTCACCAGTCAGTCGTGACAGCGAGCCAACTGACAGGTAAAGTCAGAGACGTCACACGTATTGTGGCTGACATGGTGTTTGGCATGGAAAAGTAGTCTCTTAGATTTCGTCGTCGTCTTCCTCCGCTTATCCGGGTCGCGGGGGCAGCATCCCAACTAGGGAGCTCCAGACCGTCCTCTCCCCGGCCACCTCCACCAGCTCCTCTGGCAGGACCACAAGGCGTTCCCGGGCCAGATCTGAGATTAACCTCTCCAACATGTCCTGGGTCGACCCGGGGGCCTCCTGCCGGCAGGAGATGCCCGAAAACCTCCCCAGGGAGGCGTCCAGGAGGCATCCTGACCAGATGCCCAAACCACCTCAACTGGCTCCTTTCGATCCGGAGGAGCAGCGGTTCTACTCCGAGTCCCTCCCGAATTTCCAAGCTCCTCACCCTATCTCTAAGGCTGAGCTCGGCCACCATACGGAGGAAACCCATATCGGCCGCTTGTATCCACGATCTCGTTCTTTCGGTCATCACCCAAAGCTCATGGCCATAGGTGAGGATTGGGACGTAGATCGACCGGTAAATCGAGAGCCTGGCTTTCTGGCTCAGCTCCCTCTTCACCACGACAGATCGGCTCAGCGTCCGCATCACTGCAGACGCCGAACCAATCCGCCTGTCGATCTCCCGATCCCTCCTACCCTCACTCGTGAACAAGACCTCGAGATACTTAAACTCCTCCAATTGAGGTAGGACCTCTCCCCCGACCCGGAGTTAGCAAGCCACCCTTTTCCGGTTGAGAACCATGGTCTCAGATTTGGATGTGCTGATCCTCATCCCAGGATTCTTGTCATCAGGATCAGGATCAGGAGGAGGATCAGGAGGATGATCAGGAGGATCTCTTAGATTTATATTTACATTTCCTCTCATCTCACTTTATCACTGAAGCTCTCCTCTGCTTGTGAACTTTCTTAATGTAGGTTTTAATGTTTTGGCTGTTTTACTAATGCAACGTTTTTTTAAATAAATAACTTTGAGTATTAAATTTGGATTGTTGACGGAATAAAACACAAATATCAGATGATTGGGAGTTAAAAGATGTTCTCGTGACAGAAAAATGGGATTTTAAAACTCCCACTAATATGTTTGAGGTGGTTTTACCTGGAGTCTCTCATTAGAAACAGGAGGAGCACAGTGTGGGATGACTGATCAGTCAGGTGATGAGGATTTGTATCATCCGTGGGTCAGTGCCTTTTCACCAACCCTTCCTGTATCCTCTGCCTTTTCTAATCATGTCTAATTGGTAACATCTGTATCTAGCCTTATTTGGATTGAGGAGAAAAGAACTGCTGCGTAGTTTGCAACAAAAATCCTTTCCACTGGATTCATTGTCGGCCTGTTTTCCTGGAATTCTCCCTCAGAGCCTTACTGGTACAGCCTGGCAAGCCAGACTAAATAAATGTATTATTTGGTCTAGTTCACTAGGCTATTACTGGTATGCAGTGGATGAACTATCCCCATAAGCCTGCATCTCCTGCTATTCCCCCTGATTGTTTGCTTTTAATAAAACTTCCTGGCCTCCTTAGTCCTGAAGGAGGATGGTAGGCGGACAGAAAGATGGGAGACCTGGCAGGTGGGGTGTGAATGCCAGGCTGGGATGGGCAGTCTGGGAAAGGGGGAGCTGTGAAATGCAGGTGTTTGATAAGGTTAAAGGACAAACCTTTGGCAGAGTCAGAGGTCAGAGTGAATGTCACGTTTCTGTGTTCTTGTGGCTTTGATCCCGTCCTCTCTGGGCGAGGCGCTACAGTCTTGTCAGCAGGACGCACGTTCGTGTTTATGGAAAGCCATGCTGTGATAGTCATCGGCTTTGTCAGGCGCAAACATGGAGGAAGGAAGCATCACCTGTCTGTGATTCGCTCTGTGCCAAAACAAATTTTCACAAACTCCAAGATGAAAGTAAAGTAAAAAAAAAAAAAAGAGAGAGAAAGTTTTGCAGCTTTTGTGTCGTTTTTCATTTTAGCTTGTTGTCATTGATCCTCAGCGGTGGGCTTTCAGATAAATCAGTGACACCCCTGCCGCCCCGCCAAGCTCCACCTCTTTTGCAGCAGCGATCCAGTCATCATGTGCCGCTAATAGTCTGTCCCTAATGGTGACTCATAAATAACACAGCAACCTTTGGAGAGAATTGACTTTCAGGAGCATGCGGGAGGGGTGAAGACTTTTGCTGGAGTCTGACTCCTCTGCAGCGCTGTAAATCACTCTTTCTGACATGTTTTGCTCTTCATTTTGTTCCTTCCAGCCCGTTGCTCTGCCTCTGACTGCAACGCGCAGAACACCATGTTCTCCCTCTTTCCCTCTGAATTATAACACGTCTTTTTTTCTCCTCTTTGATCTTCCACTAGATTATCCCTTGTTTTATTCACACATGTGCTCTGCCAGTGCCTATCTGGCATGTAGAAACTTTTTTTCCATGACTTTTTCTAACTTTTGAACATCCCCTTTTCAGCTGTTTGAGCAAAGTCCCCCAGCCTCTGACTCCCTTGCTGATTTTTGCTTGAGGGCCTCTTGATTCTGTGCATTGCAGAGATCAGATCCGTCCGGCCTGCATGCCTAAAGGATCATGCCATTTCCTGTAATCTTATATTCGCCTTACTCTGCGGCCACACATGGATGTTCTTGCTGCAGATTTGCACGTTGTTTTGCAGGTGTTTCCTCTGCCCTTGTGCTCATTGTGAGAGAGCTTGTGTTCCTGTGTTCTGCTGTGGGCGTCCAGGTGCCTCTAGCACAAGGAGCCATAACAAACCTGAGTTTATTAATGTTGTTCATTTCCTCTTGTCTGCTTGCCTCTGGCTGCGCAGCTCTCCAACAGTCCAACATTCCACACACTTGACTGGAATTAAGGGAGAGGCCTGTGGTGAGGCCGAAAACGAGCTCAGGAATGCCTCTGTTATCACAGGGAGAGAGGATGGAGGGAGGAAGGGTACGGGAGGTCAGGCTTAGAAAGACCCCAGCATTGTTAGGTCAGCTTCAGACAGAGCTGCTGGAGGTTTGTTAGGGTTTCGAGTCATCAAAGCTTTAATCAACCGGACTCGCGTTACTGCAGAGGTGTATGCCTCTGGCCCGGTCAGATCCCATAGCAATCTAAATTTAGAGCAAGCTGCAGCTTTTTTAAATCAATATCTCCACTTTTATCAGTGGCGATGTCATGTAGATTATCTCACGCTTTTCATAGATGTCACTCTGGGTTGGTGCTGCACTCAGTCGGCAGCGTGCGCTGCAGAGGATCACCCTGCATTGGCACTGCCTCGCAGAGTGCACGTGGAAGGACACAGGCAAAAGGCATCCCTCTGGGTTAGCTGCAGCTGCGGTCAGGCGGCGTGTAGGCATCGGCACGCGTGTGCGGCGAGCGAATGTGAGAAACGGTTTGCTTCAAATTGAATGTTTAGGAAGGCTGTGTAGCAGATTGGCTCGTGTTTCCCTGACATTGAGCGCATCAGTGTTTGCAGGCTGCGTTTATGGCCGACCTCCAAGTAAATACTGCAAAATAACAACAACCAGTGAGTGTGTGGCTTCGCCTCAGTCTGAGCTTTGCTATCTGACTTTAACTGAGTTGTTGTTGAGTATTTTATGTGCGGGCTGACTTGCATTAATATTAAGTTACTGTATCTATGTTGTGGGATTTGGAGGAGACAGTAAATTAGAAGTAAAGATCTCTTCAGCACTAATGAAAACGGTGACAGTGAAGACCAAAAATTCCAGGCTGAGAAAATTAAGTGGCTCAAAACAGAGACGCAGAAAAACACAGAGGAGTGTGCTGCCAGCCGTTTTCTAAGCAAATTAATAGAAGAAGAATCAATCTTTTATATAGCTCCTCTCAAGATAACAGTCACGAGATGCTTCGCAAGAACAAAAACGTTAAAACAAACAAAATAAAGAAATTAGAAAATTAAAAATATGTTGTTGTTGAAATAAGAAACTGGGAAAAATAAAAAGTGTGGTTAAAAAGGGTAAGAAATGGGAAAAAGACAACGAATAAGAAAGAGGTAAATCAGTGGATCCTGGGTAAGGTCTTCTCACACCAAAGCCAGCCTGAACAGGTGAGGTTCCAGCTGCTTCTTAAAGGAGACCACTGAGTCCACTGATGATTTGTTCAGAGGCCGAGCACAGGCGTTCTGAACTTAAACAGATCAGGGAGGTTCTGCTCAGACACGTGAAAAGCCAGTGGCAGCAGTCTGAGCGTGAGGAGATGAAGGTGTTGAGAACAGCCTCAAGTTCAGAGCGGGACAGAATGGGACTCAGCTCAGCAACGTTCCTGAGATGGAAGAAGGAAGAGTGAACAAGATAACTGACATGAGAGTCCAGGGTGAGAGCTGGGTCAAAGGTCACACCAAGATTCCTGACAGAGGGTTTGGTGTGAGAAGCAAGCTGACCAAGAGAGTCTCTGATTTTGGGAACCAGCTTGTCTGTGAGCCGTGTTTCTGCACCTCGGTGGTTGGTCGGCAGTGTTGACTCACAGCAAGAAAACCCAGAGTTCATCCAAGGTTCTGTTTTCTTTCTTTTACGAAAGCTGTCAATTCTGTTGACCTGCGAAACCCTCATGTCAGCCATCATATGTAGAAGTGTTGCTTTCTATAGTGGGAACTGAAGCGTTTTAGAGTGTGTAAAGGAGGGTTTGGTTATTGGTTAAAGCTAGCTCTTTCCAGGTGAGGTGGTTATCAATATGGTGTATCTGTTAGAATACAGGTAGAGGCTGGATGCATCCTTTGCTGTAGATCCAAATCTTTAATCTTGGTTGATGGTAATCGTTAACAGCATTGACAACAGTTTTCTTGCATTAACATAATGCTGTCAACATCAACATGACTTGCAGGAGAATGAAGGAACGCTTGTCCCACACAGCAGGTAAAAAAGGAAAGAAAAGGGAAAGTTCTAGCGCTGGAAGTGAGCTCGCTGTGAAAGGCTCTTCAAAATAAAGGCATGTCACTTCCTGAATTCCCACCAAAATAAACCCAACAAATTTTAACAAAGGTAATATATGAAATTCTGAACCTTTTATTCAGAGTGTGACCAACATCTAATCTGGTGTGAAGTTGGACTTTTGCTAGAGCTATTACATTTCTTTCTGCTTTCTTGTCTCTAGGTTGCAGAACATTGCTCAACTTGGCATAACGACCGAGTAGACCTGGCTATTTTCCTCACAGGCAGGCCCGTTTTGTAAAGCCTCTTTATTAAGCCTCCAGTTTTGTGTTTCAGTGTGAGCTTTCAATGAAAGGATTTAAGTGTGAAATCCACTTAATCATAATGTTGCGGTAGCCTATATTTAAATACAAAGAAGGGTGATTTTCTTCCCTTTAAAGCTGCTGAAGATTTTAGAAAAGTGTTTTCTTCTTAATTAATTTTCCTCAAAGTTGATTAAAAATAAAACAAGATTAGGAGAAAGGAGATTTACTGAGAGAGGTTTCTTTTTAATTCAGATTTGTTTGAGCCGAAGGTCAAATGCTATGATTCAAATATTTTCTAGTTTAAAAAAAAAAAGAAGAAGAAGCCCTGATGTGTCACACGGTCTGACCTTCCCACTGGACTGCTGCCCCTGCACATTACACACTGACTAACAGCATGACAACACGGCTAATCACAGACTAGTGGTGTGCATATTAACATTCATGCACACACCAAGTAATTAAAGAAATGCTTGTTCCACATGGAACCAAGGAGATCAAGTCATTTTCAAAGCCCTTGTTGTTGCATCATCTAAGAAAATAGTAATCTTAAAGGCGACATGTAGGCAGCGTTTTGGTAATAATTACGTGTCACGAAGGGCAGAGAAAACTTCTCTTTCAACAGTTTTCAAAGTTTTCCTATAAGTTGCTCCATTCATCTACTTTTTGTGGCTTGGTTGTTAACTGATCAAGCAAAACCCAGCACAGCGGTTCGCTTTTGATGGTTAAATCGGGAGTATGCCGTGTTTTCATGGTTGACCTCCTGAGACGCCACATGCCGTTTAAAGGGGACTTCATTCTTGGGTTGCTATATGTTATTATGGACTTTGTTTGGATTGTTTGTTGTTGTTTATTTTAACTAATCTGATTTTTAATTAGTTCAAACGCCCCAAATAGCTTGGTTTAAATAAAAAAATGCACACCTATCAAAAGTTTGTCTCAGACTTTTTTTTTTCTTTAAAGGGGCATTATGGAAGTTTGACAGCCAAAACATGTATAGAAATAATAAATGTCTTCTTCATATATTCTCCTGCAATGCCCTGGTCCTGTAGAATGAGCCCTGGTATTTTTACTGTGATTGCCTCTTTTTCTGTAAAATCACAGAAAAAGAGAGTTGTTCGGGTCGAGCAGGCTGCTTCATGCGCGTTCACGCTCAGGCATCGCCCGTAGCATTTGCTATCAGTAGCTTTAGCAGCAGAGAGTGAGGTAGTGCCAACTCAGCGACTTTGTCACTGTTCCTAATGCCTAGTGATGAAGCTAGCTACATTTCTGAGGACCCTTAGCTACTTTCTGTAGAACTTTCTTCTAGATATTTCCTGCAAATTAGCAACAAAATAGCCATTTTCGCTTCGAACCATTCTTTGGTTTGACGTTGTTTCAGCTGTCATGAAGGATATAAAAGTTACAGACACTGTGAATGTTACTAGAGTGTAGCTCACCTTGTAAGATGTCTGACTCCCATGCAGAAGACCTGGGTTTGATTCTGGGTGTGAACATGGTTTATTTAGAGTTTCACTTTTACATTAATGGTATATTTTTTTACAGTAAGATGCCCAATTTTTTATTTGAGACTCGCCGAACGGCATTGAATTCACAGATAAAAAAGATGTGGGTTCAACTTTCATTTTGGAACAATTTTTCAAGCAAGGGAAGGGAATGATCTGAGCATGCAGGACTGACCCATCATAAACCTTTGTCGGCTGTGCTGAAGAGAAAGGTACAGAACCAAATTATTTAATTAATTAGCTGCACGTTCTCCTGTCCTCTGTCCTCCAGGCCACACACACACACACACACACACACACACACACACACACACACACACACACACACACACACACACACACACACACACACACACACACACGGGACTGTCTCAGCTGTTATTTTCATTAAGGAGTGTGCACGTACAGCATGTGCGCCTCGTGCACGAGCCTACTATTGAAGCTGCCGTTACGCTTTTGGCCTGAGGGGGCAATCGCGAGCATAAAAATTCAAAAGTCCGTAAAGTCCCTTTAAAGAAAACATGAAAGGTGCATATTTTATCCATAAACAAGTCCTCACCAGGACTGCAGGTTCACATTGTTTATTTCAATATAAGTGAGTTGATGGCAAATTTCTATTTATGTTGAGAAAAGAAAGCTTTTTCTACTATTAAGGCTTTTATTTTATGAAAAAGGTCTTGTTGTGGAATCGTCTAAATCCGTTAGACTCATTTGGTTCTAACAGCTGTTTAAAACTAGAACTGCCATGGCAGTCATTCTCACTGTCCTGCAATTTGCACGTTTAATTACTTTATCATATAAACCTACTGCCTTCCCTGACTTTTCCTAAATCTGTGTAAATTTTCATTAAAATGGTGCAGAAGAGACTAAATATGACCATTTCTACTGATTTCGGTTCAAGGCAGTCATTTTGTCTGCCAGAGAATTTCTCACTGGTTTCTCTGGGTGAGATAAAAATAGAATGCCAAGATTGAGAAATGTTACAGTGAAAGAGCATCTCCAGCATTTGATCAGTCTTTCTCTTCCTCGTAATTTGGTCATTGTTGTCTTTTATGACTAAAATATAAAGGGACAGAGAAATGGCACAGAGGAGAGAGAGACGTGACTTTAGAAATGACGTTGGAAAGACTGATCACATTGACAGTTATGATTCTAAAACTGTTTATTTGGGTGTTATTTTTGGTTAAAAAACATTATTCAGCTAATTAAATTATAAATTATAGTATCTGATATGGGCTGTTAGGTCCCTGTATGACCGGTATCAGAGCTTGGTCCGCATTGCCGGCAGTAAGTCGGGCTCGTTCCCAGTGAGAGTTGGACTCTGCCAAGGCTGCCCTTTGTCACCGATTCTGTTCATAACCTTTATGGACAGGATTTCTAGGCGCAGCCAAGGTGTTGAGGGGATCTGTTTTGGTGGTCTAAGGATTGAGACTCAGCTTTTTGCAGACGATGTGGTCCTGTTGGCTTCATCGGAACGTGATTTTCAGCTTTCACTGGAGCGGTTCGCTGCCGAGTGTGAGCAGCTGGGATGAGAATCAGCTCCTCTAAATCTGAGACCATGGTCTTGATTCGGAAAAGGGTAGAATGCCTTCTCCGAGTCAGGGATGAGGTCCTGCCCCAAGTGGGGGAGTTTAAGTATCTCGGGGTCTTGTTCACGCGCGAGGGAAAACAGGAGCGTGAGATCGATAGGCGGATTGGTGCTGCGTTTACAGCGATGCGGGCGTTGTACCGATCCGTCGTGGTGAAGGGAGAGCTGAGCCGGAAGGCAAAACTCTCGATTAACCGATCAATCTACGTTCCTACCCTCACCTGTGGTCATGAGCTTTGGGTAAGGACCGAAAAAACAAGATCACAGATACAAGCGGCCAAAAGAAGATAGGGTGAGACGCTCTGTCATCTGGGAGGGGCTCGGAGTAGATCCGCTGCTCCTCCACATCAAGAGGAGACAGGTATCTAGTTGGGATGCCTCCTGGGTGCCTCCCTGGTGAGATTTTCTGAGCCTAACTGGGAAAAGATCTAAAGGAAGACCCAGGACGCGCTGTAGAGACTATGTCTCTCGGCTGGTCAGCGAACGCCTTAGGATTCCCCCGGAGGAGCTGGTCCAAGTAGCTGGGGAGAGGGAAGTCTGGGCCTCTCGGCTTAGGCTGCTGCCCCCGTGACCCAGCCCTGGAGAAGCGACCGAAAATGGATGGAAATCATATTTTATATGTAACGAAATAGAGTGATGTAACTATCTAGAGTTGTATTTTAATACACTGTAAGTAGATCACTTTTTATAATCAGAAGAATAGGCTGTTTTTATCATCAGGGAGTTTAATTAAACACTCTGTATTGACTTTGAGACAAGAAAAGAGAGAGAGTTGGGATCGTTTAAGAATCTTTAATTTCTTAATTATAAATTCTCAACAATCTACCAGGACTAACTCTGTGATAGATGAAAATGGATTTGGATGTTGTGTTGGTGTGTGTGTGTGTGTGTGTGTGTGTGGTTGGTTCAGACTCCTTAGGCTGACGTCATTGAATCTGGTAGTCTTTGTTATGACTAGATATCACGAGGCTTATAAAGTGATGACATGAGCCGCTATTTTGCCGTGTACGTACCCAGTGGGGCCTCCCAGGTAGATCAGGAAATGCCAGGTCCAAGAACCTCGGATGTGTACTGGAGCTGTCGGAGCAGCGGTCGCAGCACGTCAAAGCCCGTCTGAAGGGTCGACCCCGGTACTAATCGGCAGCGTCAGCAGGTGCTCTTATTTTGAAAGGATGTCGTCTGGTTGTTAAACGACGAAAATCTCCAACTTCACAGTTCTTAGTTTAAAGAAGAAAACACATCTGGCCAGGCTGTGCTTTTCTTTAGGATGACGGTGAATAGAACTGAAGTCAAAATGGAACTGAGCTTAAAATGGCGTTGCCTTGTTTTATATCTCTGAATTGTTGATAAGTTTTAGTAAAGCGGATTGGACACTTTAAGTCAACAAGCCAGATTCTCCTGCGGCAGCCGAAAGCTCTGATTGGTTGGAACAATGTGTCATGCGTTTCTATGGAGATGAGGATCACTTTGAACATCTTAGGTGTGTTCTTGCTGTGTCTTTGTAAGTCCATGCTTTCGTTCTTTTTTAAACACAGAAACAGTTTTGTTTACCTGTTTGTAGCTACAGTTTCGCCGACAGCTGCCGGCTTCTTCAGGCTGACGCTGATGGTGGATGACCATCAGCGTCAGCCTGAAGAAGCCGGCAGCTGTCGGCGAAACTGTAGCTACAAACAGGTAAACAAAACTGTTTCTGTGTTTAAAAAAGAACGAAAGCATGGAGATGAGGATCAGTCTGTCTGTGCAATAGTCCTGTTTTCATTAAACACACAAATCATAACATCCCTATTCCGCAGATCATTCACTTGATTATTATTGATCAACATATGTTTTGCTTAATTTTTTTAATCACAAATTAAGTACTTTGATTAAGTAAAAGCGTTCTTCTTCTCCTTCGGACTCTTCTCCTGGAATGTAAACAGTCTGAGGAACACCCGACCTTGGCTTTTATACACGGGTGTTACTGTGTACAGGGGCAGCTGTGTGGAGCTGAAAATAATGAACTTCATAACCTTACATATATATTATATTATATTATAAACTTATAATAAAGTATAGGCCAGGGGTGTCAAACGCAAATTCACCCGGGGGCGAAATGAAAAACTGGGACGAAGTCGCGGGCCAAACCCATTCCTTCATCTACAGATCTGTATGGCTGAACCTTTTCCTTTGGAAACAAACTTATTTTTGCAGCAACACTGAATGTGGAATAACCAACTTACACACGAGCAAATCTATTTTAAATAATCACACATCAGTGGTAGTAGTTATGTCTCATTTAAAAAGATATTATGCCTTAAAATGGGTATATATATACAGCTTTCTTTTTATTTATTTTTTTTACTTTTGAATCTTTTAAGTATTTCTACTTTATGTTTTCATGCTTATTCTTATTATTTACACTCCTCTTCTGCTGTAATGAATGTAATTGCTGCTGTGACACCAAGCTTTCCCCACTGAGGGACAATAAAGGGATTTTCTATTCTACTCCTATTCTATTTCTGTTCTATTCTTCTATCTGTAATCTTTCCTGTTCCTGTTTTAAAGTAGGTGAAATCTTTTTTCCCAGGCCAACAACATAAATAAAAACAGTAATTCTCTTAAATGAAAATGTGTTTACTGTACATATCACATGGTCGGGTCAGCGACGCTAGTACAACGGAGGGTGGGGTTGGGGTTGGGGGGGCTGCAGGTGATTGAGACAAACAGAAGCTGATATCTCTTTGCTGTAAAGAACGTCAAACACGGCCCAGTTTCATTTATGTCTTTCATGGGTTTTTTTTATGTTGCTGAGTATTAAAATATAAATAAAATGCTAATAATAAGACTGCACAAGTAGCCGTTGATTAGAAAAGCTTACTTATTTTATCATTTTTCCACTTTATTCAAATAGCATTTTTGAAAAAGACCTTTTTTTTTTATAAACAGGCATGTTAAAACTGTATAACAAAACTAAATCCAGTGCTTGTTTCTGCAAGAAAAAGTGCAAAGGTCTTTTTTTTAATGAATTCAATAAATTCAATAAATAAAGTTAAGAAATTGGATATTTTCTTTATGGTAACAAAAGTCCTGAAAATCAAATTTTGCCCAAATAATTCAAAGGTCAAAGTAAAATGGCCTAACAACAAAATAGTCCTCTGAAAATGTTCAGGAAAACTAGTAGAAAAGCCTGTGATGGACTGGCAATCTGTCCAGGGTGTACCCCGCCTGCTTGCAGAGACAGCTGGAGGTATAGACCCTTTTACTGTTTGTAAACAATATGACGTCAGCGAGAATGCGCGCGCAGCTTGGCAACAGAGAATGGCGTTGTTTCAGGCTTTATCAAGCTACGCTGCGGGGTTATCACCGGCAAATCTTGAATGTTATATTATTAAACTCACTTTAACGAATGGCAACAGACTCCCGGATCCCTGTGGCATTGCGGAATGGGTGGAAGATGTAGGTGCGTGGCCAGAAATCCAGTGGCCCGATATATATACGTTTTTAGTGGAGAGGCCCAGTAAGTACACACGTGAGAAGCTACGGGCATACAAATCGTTAGATGCATACAACTATGTTGTCTGTACAGAAAGTAAAATATCACGACATAGACTCTTAGTTTTGCGTCTTGAAGGCAGAAGTCCTTCCTAGCCAAAGACAAGGACACAAGACTGCTATGCACGAGGCTTGGGTCATAGTAAACAAACCAGAGAACTACGTCTTCACAGCCAACTGTACCTGCATGGCAGGGTGAGTATAGCATAGGTTTCTTTTTTTAGCGTGCTCAGAGTACAATCGTGTTAATTTTAGAGAAATACAGTTCATACTAATATGCAGTGGGAAAATACAGATGAATTAGAATGAAATGTTAATTTGAAGCATGAAATAAAGCGTATAAATTTGTTTAATTCTGTCATTTTGATGTTCCAGACTTGGGTCATGCTGCAGCCACGCAGCAGCAATTTTATTCAAAGTTGAGCTTTGTGTTAGTAAATAAATAGGCTGCTTAAAAGCAAACCAGCAAACGCAACTTACTTTATTTAATAGAACACACGTTAACCAGCTTTCTGGTGTAATCTTAGTACATAATTACCTTACCTGATATAAAATGGGCGCTACAAACTCGAGCATTTCGGACCGTGTTTTCAGTCCAGTTTTCATCAACCCTTTTGATGGCCTGCAGCCACAGACGCCTCCGATTTTGTTGAAATGGATGTGCTCCCTTCGGAATTCTGTAAAGTTTCAGTCCACTGCTTGAACAGAAGCGATTCTGGCATCCATACACGCAACAACCCGACATTTTTATGTGCTCAGAACTTCAAAAAAAAGGGTTTAAAACGCTGTTTTAGTATCGAATGTGAATGAGGAAGCCTTCACTCTCGTTGCCAGGCTGCGCACGCAACTTTTGATGACGTAGGTAGTAAAAGGGTCTATTGGCACCAGTCCCCCCGCGACCCTGCAGGGAAAAGCGGGTTACGAAAATGGATGAATGGATGGCTGAAAAGCAGATAAAGTCATAAGCACACTTCCAGAAAGGCTGAAGAACTTCTGATTCAGACACTTTAAAGAGGTCCTTCACTCATATGTTTTAATACAGTGGCTTATAGAAGGAAGGAATGCCTTGTGAGCCATACTCTGGAGAAGAAAAGCTCCGGTGCGCCTGTTTAAGCATGGAGAATCCAGCCAGAGGAGAAAGTAGTTTCAGACAGCAGGATCTGGAGTCTTATATCCTGATATTTGGACATCTCTCACTTATTGTTTAACGGTTCAATTCAATTCAAGTTTATTTATATAGCGCCAAATCACGACAAGAGTCGTCTCAAGGCACTTCACACAGTAAATATTCCAATACAGGTCAGTTCATTAGGCCAATCAGAAAAAAAGTTTCCTATATAAGAAACCCAGCAAATTGCATCAAGTCACTGACTAGTGTCAGAGTCTTTACAGCAATCCTCATACTAAGCAAGCATTTAGCGACAGTGGAGAGGAAAACTCCCTTTTAACAGGAAGAAACCTCCAGAGAATCCTGGCTCAGTATAAGCAGCCATCCTCCACGACTCACTGGGGATGGAGAAGACAGAGCACACACACACACACACACACACACACACACACACACACACACAAACACACATCCACACACACAACATATATAGCAAGTAATGTGTCTATGTTTACATTGCAATTTCTTAGTAAACATTCTATTTGGTGAGAGATTAACTTTATTGTATTTATCCTAGTGAATCTATAATTAAACGGGTAAACTAGTAGTAGCACATTCGATGTCAAAGAAAGTAAAATGTTATTATCAGGAGAGGGAGAATGTTTAAATGGTTAGCGGCAGTGTTTAAGCCGATCGCCTCCTCCATGAAGCCACCACAGCTCAGCAGAACATCATTGTAGCTTTTTTTGGGGAGAAAAACACTTAGAGAAAAAATAAAGTTACCGCTGAAATTGCAAGAAATAATAGTTAAAGAGCAAATTGTAGAAGAAAGTAGTTGAGTGTGGAAAGCGGTCAGTGTGTCCTCCAGCAGTCTAAGCCTATAGCAGCATAACTACAGTGATAACTCTGGATAGCCTAGCCAGCAACAGCAACATGACAAACTGACTCTGTTTGCTCTGCAACGCTGATGTGTTATTTCCACAAATAACACTAGCCTGGAGGAGTTTTGCTGTGTAGTGGAGTTGCTAACGCTAATGGTTAGCTTCTACTAGCTGAGACATTCTCTGCTCTCCTGGACGCTAAACCAACAACAGCCTTCCACCGTCGTGAGTCAAGATGGGTAAGTCCATGAATGTTTTATTTATTTATTTGTAGAGCATCTTTTTACCACCAGTCAAGGTTGATGTCAAGTGACGTATATCAAGGCAAAAAAAGATGAAAACAATATTAAAACTGATAAAACCATAAAATCATTAAATAACATAAATTAAACAAAAGGACACGGTTACAAACAATAATTATCCAAATCTAAAACAATGGCCTGAATCAACCTGATAACAGAACGCGAAAATTCAGAACCAACTTAGATTTAAATCTCTGCACCGGAGTAGACTGCCTAATGTCAGGTGTAAGTCGGTTCGAGTTAGACGAAAACACAGAAAATGCCCTGCAGGATTTCCTTCTTGTTCTTGAAAAGTTAAGTGACAGTGTGACGTAGATCTGTCAGGCTTATCAAATCCTAGCATTTCATTGTCTATTTTCTGTCAGAAGCTAAAGCAGGAAATGCATGTGAAACTCAGAGTGACCGATCCAAAAAATTACTGCTTCTCAGAGAATCAGAGAAGGACCTCTTCAAACAATAACAAGAAACTCTGGCTCTTTAGAAGGAAGCTAGAAAGAATAATGACTCTTGAACAGGACACTGTAAACCCCGCCTCCAGCTCAGTTCTGACCCAGCTCAGGCCCCTTACCACAGAGCCCACCATGTCAGCCGTGGCTCAAACTGGCTTTTAGGTCTGCTTCCCTTTGTGCTGACTTCATCAGGCCAGTCTTTTTGAGCATGAAGCCAGTCCAGCACGTAGTGGCTCTTTCTTTCTTTTCGGGCAACAAATGTGCTAAAACAGCATTCCATAATCGCTTGGCATTAAGGCCCGTTGTGTTGAGCATTAGTGGTTAGAATTGACCCCTGGGACATTATAAAAAAAAAATAAAATGAGTCTGACAAGAGAACACCAAAGCTGATGAGTCTGGATCCTGGCACCGGACAGCTACAGGATTAGTCAGCCAACACATAGAAACAGGTCCCATCCCAGCTCATCACCACCAGGCTTGAAGCGGTCCCCTTAGCTGCTGCGTCTCCAGCAGGCCCACTCTGATTGGCTTGCATCCTCCACCACGTCCCTCCTTTAAAAAAGTCTCCGGTTGGAGAGTTGTGTTTTCATTGGAGCACCAATTTAAGCCTTAAAACGGTGGGGGGGGGGGGGGGGGGGATAGAGATGAGAAAGGGACCCGACTCAGTGGTGATCTGGAGAATTTAAGATAGTAAAAACCCAAATTCTGACCCAGGGGAGTCACCTGGATTTAATAAAGCAAATAGGTGAGGGTCTGTGATTGACACCTGTACGTAAGCAGATGTCTAACGCTTCTGGCTAATGCTAAGTGGTGCTCAATTCAAATTGCACGGGTGTCTACGGGAAGTGGAGTGAGTTCAGCAAGAAAAGGACTTATTGCCCATAGTACATCAGGGTAAGATATAATCGAGTCGAGTCCAGAAAGGGAGAAAGTTACTCAAACATTTGGTGAAATAAAAGTTTCAAAATATCAACTTGCTGCAAAATTCCTCATAAAATTGCAGAATCTTGCATGATGTCATCTACAACTACATGTAATTATGGCTCAATATTTGTAAAACTATCCACATTGTTGCTCTTTTCTGTTTACCAAAACTGATTAGGGCTGTCGGCCATCTTGAATATGATTGACCTACATCCGGTGATTGTTTCTAGTTATTTTATTAATAAATCGGTGGTTCATAACACCACACCCTGGCAAAAATAATGTGGCCCACCTTTTTCCTGTTAGATGCAGTCCATATAAATAAAATGGGTTTAATTTCACTAAACTTTCGCCTGATGTCATCTCTGATGTCATCCTCCAGCGGATCCAGTCATCAGACATGCATCTACATTGTTATTGTTGAAGCAGTAAAGCAGATTTGCTGCTTTCCGTGTTTGTAGTTCTGAATCAGCAGCTGCTTCGGTCTGACGGGTATTAACGAGCTTGTGTCCCGGGCCTGAGCCTGTTTCTCCAGAAGCTCCTGCTGTTCCCACCCGTTTGCCTGGTGTGAGCAGCTTCGCTGGAATGTAGCAGTAACAGGCAGTACCAAGAGAGGAGTCACAGTCTGGGAGGGAGGGAGCATGCCCGATACTGGACATGAAACATGCTCTCACTGTGGAACAATGTAGTCAGTTTGAATACATCTCAAGTTTTATTATCACTATAACTGGTCTGTCATTACATTGTATTTTCTTTTTTTATCAGCCGTATTTTATTTAGTGTAACTTCCTTTCCTTTCCTCTGATCTTATCTGATCTCTGAGCTTATCTTCATCTTTTGCCCCCAGCTGAACCTGTTCCTTTTTTTTACCATCTTTTGTTTCCTCTCATTTAAATTTTCCTTTCATCTAGTTTGTTTGACTTCCTGTCCTTTTTGAGTCCGAATCAATAACGTTCCTCCCTCCATGTTCATTTGCAGCTGATGATGTTGACTTCTGATCTCTTCTGGTTTACTGTTTATTTTTAACACATTCGCTTTTATTTTATATTTAAACTTTCAATTAAATAGGACTTTTCATGAAAACTTCTAATACAGCTGAACAAATTCTTTAATCAAGCCACTGATGGGGTGAAAGTCAAAGTTGGTCAAGTGGTTTTTAAAGCAAAAAGAAAACAGATTTTAAGTGATTTTCTAAGTATTTTGTTCTTATTTGTATTTTGCGGAGCAAAAATGTGAAGAAAAAACAAGATTCGTGAAAAAGACACTGTGATTTTGAAATGTCACTAATATTTAAAGTATTTTTTCCTTTTCTTGCACATTTACACAGACTTATTTAATCTGTTCTGTTGGCATTACCTACTTTTTGTTGCAGTCAGAATGCCTCAGTTCACTAAGAGAAAACATTTATCTGTCACAGAAAAAAAGCTGCTAGTTTTTGTGCAAATGTTAATTATCTGCTTCAGATTTTCTGAAAACAGTTTGTTTCGTCTTGGATATTCTGTAACAATGGGTGTGCACGGTTCTTATCAGTGCAGTTGGGAGAACATCGAGTCCTAATCAAACATTTTAGTGATTCTGCACAATCAGGTGTTTGTGCAAACAGTCGGAATGTAACATATTCTTGCAGGATGACATTTCACAATGCAATGCCATTTCTTTTACACATTTATGGTCAAAAGAATCAAAACATTTAACTGCAACACTTCATGTTTATTTCTTATCATCTTACAAAAACTTTCATTCAACACTCAGTATTTATCAAGTTTGTTTATTTAATGTTTCCTCTTGTTTTAATAGGATCAAATGGAAAACAATGAATGAACACTTGCCTGAAGTCATATGAGAAAGTCAATAAGTATCATTGTTTGTGTAGCTGCAGAGGATCTCTGTTCATTCATGCAGACAGAGCTGACAACACGGCTGATGTCAGGATGTCAGTGGTCTGTTTACATTAGAAACAGTTCATAAGCTGAAGCTATTCAAGATGTCTTGTTTGATTAAAAATTGCATCCACAAGTACCAACTCTAATGTTCGCAGGTGCTTTGAAACTAAAATATTTTTATCTTTATTAAAGGTGCATTATGTAGAAATGAAGTAAAAAAAAAAAGACATCCAGTGGTAACATTTGGTTACTGCAACCACTTTAAACATCTCTGGAGCTTTTTGCAGGTCTTCATCAAATTACAATTGTTGGCGCTGCAGTATTAGCTCGCAGGAGACATGCCAACCCCACATTCACTGATGGTAAACAGTAGTTACGTCCCTCCTTCCTTTGTTTTGGAAGGAGAAAAACTGACAATTCCTGCAGCCAGCTGGATAAGCAAGATGTTTCAGAATAACCTTCCTTCCAAAATGACTGAAACATTAGACTATTTGGAGATTTTCTCGCTGTAAAATACTCACTATTCTTACATACTGCACCTTTAAAGGTGCATTAGCTAAGTATTTTACATTGAAATCATCACAAAACAGGCTAATGTGTCAGTCATGTTGGAAGGAAGGTTATATTGAAACTGATTTCCTTCTCAGCCAGCTGGGGGGTTGTCAGATTTTCTCCTTTTAAAAAAGCTTAAAAGGAACGTAGTCTTAGTTTCAAATCTGTTCCGCCGGAACTTCCTGGTTCCAGATTCAACCATACTGTACTGGCATTTGTATTTCGACACCAGCAGTGAAAAGCAGTAACAGGATCAACCCAGACGTTATTTCTTGTACCCTTAAAAATCCCCAGCATATTTTTATTTATTTTAAAATTGGATAAACCTTCTCAGTGGACTAGTGGTATTATAGTGTCTGCCCTGGGACTGGGAGGCCGGGTTCAAATCCAGTCAGATCATACCAAAGACTGTTAAAATGGGACCATTGCCTCCCCATTTGACACTCAGCTTTAAGGGGATGGATTGGGGGGGTTAAACCATCAAATAGTTCCCGAGCCCAGCCACTGCTGCAGCTCACTGCCCCCCACAGGGATGGGCCAAATGTGGCGATGTAATTTAACCAGTGTGTGATGATGACGTTGCAACTTTATATTTAAAGAGCAAGTCACCCCCTACCAGATTCTTACTCAACTCCCACTTCCTGTTTGACAAATGCAACAAATGCTGTTGCCTAGCAGACCGAGAGGGCGGAGCCGCTATCAAACACACACACACGCTCACAATGACATTGTGACATCATATGGTACCAGCTAACGTTCTAGGGTACCTCTTAGCCAATAGTGATGGCAGATTTAAATTCAAATGCAGTGCAGCGTTTTAACCCGACAACGGCACAACACTGACAGTTTTAGGCAGAAAGTAACATTTTTAACTGAAATGCAGTAAAGTGCCAAACTATTGAGTACACGTGTCTGCAGCACGATTAGACACACATTTATATAGTTAATCAGGGAAAAAAAGTTGATTTGGGGGTGACTTGCTCTTTAAAGAAGGCTACAGGCTAATGTTGAGCTAACAATGCTAATGTTAGATTAGAAGCAAATAGTCAACTCTAAAAGTATCTCTAACTACTTTTTTCAATTACCAACAACTTAATATTACACTGACATGTATTTATGTGCTCATAATTTTATTGTGCATGACTCGTCATTGCTTGCCATCTAGATTCTTATGGTGCTGTGCCTCAGCTGGCAATCGCCATAAAACTCATAAAGGGATGGGTGTTGGGGTGTCACTGAGAGGAGGCTCATTTGTTTTGAAACATAGACTGCAGTACCCACATTTGGCCACAGGATGCCGTTCATCCTTCATGCACCTTTAAGTAGAAAAAAAGGGAATATTTTGATTTAAAAAAAATCTGACTTTAAGACAGTTGCCTCACTGCTGGATAGAAGCAAAAAACTTCCATTTTTACCAGAGGTTAATTGTTCTCCACAGCACGACAGCTTGAAATCTACAGTTGTTTCCTGTTTGAAACTCATAAATCTTTGCTCTTCCTTGAAAATCAATTTCATGCCACTTAAAATTTGTGTCAAATGGCTTTTTGGAGCCTGCTGCCTGCTGTCAACGCGGTAACCTGAGCTGCAGCTGTTCCGTGACTGGATGGAGATGAGGAAACCAAACCAAACTGTGTGGGACTGCGTTGAATCAGACATGCTACATTCTCTGGTCTTGCTGCAGGACTCGCTGCTTTTTGTAATAAATTTGTGTCGTAGCTGACACTAATTATTGCACGTTTCTTGTGCGCCTGGTTGTTATTTGACTAACAGTGTTGCAGAAACAGAAGTTTTTGTGTTGCTTACCTGAAAAAGCTTTATGGTTCTGTAATATAGATTACCTTTTTACATTTAATTGTTTATTGTTGCATTTTCTTCTGACTTAAAATTATTTTCTAAACTCCCAAACCAGGCCAGCTATTTCCTATCATTTTAGGAAGTTTATTTGAGGCCAATCTTCAGAAATCAGCATATTTATGAAAGCCGTTTTGTTTGTTTCCGCTGTTTTACCTTTGATTAAGTGAAACAACGCTCCACCCACAGATGTGCCCATCTTTAAGGTCACTCAATAGAAGATGCTGATAATTTTTAAATCATCAGAAATGGCTTTAATTAATCTGCCGATGCCCCTTTATAGTACTTTGGTGTAAGGAGGTGCAGTTAGTGCAGCCCAGATGCAAGTTATTTCTTACATTTCTGCCCTGAAGCATTCTTTTACTGCTGTTTGCTGTTGTTTTATACGTTCTAAGAGCGTGGAATCAGAGCATTGCATTTAAAAAAATCTAATCAAACAAATAACAATCTTTATCAATTAGGATATGAAACGCTAGAGTACAGCCTGTCCTTGCTGGCACAGCACAGACACGTTATATTTCATTTATCATAAACAAATAACTGCGTGGCAACAAAAAGCAGCATGAGTTACATTTGCTGTGTGAGGTTGGGAACAATGAAGGGAAAAGGTTGAATTGTTGTGCATGAAGTATTTACTGGCAAACCTCTTCCACCCTCATACACACACACACACACACACACACACACACACACATACACACACACACACACACACACACACACTGAGCAAAGTGTGTTGTGGTTTTACCTTGGGGTTTTGACACATTTTCAATTTACAGCCTCATTCTGGGCCAAACATTGGACCTATCACGTAGCAGGAAAGCACAATGCAAGCGCTGTTTTGTTTCCCTTATGCAGCTGTTAGTAGATGTGGCTCACTCTATATAAAAAGTAGACTCCTTCATCAGTATTTCCCTTGGTTTATGCTAAACAAGTCACTTAAATTGCCGTTTTTCTTCAAAAAAGCATTCTCAAGTCCGTTTGTTACGATGCGCTGCAGCGTGGGCTGTCGCTCGCTCGCCTCCTTGAGGTATCACTGAGCGGCAGAAAGAAGTTCATCTCAGTTCACTGCAGCATCTGGTTTTTTTTTCTTTTTCTTTTGTTGTTTCTTCTTTTCTGGCTAGGATCAGCGTCCCTTGTCTATTAAAAGAGGGAAGAACCAAGAGAGGAAAACTGAAGATTCCTCTTGACTGGTTGATCACAGACTGAATCTTTGAGTGAAATTCTTCAATGGGCTGAAAGCTGCCTGGTTCATTTCCACCCGTGACTGACCCACCATGATAAATTTAGCACGTCAGAAAGCTTTTTCATTTTTTTTCTCCTCATCACATCAAGAAGTATGCAGAGCTAAGTGCCGCTGAAAATAACAGCACCCCGGTCTCTTCTCACACAAGCTTACGTTTCTCCTGTCGAGTGCTGTGAATTAGAGGAAATGAATGGCAGAATTATCAACTCAACTGCTTCTGCTTTTAGCTCAGATTATTAACTTCTATTAATCTTTTGAGCAAATGCAGCTCTTAGTTCTTTTCACACTCGTATGTTGCTGCTGGAGACCGGTGCGAGTGTGCTGTGTAGAGTGAGAGGGCGTGATTGATGAGATGGCGTAACTAGAAACAGTTGACAGGTTTAGTGGAAGACCAGCTTAGACGCTGTCTTATTGAAAGCATATGTGTGTGTGTACACACACAGTCCACACTCTGGTGGCCAGATCCGTACCTGGTGGAAAACGGTGGATTTTAGATGAAAAGCTTTGGCCTGTGTGGTTGTTTCAGTTATGGGCTGTGTTAAGAACATTATTTATGCTAAATGATCCTCGCTATTAGTGTGTTAGAAATCGGACCGATGTTATTTGTGCTTTTCATGAATTTTATTAATCAAACAAAACAAAACAATTTAAATCTGAGGGAGCTGGTCTCCTTAGAATTTTTTTAACAGGCTTTTAAATGATAAAGATGCTGTCAGATTAACCTGTAGATGTTTGGATTGGTTGTAAAATGTGTTGTTTTTATATTTACATTTAGTTTTACTGGTTTTAATTGTTTATCTTGTATGCATGGATGAATGTTTTTGTAACCCTGTGTGTCCCGGCCAGGACGCTCTTGCAAAAGAGACTTTAAAGGTTATAATAATCAGGTCATGAATGTCGTACCATGCGTTCACTCTTTGAAGATCTTGGTTTACTGAGAAACTGAGTGAGACTTGGCCTGTTTGAAGTACGATCGGTCACTCTGACTTGCATATGCGTGCTGAACGCGAATGTTTTCTTCTACCCCCACCGCCTGGATTAGCTGCAGAAAGAAATAGGGCTTGGGATCACACGTGATTATGCGTCGCATTCTGGGATGTGCACAGACATATTGATGGCCTTAGAAGTTTAAGCAAACAGTGGAAATAAACAGTACATCGCAGAGAAGACGCAGAATTAGAAGAAAGGAAATGTTAAACGATGTTTAACATCCCAAAAAGGATGGGGAATATACAGGGATGCCTTAAATAGAGAAGTGGGAATTGTATGTGGACAAAATCAGCTTTTTAAACGGTTTGGATCCATGTGAAAGACCCAAGACTGGAGCACCGATGACAACTTGTTGCTACCGCAGTTCTTCATAATGGACATTTTCGGCCGACTTGCGTGTGGTGTGAGTAGATGTAAACATGCAGAAGAAAGGAATACAATTCATTTGCTTGTTTTTCTAGTAAAACTTTCAAAAGTGTCATCCCGTAGGAGAAATGTAGGAGAAGTTGTGTTGTGTGCCAGTGCGCCCACATTAGCTTACTGCTATGTGTGTGTTGTGTGTGTTGTGTGGCCAGGAGAGAACAGAGAGCATCTCAGCCATTCGAAGCTAACCATTAGCATTACCAGCTCCACAACATGACTGTGCACCTTGTAGGTGATGTTACTTGTGGAGATAACAATGCCGCAGTTTTTATCTAAAAAAAAAAAAGAGTGAACGAAGGCACAAGACTTGCTTTGTTGTTAGTCCGAGGCAATGCATTTTCACATCACGAATATTACAGAGTAAGACTTGCAATCCTGCCTTTTCCCCTTCCCACTCCTCAATAAAAATTCCACCCCCTGAAATAGGAGCGCAAGAGCTGTTTTCCACACCAAAACCACTCACAAGGCTTCATTCATACTAGAAGCCACAGTGTATGAAAAAATGAGTGAATGAGATTTAAGGCCCCATCACACTGGACGTTGTCCTTGTTGTGACATAAACAAAGTCGAGAAATACATGTGAAAGTGTCTGAAATGTCCACAGGGGTTATGAGCGTTCCAAAACATCTGTAAAAAAATATTATGGTGGTTAATTGTCAGGGTTGCAGCGTGTCCTGGGTGGTGGCAGTGTATCCACGATGTGGAGGCAACACACACTGATGTAGGACTGACCATGTTGGCGTTGTACACGGACAGCCACTCCATCAGCATTTGGCATAAAGGTGAGATCTTCTGATATCACTGTGTTGGAGAATTGCTGGATGGGGCCCAGGCCGCCTATGATTGGGCTTCTGTGGGCAGGTAATAAAAGTGCAGTCGTTGTTCACACTGAATAATGACTGGTTTAACAGATTATGGAGGTAATGGGATCTTAATCTAGCATGAAGGGGGCCTATCATATGCAATATTGAGTCAGAGTGTTGGAGGTGCGTTAACTAATCTAGTCAGATGATGTTATGTGGGCAACAGTGGCACAGGTGTCAAGTGCCCACCCTGTGATCGGAGGGTTGCAGGTTCAAGCCCCGCTCAGTCTGTCGCTGTCATTTTGTCTATGAGCAAGACATTTAACCCACCTTGCCTGCTGGTGGTGGTCAGAGGGACCAGTGGTGCCAGTGCTCAGCAGCCTCACCTCTGTCAGTGTGCCCCAGGGCAGCTGTAGCTACAATGTAGCTCATCACCACCACAGTCCTAATGTGTGTGTGGATGTGTGAATGACTGATTGTGTTGTAAAGCATCTTGGGGGGTTCTAGGACTCTAGAAGGCGCTATATCAAATACAGACCATTTATCATATTATTTGATCACAGCCTTTGGTCTTTTGATGAGTGATGTGAAATTCACAATCTGGTCATTCATGATTTTAAAAGGTCCTCCATATTTTTAATACATTTGCAGTGGTCTTTAGTAGGAATGAATGCCTTGGTAGTCGTACTTGGGGGAGAAAAAAAGGCTCCAATTAGTCTGTTTCAGCACAAAGAATTCAGCGGGGGAAGGAAGTAGCTTCATACGACAGGATTGGGAGTCCCATTTCCTGATATTTGGACATCTTGCCTCTGATTGGCTAACAGCAACACAACTCTACCACTGATTCTGTTTACTTTGCAATGCTGGTGTTTTATCTCCATAACACAAACTTGAAGGAGTTCTGCTTTGTGGTGGAGTTGCTAATGCTAATGCTAAACCAACAACAGCCTTCCCTATCGTGAGCCAGTATGAGTGAGTCCAAGCGGCAGCTTGACGTAGATCCGTTGGGCTTTTCAAATCCTAATGTTTTCCATCTATTTTCTAACAGAAGCTAATGCAGGAAATAGGTGAAGGCATCATTTTCAGAAATAACAAGTAAAAAATGGTTTTTCGGTGAAAGAATAAAATAAAATAAAAAATGGCCATGAACACTATAGATCATATGGCTAAAGCATTTTCTTTTTTTAAAGGGGCATTATGGAAGTTTGACAGCCAAAACATGTATAGAAATAATAAATTTCTTCTTCATACATTCTCCTGCAGTGCCCTGGTCCTGTAGAATGAGCCCTGGCATTTTTACTGTGATTGCCTGTTTTTCTGTAAAATCACAGAAAAAGAGAGTTGCTCGGGTCGAGCAGGCTGCTTCATGCGCGTTCACGCTCAGGCATAGCTCTCCAAACCGTTCTTTGAACGTTGTTTCAGCTGTCATCAAGGATATAAATGTTACAGATACACAGGATGTCGCTGGCACTTTAGCTCACCTAGTAAGACGTCGGACTTCCGTGCAGAGGATCTGGGTTTTGATTCTGGGTGTGAACATAGTTTATTTAGAGTTTCATTTTTACATTAATGGTATATTTTTTTACAGTAAGATGCCCAAATTTATATTTGAGACTCGCCGAACGGCTTTGAATTCACAGATAAAAAAGATGTGGGTTCAACTTTCATTTTGGAACAATTTTTCAAGCAAGGGAAGGGAATGATCTGAGCATGCAGAAGGACTGACCCATCATAAACCTTTGTCGGCTGTGCTGAAAAGTACAGAACCAAATTATTTAATTAATTAGCTGAGCGTTCTCCTGTCCTCTGTCCTCCGGGCAACACACACACACACAAGGGACTGTCTCAGCTGTTATTTTCGTTAAGGGGTGTGCACGTACAGCATGCGCGCCTCGTGCACGAGCCTCCTATTGAAGCTGCCGTTACGGTTTTGGCCTGAGGGGGCAATCGCGAGCATAAAAATTCTAAACTCCGTAAAGTCCCTTTAATGGTCCATCATGATTATTTGGATGAACTTTAAACTGCTTTTTTACTGTCATGCAAGCTACGGAAAAAGTACAACCACATTATTTCCACACAGACACAGCATTAGCTGCCTTGTGCTACTGTGCTACTGATGCTAATGTTTCACCACAGCAGTCATTCAACAAGAGCTTCTGTGTAAATCACCAAGTCACAGAAAAGTCGTGTAAACAGAAGCAAGCTAGAGATAATAACCAAGTAGAATCATTTTAGCTTTTACTTGATTTCTTACATGAATGCATGCTATCATCAGGCTTGCTTACATTTAAATTGATCTGGGTGGAAACATGCCTTAACATGCTCTGTTGTTGGTCCTGACAGATTAAACGTGACAATATTACAATCTCTCTGGTATGATCGACCACTAGAACATGTTAATCCTTCACGCGCCAATATTGTCGTGTGTCCCACCCCCATTTTGTTGATAGGGATCCCATGGAAAATGTCATTTATAAGGGAGAGCTGGTCAAAATGGCAGCCATGCAAAATTGAAAACACATAAATAATACACAAAGAATAAAATCATTATTTCTTATGTGATTGATATTGACAGTGATTGAAATACCAGGTAGGAAATTAGTACAAATGATCAAAGATTGTCTGCTTTGAGCATTATAACATATGTTTTTATTACAAAAACACACAAATTCTAAAATACATAAGGATAATATTTGTGTGGTCTGCAGCAATGCAGTTTAGTTGGTCTTGTGTGAGCAGAAGGTTTGTATTAGCCTAGAGAAACAAAGAGCCTCTGCTGGGTCTGCAGGTCAGGTCTGAGTCAACAGGGCACCGACGGGATCACAGCCTCTCCCAGCCAGCTAATTCAGCACACATGAAAGCATCTGCATTTGAAACGACTGCTTTACATGAAACAACTGCTTCATATCAATTTTTCTTTATTTGTCACTCTGTTTGCTTATGTGAGAGCTTCTTTGAGCATCAGCAGTCAGCTCCATGTTTTTATGGTGTGCACATTAGCCTGTTTCATTCTAGATTAGCCTTTTGCTGCAGGAGAAGCTGGGTTGAGTGAACCTCGTGATGTGTTCCAACCAAATGTGGGCCTGCGTTTTCGCCTTTGTTTCCATGTGCCTGCTCTTCCATGAGTGCACCTGAGCTTTGAAGCCGTCTGTTGTCCAGAAGAGATGTGTGTGTGTGTGTGTGTGTGTGTGTGTGTGTGTGTGTGTGTACAAGAAAGAGAGAGGGAGAGAGAAATGAGAGCACAGATGTAAGCGTAGAAAACAAAGCTAGCTTTGATCACCCTGGAGTGTCACAGATGTCTTGTTCCTGTCTGCAAGAACATCTAAGGTAGCATCACAGGTGTGGATGAGAGCAAGAACTGACCTGCAGAGGAAAGAAGTCTGTCTTTTGTCAGTTTAAATTGCATTTTTTTAAAGTCGGGATTAGGAACTTTGTCCGTCTGCAAATTATACATATATGGTTAGTGTTAACCATGTTAAACATCCTGCTGTCAGCGCTGATGGATCCAGAAAGACGTCTAAGGACATTCAGAAGGAGTGACCGACTTGCATCAATACTTGTATGTATTATTCATGCATTGTGTCGTGTGTCTCCGGTGCTAAGGTTGTGGCTAAAATCATTCACATTTCAAAACATTTTGTGTTTCCCTGACTGAAATATGGGGTCTTAAGCATCCATCTTAAATCTCCCTTTGGCTTGAACCAACTTTTGGAGGTCTTCCTTGGTATGTCTGCTCCTCCTGGATTGTAGGATTACGTCTGGTGGGAATTAACTAGACCACCTACACTGTCACCAATCCCTCCTCCACTGTTGAGTGGGAAAAACACAGAGGAAGTAATCATCAGGGGAGCTAGATTTGTGGAATGCGATTGCTCAGTTTGTTTGGGAAAACGCAGGGTGTGTCTTAGTTTATGTGCTCTGTTAAATTTGTGACTGCCCACGCTGGAAACTTGTAAGTCACAAAGCTTCATGTGTTTCTCTTGATGTCCACTTTAGTGTCTCACAAACAAGTCCATGCTGTCCATGCAAGAAAACAGGTGGATTGTGAAACAATACAAGCTGAGATTGCTGCATCCTGTGGGTGGGCTCTGGTTTAGGAAGTCAAGAACTTCACTGAATGGCTTTTGTGGTTTCCTGTGAGGTGACAAATCAGCCACAAACACTAGTTTTTTTTTCTGTACTTTGAGAAGAATTTAAAAGTGGAAATTCTGCTTATTTCATTTTTATTGTGATCAGTAAGCATAATCTCGATTATTTCTTATGCAAATCACTTTTCTTATCTTTTTTAGAAAATGTTCTCACGTCATTTGAGTCGATTTTACGGCGATTCTACAGAAACCGTGTTGAAACGCAGCTACTTCGATTTTTTACACTTAAATTTAGGATTTCACAGCTGCTGTAGTAATATACTATTCGCCATCATCTCAGCCGGAAAGTGAGCATTCAGCATCAGCAGGGACAGCGGTGTCGCTTCTCCTTATCGTATCCCAGCTTGTTTATTCTATGAGATTACGGAGGGGGGGGGGGGGGACTGAATGATTTTAAATTTAAAAAAATGTAAACACGATAATACAATGAATGTAAAACAATGTATTAGTTATAGTATATAACAATGTTGATAAAAAAATTTGAGGTTGGGATAAACCATTAAGGTACTGGGTGTTTTCTTTGGTAGAACCCCCTTCTGTCAGAATGATGGTACGCTCCACCCATACGAGACACGGCCGTTGCTCACAGAGCCAAGAGAGCTGGGGGGAGCTTACTCGGGCTATCACAGCCATTGCTGCATACTGTCCCAGTGATGCCTTCTCTCCCCAACTTTTCATCCAGAGGTTAGAGACAGAACAGCACGCCCAAGAGGTCCTTTTTTCTTCCGTTTTTTTTAAATTTTTTTTAAGTTTCCCATCCTGACTTTCTTCCATGACTCCATACGTGTTCGGACTACCGTTAGCGTTTCGGGCGGCGAAGATAAGATAATGAACTTTGGACTTTCCACACGGCTTTTCGTGGCACGTTTCCCGTCGTCCTGGATAGAATAAAATAACAACGTAGCCCGGCGTGGCGGCAGCTGGGCGAAAATTCAACTGGAAGGGAAAATAGCGCACTCGTCCAAGTGAAAATCCAGAGACGGGAACAACTTTAACCCTGATACTATTACAGCGGAGTAACAGAGGAAAATGTCCTCCAAAGCTTCAAATAAGGTGGGTACCTGCCTGGCCGGATACAACCCAACTCTGAACGTTGTGCTGCTGGCTTATGTAATGAAATGTGCTCGAAAGGCCTAGCAATAGCTGAAACAAGGGATGAATCATGAAATAAAACGTAACCAGATAACTTTAGAGACTCTGGTTAGTTGTAATATTGATGTCGTTGTGGGTCCTGGCGTTATTCGTTTATTTCGGCTACAACAAGCAGTAATTTCGGTGGACATAATTAAAATGACAGAAATTTTTCTTGTTTCAACTATTTATGAGTTGTCAATAAGTCATTGAACTATTGTATTAGCAGGTACCTGTTGATACACGGAGTTCTGCTTTTATGAAACTGGTGCACAGAAAAAAATATGTATATTTTAATATTGTATATATATACTTTTTTTTTTTAAATAATTTGTACTTTATCTTTTATGTCAAATCCACCAGTTTAGTAGCCTGGCAAGCCAGACTAAATAAATGTAAATTATTAAACTAAATAAATGTATTATTCAAACTTTGCAAAGCAAGAATTTGGTCTAGTTCACTAGGCTACCAGTTTAGTGCTACAGTACCCTGCATTTCTGTATCCACATACAGTGACAATAAAGGCTTTCTGATTTAGGAGGAAAACACGGATTTCAAAGCTTTTGGCCCCTGATGAATACACACCGCGGTCAGATAAACTTTTTACACCCAGTACGTTTGTTTAAGTTTCTCATTATTACCTATTTTGAGAGCATGCTGAATCCTAGACTTCCGTAATCATCCCCTGAGGTTATGAAGACATTAACAAGAAAATATCACTTTAAAAAAAGCTGACACTACTGAACATAAAACAGTTTGGAGCATCCCTCCCATCCACACGTTAAGGTTTGAAACAGCTGGGTTATCTTTGAAGACTTGCATATTTCCTAGACTTAATGAAAAGATTTCACACCATAACTCCTTCAGAAAGCATCTGCAGAAGGCCAAAACGAGGTCAGTTCAGGTACCAAGAAGTTTTATCAAACTAAGACATCTACATTCCCCATTCCTGCTTTATATTTTTTAAACACTTAAAATAAAGTTGGTCAGCTCTTCTAGAGATCTAGTGAAAGATCTAATTCTCACAAACAGCACTCGGTAGTGTTATTTATTTTTTTATTAGATCTGCTTTTCTTTTTCACATCGACAAGGAAGCTAGGAATGTGCCATGTTTGTCCAACAGGTAGTGATATTCAGGTTTGGGCGGTTGTTCCAGTTAGACGAAACCATCATATCAACTGATGACGTTACTAGTGCTGTACATGAAGGCCATGGTCACACCTCGATATAAAACTTGTGGCTCATAACAAGCTTATAGTGGTTCTCATATAAGTGTTTTCTTTTGTTTAATTTAAGTATATTAAATGTTGTATCAAAATGTATGTGTTTGTTGTCTGTAGCACCTTTTGTTCTTTTCTTCCTGTTTAAAGCGATATGATACCTGGATGACATCGCTGTCTGTAGTTCCTCGGTAGCAGTGGTTAGAAATTTACATAGCATGCTCTGCTGCACGATGACGAGCTCTGAACCCAAGAAGACAAACCCATTTAGTCTTGTAGTTAATTTGAATGAATGCTAACCTCAAGGTATGCTCTCCCTAGATGTCTTTACCGTGGCATGTAAGTAGCCAGCTGATGTAGGCTGATTTTTGATGGGAAATGGTGACAGTTGAGGCCAGAGGATGTTTGTGTACTCCTTTGCATGAAAGAAGAAGCTAAAAATATAATTTCCCAAGATAGCTTTAAAGCCTATTTTTAAATTTGGGTGACATGTTTATTTTCAGATAGCATTTTACTTTATTGTTTTTAGTTGTGGACACTGAGCGTTATTGTCGAAAGGACTTTTGTAATATTTTGTTGCCTATTTGTCTAGTTAAACTACCTTAAAGTGGTTCTGTTTATTTCTTTCTTCAGTGGAGAGGTTATGAAGAGATAATATCTTGCCTGTTTTAGATCGTGGCTCTTTGAACAGCCATAGTTTAAAGAAACTGAGATTTTTATCAGAGATGTGAGTTTTTGTTAGGGATGTACCAAAAAATGGCCGAAAATGACCCAACAGTGCATTTTTAGTTTTGGGCCAAAACATCTAAATCACAGAAACATCACGGCTGAAATAGGCCATCGTGTAAACCCTGTGTTTGTTTCATCTTGCTCCAGCCTCCTGTGACAACTTGCTCATTGCTTCATAAAAATAGTACATTTGTACTAATTTCAAGAGTAAAGTTTTTCCCTTTTATTAATGCTGTTTTATTACGATCATTTCATTCGGGACTAGTTTGTTTTGAGCTTAACGAGAAAGAAGTGAAACGGCTCTCACAGGATTGTTTTAGACCAATATGTTGCACGCATTTAATAAACAAATCCAAAATGGCGTTGTCCTCTGAGTCCGAAAAGATGCAATTCCATCCCTAGTTTTTGTCATTTCAAAACAAACCCAATCTGAAATATTTTACAGTAGTTTGTGCAAACATTTTGGCACTACAATGAAGTTTATATTACGTTGTTATTTACATAGAATTCTGTGGCTTTTTGCATCAGCTAGCTAGCTGGAGCTAGCTGCCCTCGTAATCCTGTTGGAATAGCATATTATATCTAGGGCTGTATTTAGTAATAAAACTTACAATTATAAAATTTTCTCAAAAACATTATTGACACATAAATTATTGAAATGATTTTGTAACAGTTAGTTATCCAAGACTGCTTATTTTTTTACCATGACTTCTTAGTGACAAACAGTTGCTGCCCAGGGCTCAAATATTTCCAGGATGTGTTCAATGCTGATGCAGTAAACACAGAAAGTCAAGATATTTTTCAATAACTAAATGTGATCTAGCAAATCTGTGATTTTTTTTGTTTTGCCAGATTACTGTGTTGCATCTGCACAGCACAGCTAGAGAATAAAGATGTAAACAAAACAGGAGAAACTGAAATGTCCTCAGTATCACCAACATTAAGCCAAACAGGGCACAATTATATTTTTCTTATGTCTGAAACGTTACCCTACTCAGCCTCTTGTTTGAAATACCAGCAATACCTTTGATTTGTTGAGTTACTGGCAGATTTTCATCTTTAACAAAAATAATTTATGTTCTGTTGAGCTGAAACATGTTTGTTGTATTTTTCTTAAAATCGACCAATATTCTTAAAAATTTCTAGAATTTTTTTTTTATTGACACATTTTAATATGATAAGGCACTTTTGAAATGTGTTTCTCAAAGCAATGAATAACGGAGTTATTGGGGCAGATTGATGAGTGTTCAGTTATTTTCTGACAATGAAAGATGAAATTCGTTCTATTACCTGTGTGTTGTTATGTCTGTGGTTTAGCAGCCATTATCTACATGCCGTCTCCCATCTGATGAGACTTAATGGGCATCCATGACATCTGTATTGGTTATGCTTCACATAAATCTAAGGTTGATGATGAGCGGTAACAGAATGATGATGTGCAGTCTTACAGTTATGGGAGTAGTATTTGTGGGTGTGTCTCAGAGCTCAACTATTTTTGTTGCATAATACTACTAGTGTTTCATTAGCTCAGTGTCATGCAGTATAATTCACTGTTCACTGTTGGGTATGGTTTTCCTTGTTGCCAAAATCTATTGAAAACGTCAAGAATCAATTTTGTTTCCAGACTTTTGGATTACTCTGATTTTAAAAAAGGAAGATCTCCAGTAAAATGCCCAGTATTGTAATGGTTAACATTGTGAAGATGTTTCGAAACTTTGATGTCAAGATAATTTGTAAAGGATTTAGAATGCATGGGCTTTTAAAAAGAGTAATTATTAATTTAACATCATTTAAAAATGAATTACTATAGTACTTCTTTTTAATCTTTTACTTCTTTGCATTTGCATTGATTAGCATTTTGTGTCTATTAGCATTTTTAATTTAAAGGAGACATATCATGTTATTTTAAATCTTTAAGAGCAAAGGTAGGCATAATATATGATAAAATATTACTGTTGGCACTATTTATATGTCATTCATCTTAGATTGGATTTATTTTTGACAGCCTGAATTTATACCCAGAAATGAAATGTTTCGTTTCATGCCCACCCCTGCTCTGACAAAATGCACCAACAAGAGCATCTTTGGCCAGCCTGCCGTTGTATTGGCCTTGGTAATCCAGTAGTTACAGTCACTGCTTTGGTACTCCAACCACTGGACTACTGAGTCTGTTACTAAACAATAGTCGACTCGCCTAACACACACATCCTATGTTGGCCATTACGTGTGTCTTTGTAGACAGGATGATTGGTTTTTATGGCGGTGTTTGGTCCCTGATGCAGAAATGATTTGTCAAAATATCCAGGTTTCTGAAGCTAGACTACCAGCTTCAGGGAGAGGAGAAATTCCTGATGACACAAGTAGTTTTCATTCAGGCATTTTCAGAATTGTCAAGTAAAACTCTAAATTTGCATCTGATACAGGAAAATGCATGAATGCAGCCAAAAAAAAAAAGGGTTGGCGGTTGTTTTATCAAGAAATAACATATCACACATAGAGGTAAAACGCTCTAAAAAGTGGATTTTCCATTAAATGGCTCCTTCAAATATTTAATTACAGTAGTCTGCATTTATTTTCATTTACTACAGTAAATTATGTTATTGTTTTCTAGTAACTTACTGCGCTTTACTGAGTTTAAAGTGCTTTGGGGCCATCTACTCTGAAAGGCACTATGCAAGTGAGGGTCATTTATCATCATCACTTATAATTTGTATCTACATTTATGAGTTTGATCATAAAAATACATGTCAGTGATCCCTCCAGCCTTTAGACTGGTGTGTCTATTGAAGTGAGTGCAAGGTGCATTTACATGGAGAAGGCTATATTAATTAGAATAGCACAGCGGGCCAAGAACAGCCTCTATTTTGCTTTGATGATTACACATCTCAATTTACATCACTGAAGGAGGAAAAGGCAATTAGTGTTGGAGAGAGGAGTCCTGATGATGTTTTTGTTCTCTGTTCTAAGCTCCTCATACTATACCCAAAGCTATTACCATAGTAGGGAGCAGCTGATGTCTTTGATAGGGAATTAATCCATAATTTTTCAAGTAATTTGTCCAGTTGTTTGTTGTGTACTTTTACCACCATCCCTACATTTACATCAGTCTGAACATCAAAACAACTTAAAGATGTTTACTGAGCAGTAGGGCTGCACGATATTAGGAAAACCTGCGATATTCGATAATAATGATTAATATTGCGATGACGATATTACTTACGATAAATAAAAACTTAACTCAGGAACAAAATTAATCAAAAACAAAGAAATAAAAAATGATAAAAATGAGAAAAGCTAAAGATGTGAAGGAAGGGAAAAAGGGAATGAACAAGAGAAGGCAATCAGTCGCTCCCGGGAAAAGCATAATCAGTGAAAAGAGCAGACCAAAGCTAACTCAGGTGTATACTAACCATCAAAATGAAGTGCCGCCTGCCTCGGGGACGGGCATCTGACCTATGAGAACCCACCCAAATGGGTGAAGAGCTCCATTTGATTTGTTAAAAAAACATAATGCTTTCATTTGACTGACAGAATGCATTATGTGTAGCAAACATTTGAGCTGAACATTCAATGCGATATTTATCTGTTCTTTGCGATATGCATATTGTGCATGCTGATATCGCGATAATGATATATTTACGATATATTGTGCAGCCCTACTGAGCAGCTAAATGATTGGATGCACATCAAAGCAGATGTGGATTTTTACTGCACTGGTGCACATGTCTGATGCTTGTCAGTACAGTAGGTTCAGTCGTTGGGCTACGCGGCCAGTCAGTCTTGGAAGATGTCACAGGAAACATCCTTGGGCACAAATCATGGTGATTTTGAAAACAACACATGGTAGAGGGTGCCACGTGTAGCCGCTGCATGGGTTGTTGCTCTCAGCAGCAAGGAAGGATCTGTTAAAACCTCACTGTCAGTTTCACTGTCAGAGGATGAGATGCCAAACACACCCACATACACACAAACTCAGTCCCATTGTCTCACTCATGCCAGAGGGAAAATCTTTGATTATGGCTGCTTGATTCAAAGTCTTTCCAGTCCCTCAGGCTAGCAGGTGTGAGCTGTCTCTGTAGTATGTATTAAATCAGACATAAGGTACTGAGGACAGCAGCTGGATGCTGTTTGGATCAGCTTAGATTAAATCGTCTTGCTAGTTTTCTGCAGATTTGCACTAAGTTCAAAGTACGTGTTCATGTGATTAATTACTTTAAAGAAAATCTTTACGTATAGGTTTGCCAAAAACCAACTTTTGTTGCACTCGTTTTGTGATTCATGAAAAAAGGTGAAGCCTTTGTGGGTCTTAACAGTCAAACTACACTGTTAGCTTACTTCTCACTGCCACTCGATTGCAGTTAAAACAATAAAACAAAACAGCTGTTCCAGGTCCGCTTTCATCGCCAGGGGGTTGAAAAGTGTGACAGCTATCAAGGATATCTGACCTGCTTATCCTGTCATCTCTTAAGGGAAATGCAGGGCAGATATACGCAACTGGAGGCAGGTTGATCACAGATAAGAAGGAAAGAAGGAAAACAGAAAATGCCTTCTGAGGGAGGAGTGGTTTTGGAGAGGTGAAATGGAGAAAGGAAGGAGTGGGAGGGAGAGATGCACCGGCTATAATCTGAGTCACATGGCCGTTCTTAAAAAGACTGCTGCTCTTCTATAATCACAGAATTAGAGCTCTTGGACTTGCACTGTAGTGTCTATGTCGGTTCACATTTAAATGAAACAGGAAAATGCCATCCGTTCTTCTTTATTAGTTTGGGCAAAATCTTTATTTATTTTTACAGAGAATGGTAGCCTTAGTTTTGTGTTTTGCATTGTTTGCATCACTTTGAGATGTGAGAGGGCTGCTTTACTGAGATAGTTGTAAAAAGGCCTCCATTCACTAAAATTACCATAAAAAAGACACACTGGGTAAAGGGCATTCAAGTAGAGAATAATTTATTATATGGCATAAATCCTTTAGCTTAATTGTACGTAAAATAGCAGAGATTTGGTGGAGCGGGAGTGTTCTGTTGGTTGGCCACACCTAAATTAGACTTAAAACATCAGCGTGCTGGGGGCTGTGTTGTTGTCTGTGGCCATTAAAGCAGGCTGTTTCTGGCAGAAGGACACAACTCCCCTTCTGTTTTTTTATGTTAACCTGAAAGACTTAAATTCCAAAGGAGCAGTTGGTCATTCGTTGTTTGATGTTATACCTACACTTTTCTGCGGCAACACAGCATACACCACCTCTTACTGACTGACCGTTTCTCGTGTTTGATGTAGAAACGTCTCTTGGTTTGACTGGTGATCAGGTTTTTTATTTGTAAGCGTATAGCCAGCTTTGCAAAGGACACCCCAAGCCATCACTACATCTGTTCCAGCAGAGCAGTGTAGGACAGGTCTCTGCAGAGATTTATTTACTCCCATAACAGGTATAAAGGATTTGACACGGGGTTTGTGTGAGAGACAGACAGACCAAAGGAGAGTTGGTGTGGAAATACATTTGAGAGAAAGAGAGAGAGCATGTGGCAGCTGTGGCTCAGCTGGTCAGAAAGAAGAGGCTGGAACAGATTCATCCCAAGGCTTGTTGTTGCCCTTCATGCCTTTGTAGCAGCAATGGTAGCAGAGGAGGTAAGTACCCACCTCGTAACCGGAGGGTTGCAGGTTATGGGGGGACTAAGTCTGTCACAGCCGTTGTGTCCTTGGGCAAGACACCTCATTTGCCTTTCCTGCTAGTGGTGGTTGGAGGGAACTGGTGGCACCTGTCTACAGCAGCAGCACCTCACAGAATTGCCCGTTAAACCTGGTTTAAACTTCTGTATTGGTGTGGAGACACGCAACGCCATTATGCGTTGGCGCAAGGGTGTTGGAGACACAGGGCTGGGTGATATATCGATATTTTTTAAATATCGATATAATTTTTAAACAAGATATAAGATGACTTTATATCTTTATTTCGATATAACTGGCCAAACTGCTATGCTAGCGACATGTTGCTCCATCTCTAAGCGGCTATTACGTGTATTCTCACAAGTTTGCTCAGTCTGAGAGCCTCTGGGTAAATGTGCTGCTCTAAACTTTGCATTTGACATCCTGGTTTTTAATTATTTGGGGACGTTCAACGCCAACAGAGTTCTGTTTTCCATCCTGCTTGTGCAGAGAGATGAGCCAAACCCCTCCCTCCCCTGTGTAATGAGGAAACGGCTACGGAAAGCCGGAGTGGCCAAATTACCTCAAACATATTGTAAGGGTTTGAATAGTAAACTAAAGGGTTACCTTTTTATTTTGAAGGCGAGCTCAACAGGTGAGAAATGTTGTTCCTGATTCGTTTTTTTCCGCTCTGGTTTGCTATGCTAGTAAATACTCCGTTACGAGTGATTCTGTTGAAAAAGTTCAGTTTGTAAGGTGTGGGTTACGGCGACAGTAGCCCGAAAATAACACTCATAAAAGAGCAACCAGAGACTCTGAATCATTACAGTATAATCGCTGATATGAGCCAACACTGCTAACTAATAACTAACAACTAGTTAATAACTAGTTTTTCTAATAACTAATAACTCCATGGTGCATGACCCATGTGATCTTCAGTAGATGCAATTACATCATCGTGCATTTAGCTTAACATGATGGAATCTTTTTCTCTGGACAAGACCTACAATATGGGCCACCTCTAGATGAAATTTAAATAATTTTACATTAATTATAAATATATAATTAAAAAGTGCCTGTGGGACATCTGATGCACCTCTGGCTCTCAAGTGTGTGTGTGTGTGTGTGTGTGTGTGTGTGTGTGTGTGTGTGTGTGTGTGTGTGTGTGTGTGTGTGTGTGTGTGTGTTAGCAGACAGCTGTACCGGTGTTTCTAAAGCTCAGACTGGTAGAGAATAGGCACTAAGGTTAAAGTTTGACAAGAATCAATACATTTTTATGCATTTAACCTACTGATTTATGTAAATAATTTCTCAATAGCTTGAAGTGAGTTAACTTGTCAACAGTTTACTGGAGGAAAAATATCGAGATATATATCTTATATCGGAATTCAGCTTAAAGATATCAACAGGGTCCGAAATTAACACTCGCCACTCGCCAAATGCGAGTAAATTGCTCCTTTTGGCGAGTAAATTTTTGAGCTCTACCTGCCACCTGGCGAGTAAATGTTTGCACCAAATTAGTTATGTTTATCAGTCATCTAACACGGATTTCTGATACTCCTCCTGCCTGCATGCAACAACTTACACAAACGTACACGAAACGTGAACGCCGCATCCAACGTCATTTCCACCTATCCCATTCAATCAGTTTATCAAGTTAGCCGTTAGCTTCGTGTTAAAACTAGCGGTGAAATGTGGCGGTTTTTAACTGGAGTCAGTCAGCCTTCCAAAAGAAACCTCGTCGAACTGGAAGAAAAACCACCAGGACCAGTGGCAACCAGAAGATTTTGTGAAAAGTGGCGAACTGGAGATGGCGGAGTCGTGAGACAATGGCTACATTATGATGGCCACGTAGCGTTGCTGCCTTTCACAGACAACTGTCCCTCGGCATTCTTCAAATATCCAAAAAATGCCCGTACTTCGGACTTTGTCTTCTTTGAGGGATAATAAATGTCCCAAGTGCTGCCGTCTCCTCCTGCCATTATTTCAGCTTTAGCTTAAAGAAAGTTTTGGTCGTAAACAACAAAACGTGCATGTGCCGCCGGCAACTTCCAGCAGATGATACGGTGGCTGGTAAGGGTCACCGCGCCTACACCGCAGCCACAGTAAACCCACCGAGATAATATATATATTTTTTTAAACAAGACTGTTATTATTTATTGTCAACTTTTTTACCGGGGTTTACTGCTACACCGGTTACCGTGACAACCCTAGGACACACTTTCAGATATTCTCATGGTGCAGCTGTGTTCTCCAGAGATCAAGGACTAGGACCCAAATGAGGCTGTAATGCTTTGGCACAAAGACGGTGTCAGAAGCAGGAGGCCAGACTTCATGGACAGAGAAAACAAGGAGTTTGACTAGATTTCAATGAAAGAGTTCATAAAAACATCTCTAAAAATAAATAGTAAAAGTGACAAAAGAGTTGTTTTCCTTATTAATTGATGTTTTAATTATTTTGTCACTCTGTTTGGAATCAACATAATATAGAATTACATGCTTTAGGTGGATCTAAATCATTTAGAATTTTGGCCGGTAAAAAATATGCTTGGCCGGTAGATTTTCATCATCTACCGGCCAACTTGGCCGGTGAGTAAAAAATTAAATTTCGGACCCTGGATATCAAGATATAAGTTTTGGTCTATATCGCACAGCCCTATGGAAACATGTCCAAAATTTTAAGCATCCATCGAAAGTGATTGAGACTGTAAGCTTGTGATTGGTCTGGTTGCAGCTTCCTGTATATTCATCACCAGCAGCGCTGTAGCTCAGTTAAAAAGTAAACAGATATTTAGCGGCAGACCCCCAACAGATTGAAGGACATATCGCGGAAAAACTCAGAAAAAATTAAACTTTTATTCACCCGTGAGTGAAGGGAGTACAAAATACGGAGCAAACGTGGACGTAAACGATGGGAAATGTGGGTTTAGAGGTGGCGACTGCATGAAGAGGTCGAGGAGAATTAAGACAAATTTGTCCGTGTTATACAGTCTCTGAAATATACAAAACATCAGTAAATACACTATCGTGGACCCGATACACGAGTGCTTTGGTGGCAGGATACCACAGAAAAGCGCTACGCCCTCTGTTGTCTTGGCGGGGAATTGCTTTGCAACACTCCGCTGCCTGAACAGAAGTTCAAATGTGAAAACCTTTCCGACACTCCGTGTGCGTCTCTCCATTGCAGAGCTCACGCAGAAGTATAAATCAGGCTTTAGGCCCAGGGCAGCTGTGGCTACATTGTGGTTTGTCGCCACCAGCGTGAGTGTGTGCGTGATTGGATGAATGACTGTTATGTTATAAAGCTCCTTGGGGTGCCTCTAAGGCTCTAGGAGGCACTATATAAATACAAGCCATTCGTGAGGTGTGATTAAGAGTAAACGAGTATACATTTTTGAGATGTTAATTAGTTTTATTTTTGAGAAAATATTATTTTTCTTGCACCAAGTACCGCAGCAATTTCCTAATGTTGAGATTCTCACACTTTTGTCAATTAAATAAATAAAATTCCATCTTCTGAGTTTTTTCACTTGTCCACAAAGCTGTTACCTTTCTGAAAATGTTATTCTGACACATGAACCAAGCCCATATGTAGATGTCACTAGAAAGCAGTACTACATCTCTTAATTACTCTCAGCTGCTGTTACTGTTTCTCACGTTCAACAGCCCCATCCTCGCCATGTTTATGAAAATAGTTGCTTGAGGGAGTTTAGTCCATTTCCATCATCCACATCACTATAATATGCCAAACTAAATGTAGAACTAAATGTTCAGGAACACACCCATGTCGGGAATAATCACAAGTCAAAGTTGTTTTAGGCAATATTGTTATATTTTTTATGTTAATGTGGATTACTTGGTAATACTAGCTTAAATCCTAGTATATATAGTATGGGAATGAGATGTGCCACAAATCTTTTCATACAGTAACTTATTATTCCTACAGTCTTAGCATTAATAGCCTAAAAGTTTGCACACATTGTTTAATGTTTAGCAAAGAATGGCTTGTTTCCAGTAAAACTTTAGAGAAGTTTAGATTTTTTTTTCTGCAGAACCCTAATCTTCTGTTTTCCTTTCTTGTGTTTTTATGCTTCAGCCTTGGGACAGTGGGGCTGCGGTCACCAGCGAAAAATAAGGTGTGAAGACTGAAAACTTATCAAGCAACATTGCAGGCTCCTTAGTGTCTAGTTGTCTGACCTAAACCTCTCTTAACTATGACCTCCAGTCAGAGCATAGTGTCCTTCCTGCTGTGTTTTATCAGCTGATGCATTCTAGTGTTAGCTGTAGGCCAGCTTGTAAGCATCATTTCAACATTTACTACCTTGAATGTTTTGCTCCAGGAACATAGTTACTCCGATCTTTCAACACTTCCTTCTGCCCAGACGTAAAACAGAGATTTATAATAGGGCTGAAACGATTCCTCGAGTACCTCGGATAATTCGAGTACAAAAAAGCCTCGAGTCAAATTCTCTGCCTCGAGGATTCGTTTAATTCATATTTAATTAATTCATGGCTTTGCAATTGCCCGGGGTCATGTTTCACCCGGACCGAAATAAGTGACGCACATGCCCACTGGGCTGAATGCACACGCGAGTAGCGAATGTAACTTAACTTTCTCTTAAGCCATGGTGGACAACGTAGACCCCGGCAGAGTGCGAAAAAGACAGAAAATGTCAAAGGTGCGGGACCATTTTTCACGTCGTAATGCGGAAGACGTAGTCCAGTGTAAATATTGTAAAATGGATTTAGCGTACCACAACACCACATCCTCCATGCTGCAGCACCTGTAAATGTCACTTCTGCAAGCGGACTCGGAGCCTCTACAAGATAATGCATTTTAGCCTGTATTTCTATATATTCTGCGGACACTGTGACTTTTTCATTTGTAGCACTCAAGTTTCAGCTCACACCGTACGTCTGGTAGCAACACGTCGGACTTAAAATGTGCTAAAAAAATAGCAGTTTTTACACATGTCGGACTTTTTGTGTTATTGATATTTGTTTTCCCTCGGGATTGCTGCAGGAGGACACAGGTATTTATGAGTGATGGAGGAAAACGAAAGAAGTAAATAAATGTTTTGTGATCAGTATAATTTGACAAAACCACAGCAAACATGCTTTCGACAATCCTTGTTATTGTGTGAGAAAAAAAGTGTAGAAATTATAACGAACGTGTTAATAGGGAAACACCCGGCGAGCTGTTTGCGCATGCGCCGTGAGCGGTTCTGGTTCTGGTTGGGCCGCAGCCACTCGCAGCGCTACTTCAGCAGTTATCCTTCTAGTTTTTGCCTGGCTTGCCGGGCTCGCAGATTCTCGCACGAGGGGGAAATCGGCTCAGGTTGTGTACTTATTTTTTGCACAGGCATTTGTTTACTGTGAAGTAAAGTTGAAGTGCTTAAGTTTTGCAAACTAATTTTGAATAAAACTTGACGAATAACTGGCAATTGCTTGCTCATTTTAAGAGGTCTTTCATAATTATAACATGCTATTTGATATAATGGTTTACAAACACAAAAGGGTAATTTATTAGAGTACTCGATTAATCGAAAAAAATATTCGATAGAGTACTCGATTACAAAAATATTCGATAGCTGCAGCCCTAATTTATAATGGTGGTATTACTTTGTGATCCTTCTTGTTTTAGTCTTAAAGCTCTGAAAATACACATCTGTTATCCTTAACAACGATGAGGGTCATCTACTTTAGTCATAGTTCAATGATGCACCATCTAGATGGATGGCAACTTGGACACATCATCATTAAAGACCGCAGTGAGGAGCTAGTTTATCTACTTAATATTTGTGTGAGAACCAACAAACTTTTGAAATTTGACTCAAAAATTGATGGTGTTGTATTCTTATTCTTTTAATTTGTCAATGTCTTATGCTTTACAACCAACCAGCATCAGAACTCCAAAAGGATCATGTTGTATAGTTTTTATTGTTAACTCTGCATCAAAAATGTTATAGTTGCATCTCATAGGGTTTTCACGGTAACCGGTGTAGCAGTAAAAAAGTTCACAATAATAACCGTCTTGTTTTTAAAAAACTATATTATCTTGGTGGATTACCGTGGCTGCGGTGTAGGCGGAGTGACCCTTACCAGCCACCGTATCATCTACAGAAGGTGCCGGCGGCACATGCGCACTTTGTTGTTAACAACCAAAACTTTCTTGAAGCTAAAGCTGAAATAATGGCTAAAGGAGGAGACGGCAGCACTCAGGACATTTATTATCCCTCAAAGAAGACAAAGTCAGAAGTACGGGCAACTCTACAGTCAACACAAGGCAAGCTAACGTTAGCGTTTTAGCTAAAATGCGTGATCCAAGGATTTGGGTTGAGGGAGAACGCAACGACTTGCTATATAAAGCAGCCGCAGCGCCCGCTACCTGCATATAAACCGTGTCGCGGACACCCCCATATTCAAATGACACTATGCATTACGGGGTTCCCAGGGGCAGATAAGAGATGGTCTCTCTCCTAGAATAATTATGAATTTAACAATGATTATTACTGCCTGATGACATTTTCCCAAATCTGCAAAGCTCACTGGAAGGACACAAACCGAGGACAATATTTTCCTGATATAGGGTTTATTACTCAAGTAAGGGTAAAAAAAGTATCTGATTAGAAGGCTACTTGAGTACTGCGTATCATCTGATCTAATATTTTTAAAATGATGACATCAAACAGACATAAAATAAGAAGTTATGGGCAAATATTGGCATTTTAAAGACTAAAGGGGGAAAAATGTAAACAAATAAATAACATAATTACAAAATAACACATTTTAGGCAAAATTTAGACACAAACTAAGGACAATATTTTCCTGATATACAGGGCTTATATTAGGGATGCGCAGATACTGATACGATACTGGTATCGGTAAAAGTTAACCAATACCAGGAACCGATACCAATGCAGTTGCTTGAAAATGGCTTCACTTTAACTTGTCATTTCTGTTCACCTAATATTTTAGTTTTGTTATGATTTCCATTCATATATTTTACTTTTTATCTACCTCACAGTCTTTTCCTGTTGAAAGCAGAGAAGAAAATAAAATCTGTATTCCAAATCATTGCATTTTTTGTGTGGTAGAAGTATCGCTATCGGTAATTGATATCGGCAAATATTCAGATCCAAGTACCGGTATCGTATCGGTTTGGAAAAAAGTGGTATCGTTGCCTAGTTTATTTAGTTGTCTGAAAATGTAACATGTTTAAAAAAATACCCTGATAATACCGAAAACCGTGATAATTTTGGTCACAATAACTATGAGGTTAAATTTTCACACCGTGACAACCCTGGTATCTCATAATAAAACCCTAACCAGTTCTCTGCACTTTCGTTATTCGGTGAACTTAAGGGTCTGCGTTAGTAGAAGATTCTGTCTCAGATATGTTGTCTTTCTGTGCTGGTGCATCTTGTTTAAAAATGTATGCACCCCCTTAGTCATTTATCTCTTGGTGGAATGGCAATAATGTAGTCAAAGTGCTGGGAAAATGGACGCTTCTCCAACAGTAACTCATTAATTCACTATAGATTCTGCCCCACAACATGCCTATTGTAACAAAGTCCTCAGAAGGCTTGGGAATGCCATTGAGTGGGCAGGGCCTCTTGTTTTATAGCACCATGTGCCTCTGCAGCTTCTGAGTTGTGGTTCGGAGTTGCATAATATCATAAATGTTGTGAAATTGGAAAGGCGTTTTGTTTTTCTGTAAGAAGAATTTCAGCTGTCTGGATGTTCAATCTTATAGTTAGTTACAACGTCTTTAATGTGGCAGTTAAGGCATTGTAGTTGTGGTTAACTTTGGTCAATTTCTCTGGGTACAGGCAAACATGAGCAGGCTGAGACCCATTACTGAATCACCCCTTTGTTAGTTGTGTGTAGTTTTTTTTATCATTTGGTACAGTGAGTCTCACAGTTGTCAAATCCAGCAGCACTGCTAAATCAAGAACATATTAGCCACAATATATTTAGCTGATAACAATGAGAGCATGCTTGTTAGGTCGTGGACTCAAGCCAACCTTCCTAGTGATGCTAACCATTAAATTATCGAAAGACCCCAACTCTACTCAGGGTGACCTTAAATCTCAGTACTCTAAAAGTCTATTTATTTATTTATTTTTTGGGTGGGTACTCTTCGTCATGGTTTACTGGATGCAACTTGGTAAATTTGAAATATGAACCTCATGGTGGTTAGTTTTAATTTGCTTTTCTTTTTGTGTGCACACAGGCTTATCATTGTAGATGCAACAAAGTCCCCACTTGCACACATCTGCATTATTTACACTGTACAAAATTCTGTCACATTTTGCACGCCTTGTCCTGTTTTCTGTTCTTCCCAGAGGAATACAAAATGTATGTGTAGAATTGAGTTTTCCGAGTCTTTTGTGCTAAATGGTAGTTGTACCTTAGATTTGCTAGTGTGAAAGAACGAGGTTCAAGAAACCAGATTTGATTTTCAGACTTTTATTTATTTATTTATTTTTTGTGAAAGTGACAATGTGCATTTTCCCTGGTGACAGGGGGCAGTACATACCTAAATCATTGCAAGCAGGTGGTATTTTTGTGTTTGAATAAAACCTTACCAATGGATGGCCATTAGGGTCAAAAATCCCTGGGAGCACAACCTCCAGCGAAATGACAAACACATCAGACTCCCTTTCGTCTCTGTAAATGTGTAAAACAACATTTATGAATGGTTAAAGTTTTGTAAACATTTGTTACAAATCAGTTAATGTGTTTTGTCCTCATGGCCTCCAGAAGAAGGAAACATGGCACCGCCCAGAGAGTAATGGTGCATTTGATTTGTCCTCGCAACTCGGAAATCCCCACCTCAGAGTAGGAAAAATCAAATGAAGTCGGACCTCCCAGTCGGAAACTCTGAAGATTTTCAAAACCCCGACTTCGAGATCCAAAATGACAGCTCTCCGTATCAACAACAGTAGTTTTGATTGAAAGGTTTTTTATTTTACAAGACATACTTATAAGATTGCGTCTAAAATCAATGTTATATGTAGCTCCTGCAACTCCAAGCTGAACAATCTAAAAGTGTTGTTTTAGATCGTCTTTGTCTCTCTTAGAATATTTTTTGAAGATGAGCTTTATGTGTGAGTTGTCTGTGTTCGCTGAGAGCTAACAAAACAGCAGTTTTCAAAGGCATCGCCATAGTGGAATCACGACTTCTCCGTCTCCGGCAACCAGAACGCTGTTAACTCGGGTGTGACGTCATTCCTAGTTCAGAGTTCCGACTTCCGAAGAAAATCGAACGCACCCTTTTACCTGCTCCCATATACTTTAGACCAGATTTTTAGATTTAGATGTTTATGGTTATATGTTACAATGCCGCCAATATTTTTCAACAACTGAGCATCATTTAATTAATTTTCAACAACATTTTGATGGATATTTCCAGAGATTAATGATAAAAACTAGAAATTGTCTAATGTCACATGGTTGTAAAATAAGCAAATCATCACAAATGTGTTTACACAAAGACAAAAAAAAATCACAAACAATGTAGGGAAAATACTAAGTGGTATGTGGCATTCTTGCAATGTTCTTTGTATTTCCACTAGGCACATGAGGCCGTTGTCTTACGAGTTAAGTAAATGCCAGTTAAACATGTTTTTAGAGGTTAGAAAAGTGGAAAATAACATCACAAGGGACAAAATCAAGTTCATTGTTGTTGGATAGTATAAACCTGAAGAAAGAGACAAAATTTTTATTCGAATCTGTAGTTTGTTGTAATTTGTTTGTAGTTTGGGGCAGCGGTAGCTCAGGAGGTAGAGCAAGTTGTCCAGCAATCAGAGGATTGTAGGGTCATCCTAACAGAAATTGCTGTGGCGCCTGTGCCCGGCAACCTTGCCACTGTTGGTGTGTCCCAGGGCAGTTGTGGCTGCATTAAGGCTCATCACCACCAGTGTGTAAATGTGTGTGTGAATGAATAAATTATGCAGTATACTGTAGTGTAAAGTGCTTTGGAGCCCTCTGGCTCTGAAAGGCGCTATACAAATGCAGGTCATTTATCATTTTTCATTTAATTAGCTCATTAGAAACTTGTATTTGGTTGTTGGGCTACTTCATATATTTGCTTTAGGATTTGACCAATAAGTCATATTTACCATTCAGTGTCACAGCCCTTATGACTCCTGGTTATCACAAACAATATAGTTTTAAAGGCGTAGAACACTGAAAATCTATTTTAATGATTTTTTCTGATTATAATCTGTCACTCTATTTTCATGAAGGCTGAGTATGAAAATAGTCTCCAACACCTATCTCCTGCATTAGCTTCTGGTAGAAAATAGACAGGGAAACGCCAGGATTAGAAAATCCTGACAGATCTTCACACGTCACACTGTCACTTAACAATCATGGACTCGCCCATCTTGACCTACGACAAGGAAGGCTGTTGTTGGTTTAGCGTCCAGGAAACAGCAGAGAACTTCTCGACTAGTTTAAGCTAACTCTAAGCTTTAGCATCTACACCACATGGCAGAACTCCTCCTGGCTTGTGTTATTTATGAAGAACAAACATCAACGTTGCAAGTCAGTGGTAGAGTCTCGTTGCTGTTATCCAATCAGAGGCAAGATGTCCAAATATCAGGAAGCAGGCCCCAAAACCTGCAGTGTGAAGCTCGGCTGTGATGTGGCTCACTTCTAGTTCCTGAAAATGGTGCACCGGGTTTTTTTTTTTCTCCACCTGAGTACGACTTACAAATCATTCATTCCTACTAGAGTCTGCAAATCTAGGGATTAAATGAGTCTTCAACACCTTAAAACTGCAACTTGAGTGTTGTTGTTCACTGTTAGTCAAGTCAATTAAATGAGTGTACTTTTGGTTTTCTGTAAGCAAATACTCTAATCCTTGTTATTTAACTGTGAATTCAGCTGTGCTCATCAGTTCTCATTTTGTGGTTGATGGCAGCTTGCAATAAGAAGGATACAAAATAAAACGGAGAAAGATTTTGGCCATAACAGCATGAGGCAAAGGGAATCAGGAATGAGAAACAAGCAGAGTGAAAGAGGTGGGCCTTGTGTCCTTATCTGTGCATTCCTGTAGAGTGTGTATGTGTGTGAAGGGAGGGGAAGGGTGGGAATGCTGATAACTGTGTGTACACTGATTGGCTGAATCCAGTTCCAGAGCTGGATCTGGTTGTCATTCACAGTGCCTTGGCTCACACCGTGTTGCTACAGATGCAAAAATAAACCACAAATGTTCTGTGTGTGTAAGTGGGGGACTGTTTAAAGTTGTTTACCCACAGTGTATCACCTGTGTGTCCTTGAAACTTTCTTAACTTTCCCATCTCATTATTATGCCTTTGCACTTACAGAACATATGTAAAGACCACCATTGCAGATTGTCATTTAAAAACTCATAAAACTGTTGCCTCTTTTGACCTCGTTATTAACCCAAAGATCAAGGAAATGTTCGCTCCTATATTATCTACAGCAGTTTTGTTTGGAAAGAATAACAGCCACACTGTCCAAGTTTTGAATGACCAATTATTTCTGAGACATAATCAGTACATAGATATACTGTCCTTAGAATGTAATCATCTAAACAAGAAATTAAGAAAGCTACTCTTTTTAAACACTATCAGCCAGTTCTTTCTTGCAAAGGGGGCAGTGTTTCCCCTACATAGACTCAGGTGTGGCACTATGCCACTGCTGTAACATCAGCGCCACGGCCACGGGGGTGGGGGGCAAGGGATCCATAAAGAGAGATCTGCTTTTCAAGACGTCATTCAAGATTTAGAAATTCATGAAAAGCCCAAAGCTTCAGCTTACCTGGAGGGTTGTGGAAAAATGTAAAGTCATACTTTCACCAGAAGTGACGGTTCTCCTCTGCGACCTCAGCACTTCCTGTTTCTCTAGGCATAGAGCAATTAGTGTGGTTGAGCTGAGATGACTTTGCTGCTGGATAAGCAGTGCACACAATGTTAGCCTAGCCTAGTTGTGTGTGTGGGTCAGTGGATGGCAATGAACAGCTCACTGCACAGGAACCCTGTGAAACTGCACTGTGGTGAGGAAGAAAACTAGGAACCTGCACCACAGATGCTCAGATAAAACTCTGGATTTTATGGCGGGCGCACACATTAACCTGACAAGCGCATAGGTTTTATGTGCATTTCTAACTACATAATAAACTATAATTAAAAGTATAAAAAAGTTAACTTTTGGTGAAATTGATTTAGATGAGATTACACTTGAGGCTTTTGATAAACAAAACAGGATTTTCTACTTTGCACCTTGGAAAATGCTTTTTTTTTGTCATTTGCATTAAGAATAGATGATGCTTTTTTATTGATCATGGCAAAATATGAAATTTGATTTGGCAGCTGGTGAAAATGTGTTATTTGGTCCTTTGTTGCACAGGTGAGGCTAGTGTGTAGGCATTTTCCTCCTATCTTTCAACCATCTGCTTCTAAATACTGGGAGGTTAGTTTCTCCTTTCAATCTAGCAAATTCTCCAGAGGGCTCAGTATTGATCAGTTAGGAGTCGGACTAGGTCTAGGCAATAAATTGAAAATTTATCGTTTTCAAAATTTCTGACTCTTATTGAGACAGTTTTTCCCGTGTCAATAAATTAGATAATAAAAAAATGAATAGTTGTTTGTAGGTTGGCAACATTCATGCCCCTTTAAGAAGCTGTACCAACGTGATACATGTGACAGGCTCATCTAGTGGACAACTTTTGTTTCTGCGCATACCTGTAATTATCGTCCATTTATCGTTATCGAGTTGAAATCCTCAATATATTGTAGGGCTGTAGCGAAGCGTCAATGATGCCGAAGGCTCGATTCTATATATTCGTCCACGTCAGATCCGGTAGTCGACTCACCACGCCCACTTGTTGCATCCCCAGGAGTTTGTAAATAGAGGTGGAATCTGCCGGTTTTTCCTCTAGTTTGCCCTCTTCTCCGCCTTCACTAACATCTCCGCCAAATACCAAGACCCGGAACAAAGTCCGTCCGCTACTAGATTCCTTTCCTGTTTTGCCCGCCTTTGTCCCCCGGCAACGGACAACAACTTCCAGGGTCAGATGCGCTGCTTCGTCTCTACCGCAGATGTAGAAAATCACCGGGAGCATTTTTCCCTTCATAAATGAGCATCTTTCAGACATTAGGAGAGCTGTTTTGGTGGTAGCAGTCTCTCCTCCGTGCTGGTCTGTTTGCTGCTGGGTGTTTTTGGTTTATTTAAACTTGGTAACTTGAACTTAACGTTGGTAAAGCTACTGTTGGCATTTTCGCTAACAGCTTCTTGCATTTGGATAAGCTGTTACGTTTTGGTTTAAAGTTAATCTTTTTTGTGGTGTAGATCTCTCTTTTATTACATTTAGAGTGTTGTGGGTTTTCGGTTTAGTGTAAAATATCACCTTGAGTTTGGTTTAACCGCCCAGTTTAGAGTTTGGACCTTTGTAGATCCTTATTTTGGTCCAGAACCCTGTAATCTTTGCCCAGTGGGACATCCCTACTTTTTTGTACTCTTGTTTTAATTCCCCACAGGCAGAATTAGTTTTATTATTCCCAACCTGTGGATGGAAAGATTTATGTTTTGTTGTTGTTGTAAATAAACCTGATCATCATTTTAACTTTTAAATCCCACGTTATTGTCCCTTCCTTTTTGCACACTAGCCAAACTCCCCAGGAAGGGTCGTAACACCACTCGCCGCACGCACGTAAGTGACCAAAACAAAGCAGCATGGAGACACTCCGTCTCCAGCCACCTCTCAGGCAGCAGCCTGCACTCCCAAGTTCTACACGTCACCAGAACATAACCAACACAGCTGGGGGCGCAGCTGTGGTTGGGACAATTATTACATTAACTGATAAATAGTTTAGAAATAAGGTAGAAATAAGTTCCTCACACTGATAAACAATAACTAATCTCTCTGAGGACACGGTGCTAGTGTACTCTCCTACAGCACCTTGACACGACTAAATAAATGTTATGCGACATTTTGTGAACATCAATTTATTTGCATTTATTTGTTATAAATGCCACTGAATAATTCTTGCTGTCAGTATTTGCAAGATATTGGTATTTGGGTCTGTACTGGTTAGACTTAAATGAGTTAAACCAAGGTCTATAGCCCTTGGGTCATAGACTATGAGCTATAAGTATATTGGTCTTTTTATACTTTGAATCAGGAGTTATTTTAGTGATCATCTTGTTTCTTATTTATTTTTGTCCTGATTGTGCCCTGAGCAATTTTATGACTGAATAAAAACAAATAAAATCAACATAAATTGAAAATTTGCCTTAAATAATCGAGATCTCAATTTCAGTCACAATAATCATGATTATTATTTTTGCCATAATCGAGCAGCCCTACCTCCCACTCTGACTGCTCTCATGAAACCGTAATGCTCGACTTCCGAGAGAAGTGTGGCTCAGATTACCATTTTAATCCAAATGCCCTGGATTATAGCTTTTCTATTTTATTCCTATCCTTGTTATTCTAGTAGCGACACTGTGAGATAATTTTCAGTTAAAGGTGTGCTTGTGTGTGTGTGTATTTTTAGCATAGTTCTGATGGAAGGCTCTACTGTATCACAGAGCTGTGGGACAGAGCAGTGCTGCTATTTGAAACTAAATAAGTCGAGCATATTTGAGCATGTCAGCACAACAGTACATCACTGCTGACTGAGGCTCTGCATCATCTTCGTCATTTGCCTTTTGGCTTCTTGCCCTTATGCACACACTCATGTGCAAACGTACATGTATGTGTTTGCGCGACACACACACACACACACACACACACACACACACACACACACACACACACACACACACACACACACACACACACACTTACAGGCCTCTCTCCTTTCATCATGGCAACAACCTGCCCTAAAAATCCTACTGCTGACTTCATGTTTAACACTTGAGGTGACAGCAGCTATTTAGTTGAGGTTGTTGTGAATGCACACTGCATGAGGTAGCATAAGCCACACTAATTTGAAAGACAGAATGTAAAAGCTTCCATTAGTGGCTCACACATCACATGTGTTGAGTGCTTCCCCTCCAGTAGAAGCACGTGTTTGTCCCTAATTATGTGTTGAGTTCACTTCTTTACTTCATCTTTTTGGTCCAGTAAGAGAAATGTGGTTGCGTTGGATGCATCCATCTCGATTTTACTCCACCCTAGTGTATAACCATCTCAGTCTGTTGGGCAGAAGTATTCATTTTCCTTCTAAACATTACTTTGGGAGGTCTTGAGATGTTGTAAGGTTGCAGGTCATAAAACAGGGTTAGGAAAACCAGAATAGTTGAGCAGAGATTTCAATGGAAGCTGACGCTATTTCCTGCAAACAGGAAGTAGAATGGCTTCCTGTGTGTGTCGTGGCTGCTTTTGCTCACATCCTGCCCTTGGCTATCAGAGAAGACCAGGCACATTGACCCAAAGCTTTTATCAGATTTTAGCTACACACTTGTCATCACTAAAGCTCTCCTTTTTTAGTTTAGAATGAACACATTCATATGATGTGAGCAGTTTCTAAATGTATGTTTAGTGTCAGATTTTGAAGACTTGCTTGTCCCCACCCCATTCAAAATGCTGTCTGCAGCCTCATCCGTTTCATGGTTAATTTCATTCTAGTCAGTTCATCACCATGCCCTGAAGATCTGGATTAGTCTCTGGCTTTGAACAACTTGAGTGGACAGTTACCATCTCTGCTGGGTTGTGTGTTATGGCGGGAAGGCAGGGCCAAGAATGAACAGCATAGCTTGAACAAAGAGACTCTGTAGTGTAAGATCTTGGTGTGTGTGTGTGTGTGTGTGTGCGTGCGTGCGTGCGTGTGTGTGTGTGTGCGTGCGTGTGTGTGTGTGTGTGTGTGTGCGTGCGTGCGCCCGGGTGTGTGTGCGTGCGTGTGTGCGTGCATGCGTGTGTGTGTGCGTGCGTGTGTGTGTGTGTGTGTGTGTGTGCGTGCGTGTGTGTGTGTGTGCGTGCGCGCGCACGATTTGATTGCTGCTCTTTGTTTTCTTGCCTTGAGCTTTACTGTCCAGAGCTCAAGCCTGACTAATGCGCACGTATAAATACGCTAGGCTGGCGTCACGTTTGTGCAATATCAAACACACCATTGTTTCACACAACTCTGACTTCATAGATAAACCTCAGCCTTTGTCCCCATTGCTGTTTTACTGTTGTTGCACTCTTGATCACTGTTTTTGTTTCTGTTTTGGCCACAGATTCAACTATATTCTATGATTTCTTAGTCACAAACATTCCTGTGATGAAATTAGTAAAATTATTTAATTACTTTTTGTCTCAAAACTTAGGAGATCACTTTCTCTTGAAAGAAAATTTGCTTTATGGATGTTTGTTTTATGAATAATGAGACTACCTTAGCTACACCGATATTTATTTCAGCTCTAACTTGTTCATTTTATCAGAGAGGGCTTCAAGTTGCTCATTTAACATTTCCCTTTATACTTGTGCTCTGTTACTTTCTGCATTTCATAACAAACACTAGGTGTGTGCTTGTGTGTTCATAAATTCAGTGACTTTGCAGAACGTGACTATCCATCTTCCACCAGGTGTGAGGTAGTGCGCAGTTACCATGAACTAAACTGTAGCTCTGGGTGTGCATCCAATATTTGAGAGCAACAGCAGAAGACTTGGATGAGTGGTGGATGACTTTAGGTTGTGCTTGGTTATAAATGGCCAGTATAAGTAAGTAGCTGTATAAAATACAAGCAAATTTAGAGAGAGTGCTCTAAATGTCAACATGAGCTTAAGTTATTATTGAGAGCAGAGTATGCTCACGTCAGATGCTACGTTGTTCTATTTCCTTTGCTTTGTCTGAGTTGTTAGCTTGAGGCTGTTGATGATGGCTTCATCCGCCCATCTTTGTTTTGGTGTAGCTTCTCTACATTTTTAAAGCGACAAAAACAAGTCTTTTAATGTGCTATTGATTGTGTTTGTTGTGTTTTTAACTAGTCTAACTGAACTGGAAACACCAGTTGTTAAACCTTAAACATTTTATACTCTAGGCCAGTGGTGTCCAGCTTAACAACCACCATCCGCTCATTTTTTGCTGTTTACCTACCTGCTACAGAGCCCCTGACTTCAACTTGACCTCAAGTTCTGCAGAAGCCAGTTAATCACCTGCTGATTCAAATCGAGTGTATTGAAGCAGAGAAACATCTACTTGCAGGAGACCGGCTCGAGGACCAGGATTGGACACAAATGCTTTGTACTGAATGTGCTATAGAGATAGGACTGATTTATTTATACCTTTATGGTTTAAAACAGGGGTGTCAAACTCAGTTTTGCTCAGGGGCCACATTGAGGAAAATCTAGTCCCAAGTGGGCCAGACCAGTAAAATTAAAGTATGTATAAATTAAAAACTGCTTCAGATTGTTTTCCTTGTTTTAATACGATCAACATAAAACAAAGCTGGAGCCTGAGGACAGTGTATCCAAAATAGTTTAAGCACAACATCACTATTAATAATAAAACACCTGAAGTGTATTTGAAAATGTGAAGTACAAAACAAAAAACCCAGACTATTCCTCAGTAATTCAAATAACTGATTAACAGATCACATGGCTACATCAGTTTCATACATGTCTTTGACTCCTGATACCTGACATCTTTTAACTTTCACCAGTAGTTTAATTGAAAAATGAAAGCTTATTTTCAGACTTTACATTGTAAAGTCTGAAAATAAGGTTTACGCAATCATCTCGCGGGCCGGATTTAAACTGTGTGCAGGCCTGATCTGGCCCGTGGGCCACATGTTTCACACCCCTGGTTTAAAATGTCTTTATTTTTTAAACAATTTCATGAACATGTGAATATGTAGGGTGTTTCACCGCTTACACATGACATCCAGAGACACACTAACATTTCTCTGGAAAAGATGAAAACAGACGTGAAAGGATGTGGTCCTTCAAGACCCCGTGCATGTTTTCTTTTATATATGTGCTGTGTTAGCACCCTATGGGGTTATGCTAGCTGACTTTCCATTTTTCTAAGTTCAATGTACAGTTCAACCCAAAGGACAAGGCCACCTGCCTGCCCAATCACCCGATCACATGACCCCTGCCCACTGTTGTTTCTCATAGCGTAGCTCCTTTATGTCTGCTTAGACTGCTTGGTGAAAGAATGGATGAATGGGTGAATGAATATATTACAAGACACTCCAGAGACACGTATGCGTTTGGGAATGTCGGGGGGAGCCGTGGTTAAATGGGTCAGGTCCCCTGACACAATAGTGGTATTACCGTGTGAGTCTTAGGGGCAGACAGGAGGGTAGAGAGGGGTACACCCATCCTCTCTCTGCCAATTATGGACATAAATAACTTCCTAACAGAGCTTCCATGGAAATTAGGGTCAAAGTGTCAACTCTGTTTTCAAGTAGTTCAGGCCAACTGATTCATGGTGGTTTGATGTTCAGAAGTGGAAATAAAAGATTGACCTTTAGTAAGTCTAGCATATACTTGAATTTATCAGAAATGAGTTTCATGTTTGTGTTTTTTCACAAATACGTGTGGTGTCTTTTCTTTTTCCTCTCTTTTTAAATCAACAGTATTAAATTTCAAGGCCTGACAACAAGCACCAGACACTCTTATCGGGTGTCCTGGTCTCCACGCAGATGCCACCTCTGCTGTAGGTAGCTCCTGTAAACTGTATATTTAAGGAAGGGGAAGGTGATGACACTAATGACCATGATGATGTTGAAGATGATGGGTGAGATGTTTTGAGGATTAGGTGTTGATTAAGGGGTAAGGCAGTGAGATTATCACAATGACAGGGTGGCTAGATGCCATGCTGTTATTTTGAAAGGCTGGTTGTGGAAGCAGCAGTAAATTAGTAGCCTTCTATGTGTGTTGATGTTTGTCTTTTCCTCCCTGCTTTCACATTGGACTGTGCTCAGCACACTGACACAAACGGCTTTACCATCACTCCCTGCAGGCAGGCAACAGTGTTGCTTAATCAGCTGCAGAGAAGTAGGGTAAAGCTGTGATTTAAAGATGAAAACGGCATGCTGTAAGTTTGAATGAACATTCCTGCTTGAAAAAGACATTAAATGCTATCTTATCTCATTTAAGCAACACCATTAGTCTGATAGCTTTTTATTAGCAGGGCTATATAACTCTTTATGTTTTGCTGGTTTCAGCAGAGGGGATTCAATTCAAAACGAATACAAATCAAATATTTGAATATGTGAACAAATGCACATGCATGATGAGTCAGATATATAAAGGTAAATATTCTTATCTAGAATGAACAGTGTGGCAGTACCAAAGGAACAGCTACATCTATATTTTTCACTTCACTTCTCCTGGGCTGCATGGTGGCGCAGTTGTTAGCACTGTTGCCTCGCAGCACGAAGGTTGCAGGTTCCAAACTCGGCTGCGGCCTTTCTTAGTGGAGTTGCGTGTTCTCCCCATGCATGCGTGGGCTTCCTCCGGGTTCTCCGGTTTCCCCCACAGATCACAACGTGCCCTATAGGTTATAGATTGTAAGTCGATTTGGATAAAATCGTCTGCCAAATAAATAAACATAAACATAGTTTATCCAGCCTGGAATAATATGGGAATGTTTATTCACTCTTCAGGGCCTCGACCAATCCCCGTCTGGACCTTAAGCATGCTGCAGTCATTTGTAACGTTTTCACATGTAACCTTTTGCTACTCCAGTATTAAGTCAAGCAAAAAAATCAAGACAGATTAGCTTGTCTGCTGAAATGGGACCAGATATTACATTTTGTGCGCTTGCAGTTTGTATGCTTGTGAAGATCTGCTGACTAAATGCAAATTTTGCACCTTGTCTGTGTGATCAAATTTAAATATTTCATACCAAATATTTATGTTTGCGCACATTTCAGAGACGATTTTTAAAATTCCTATAAAACAAATTTTTTACTTTCCGCCTTCCTTCAGTGTTTTGCTTTTGTTGTCTGGTAAAGACGTCATACATCTCATTTCTAGCAGTCTAGTAATGTTACAGTTAATGATGTCCCATTCCGATATCGATATCAGAAATGGTTCTGATATCGGCCCAAAACCTCTATCGGCGTATATCGGACTGCATCAAAAATCTTCAGTATAAGCAGTCCGTTCTGCTAGGGCTGGGCAATAAATCGAAAATTTGTCGTTATCGAAATGTCTGACTCTTATCGAGATCATTTTCCCCATGTTAATAAATGTGATAATAAATCAATGTGTGTAGGTTGACAACGTGTCATGTCCCTTTAAGAGGCTGTATCACCTTGTCACGTAATACATGTGACAGCCCCATCTAGTGGACAACTTTTGTTTCTGTGTATACCTGTAGTTATCCTCCATTTTTTGTTATCGAGGTGAAATCCTCAATATATCGTGATATAGATTTTAGGCCATGTCGCGCAGCCTAAAATTACATTCTAGCAATTCTATCCAGCAGAGCCCAGATTTTGCATGCAAAGCCCACGTGGTCAGAACAGTGCATGCTAGCAAAGTAGCGAAGAACAAAAAAGACCGTGTGGCTCAGTGCAACATTTGCCATGCACACGTTTCCCATGGTGGAACAGAGCCAGAAAAGTTTAATACGTCCAACCTCATTGTGCGTTCAAAGCAGCATCTCAAAACACCGCATGAGGATTTTCGCAGTGTGTGAAATTGAAAGCTAGGACACTGAACTTTTAGCAGTTGATCAATGGTTGATATTGTGTTTTATATTTCTTATGTGCCTGCACTCAGATGTTCCTATCATTTGCCGACAATCAAACATAACTAAAGTGACCTTGAATTAGTATTTTTCACTTTTAAAAGCTATGATTTTGTTTAATTATTACTTACTTACTAATTATTAATTTAAATATTTTTTAGAGTCTTTTAATTTATTATTTAGTCTTTTATTTGTTTGTTATACAGTATGTTTAATGTTTACATTTATGCAACCAATGGCTAATAAAAAGTTGGTTGTTTTTTTCATGCTTACTGTCGCTGCATTTTATTCTCAGTTTGAGTAGTGTCCTGTGATCAAGCTTTTCATACATTCTACACGTATGAAATAGGTGAAAGTATGTATGATTGGTGCTGATATCGTGTCGGATTTATATCGGTATTGGTCAATACTGAAGGCTGCAATACTGGTATCGTATCGGAAGTAGAAAAGTTGTATCAGGACATCCCTAGTTACAGTTCTAACAAACTCGGAGAGCTTTAGAAGTGAGATTTATTTTTATTTTTTTTTTACAGAACATCTCTAAAATCTTCACTAGTATTAATTGTGCTATATTTACTAGCCTACTGATGTTTTGATCTTGTGTGTTTTGTTGCAGAGTGCAGCTATGGAGGAAACTGTCATATGGGAGCAGCACACAGTGACCCTTCACAGGGTAAGTGATAACAACTGTTTAAACCACTTTTTCATATCTACCCCTTTTCTTGTGTCTGTCTTTGGCAGCATGCGCTTCCTTTTTGTTCTCCCTGCTACTTTCTGTCCTCTGGCCATCTCTGAGTCTTCTGCTCAGAGAAACTGTGCCATAGCAGCAGGATGTACGGCTGAAACAATAGTCAGGGAATCCAGATGGCAGGAAACAAGGCTAAGGAAGACTGAAATCGGCATCCCTTTCCTTGCTACTTCATTTCATTTCCTTCCTGGCAACATACCCTTCTTCTTAATACATCTCCAGGAAAAAAGATCAGTATTTTGACCCATTTTTCCCATTAAATAAATTAGATTAGACTGCTTTTCTAATTTTCCAATTATGCACCAGTCCTAAATAATATGTCTTAACTGGCATTTACAATTAAAATATTAAGCTATAGTCTTACTCCATCTTAGATCTGTGACTGTACTTTAGCATTCAGACCATTAAGTCTACTTAGCCGATGTTGTTGTATCGTGGGATTGTGGAGAGCACCTGTCTAGACTGGCCTGCTTGCTGTAATCTAATTAGTAACAGCTTTTTTGAGGCTGAAGAGTTGGCCCAGTATGACCTGTGGTTCTCAGCCTTGGATTGCTTGTGCTATGCCCGCTCTGGTTTGTCTTTTGCAAAATCATTAGTACAGCTAAAATAGAGAACAGATGCGTAGCTTTGTTACTGAAAACATTAAGTTACGTCCTTCCTTGCCATGCTGCTGTGTTTAGGGCAAACGTCAGGTCAAATCTTATATTTCTGTCCTTTTGTTTGCAGTGTTGGTTAGTCTTGTTGTGTTTGTTTTGATGTGTCTAGGCTCCTGGATTTGGGTTTGGTATCGCCATCTCAGGTGGGCGAGACAATCCTCACTTCCAGAGTGGAGAGACGTCCATTGTGATATCTGATGTGTTGAAAGGAGGTCCTGCAGAGGGCTTATTGCAGTAAGTGTTTGTTTGGAAATTGTATGATTCTGCTTCATTAGGTTGGCCAAATAGTTAACTGTCTGTATCATTTTTAGAGAAAATGACAGAGTTGTTATGGTCAATGCCGTCTCTATGGACAATGTAGAGCATGCATATGCTGTTCAACAACTTCGCAAGAGTGGGAAAAATGCAAAGATAGTAAGTTTAACAGTTATATTTATAAAAGTCCTTACAGAGAGTCACAGTGTTGCAGAGATGCACTTGATCTTTTTCATAATGAATAAGAATAAAGCCAAAAAACAATTTTCTTCTTAGACCATTCGTCGGAAAAGGAAAGTACAAATTCCAGCCTCTAAGCCAGGTGACAGGGAGACGGTGTCTGAGCATGAGGAAGAATACACAGATGAAGATGAAACCTATCCGCATCACAGTGACCGGGCTGGTCAAAGTGCCTCTGGAGGTGCAAGCGGGGGCACCAGTAAGCGTCATGACCGCGGGAGGCGAGAACACAGTGCCTCCCGCGACAAGAGTAACTCGCCGCGATCTGACCGCCGATCACAAAGCTCATCTGCTCCATCTAAGCCTTCCAAGGTCACACTTGTCAAATCTCGCAAAAATGAAGGTTAGCCTCATTTTGTGGGGTTCAAAATCTTGGATATCAGTTTTGTTTTTCATGGGTTTAATTAATACATGCTGCAGAGGGATAATATTTGTTGACATGATGGTTATGTTTGTCACCTTTGACAACAGAATATGGCCTGCGGCTGGCCAGCCACATCTTTGTGAAAGACATCTCTCCAGAGAGCCTTGCTGCCCGAGACGGAAACATCCAGGAGGGAGATGTTGTACTTAAGGTGAGACAAACGAGATAGCTTGTACAAATTGGCCTGAATGTGGAAAAGCAAAATAAAAGAAGATCAAGTTTCTTCCTTTCATTTTTTCCCCCTGAAATTGTATCCCGTGCTGTGATCTGCTAAATGTGGCTTCTATAATGAGGTCACAAATGATTAGAGCAGAAATCCCAATTCTTTTATTCCTTTTCTTTGGCTCATATACATTTGGCTTATTTTGAACTTTCTGTGTCTGTAAAAATGCTAAAAGCATTCATAGTCTCTGTAAATGTCTCCAAACGTTAGAGAATCCACAGTAAGTGCTTGTACTGAGCTGCTGCTCCTCCTCCAACAGATCAATGGCACCGTTACAGAGAACCTCTCACTGATAGATGCCAAGAAGCTGATTGAGAGGTCAAAGGGCAAGCTGAAGATGGTGGTGCAGAGAGATGAAAGAGCCACGCTGCTCAACATTCCTGACCTTGATGATAGCATCCCATCGGGCAATAATTCAGACAGAGATGGTGAGGCGACAGTCGCAGCTGGAACAGAGTTTTTAAAAAAAAGATGTGAATCTTAAACGATAAAACGTTTCAAACACCGTGAGGAACGGACGCCACTCTGACAGTGTCACTATTTTGAATTTCATTTCAGTAATCAATCTAAGCTTTTTTTGTGATCAATTTTAATTTCAGACATTTCAGAGATACATTCACTGACATCAGACCATTCCAACCGATCCCACGGGAGAGGTCGATCAAGGTCACCTGACAGGCCAGAAACAGCGGACCACCTCCGTTACTCTCCTCGGCAGATGAGCAATGGCAGGTAGGCGGAACACACACACACTTCAGATGATGGGACAACGATGTCACACGTGACACGGCCATGTAGCCGTACTCTCACCCACTCCATACATCATGCTCACACCCACAGGTGAGGGGGTGCTGAGTAAGCAACCTTGCAGCACCAGAGTATCAATCAATATGTGGAGGCATAACATGCATAAACCATCACTCTCCCTGTGGAGCCATCAATGAGCTCCGATAAAGGATTTCTATGGCCGAGTACGGGGCAGGAAAGGTGGGATCGATGGTCCGCTGTTAGAGTGAGGGCTTGTTTTAAAAATGTGTAATAGAGTCCAAAGCTACGTAATTATGACCACACATATGTTTAACATAAGTCCTGTTTGCCTTCTTTCTTACTGCAAGATAGTTCCTGTGGGGTTTTCACTCTTTAGACTGGAGGTTGTGGGTTTTTGAAGCATTGCCCTTAAGAAAGTCTGGATGATCAAATTGATCATCTGAGTAGTTTTTGTTTTTATGAGCCTGAATTTTCAGGTAACCAATATAGAACTGTGCTAAAAAGACCTTGTTCAAAGTCGTGGAAACTCAACCACAGGTGCCAGTGAGGAGGAGTGTGCAGTTGGGGTTGTTGCTGTTGAAGTAGTTCTGTTCTTCAGGCTTCTGTCATTTTAAGGGTTTAGGATGTGTGTACGTGTACTGAATAGCAATTTTTTCTTTAACCAGAACTATGCAAAACTCAAAATGAGCAAATGTTACCTGTGACTTCTCTTGATGTTACATCTTGGTGATAGTTGGTGAGAAGGCAGAATTCACTTTTTAAGAAAAACAAACCAACTGTTTCACAATCCACACAGATTCATTCTGAGAGTTCTTTTGCTGTGTGACATTTTGCTCACTTATCAGGTAAACAACATTTCAGCATTTGTTGCCATGATTACACACTAAATAAAGCTGCTTGTTGGCCCTAAAAAGCCAGAGCATCATTTAAAGTTACCTTGCTAAATCTCCAGTCTCCCTCAGCAGTGCAGCCTTTTGGCCACAATCACACACAAGCCTACACATTTAAACAGCTGTTGTTGTAGCCGGATGTCCTTCCGCTTTATTGCTGCCTGCCGAACAGGCTTTCTAGCTGCTTGTCAGTTATACTTTTTGAATGAGTGCAGCCATTTCATTCATCCTGTCACACTGGATTTACCATACCGGTATTACAGTTTGTCTCAAATGCTAAAACACATTTCACAAATGTTTCCTCCATGTTCCCCAATGTCTAAACACAACACCCTTTTCTAAAAGTACATAAACACAACCACACCTTCTCACTTCAAAACTCAAACTTTCACACCAAAAGAGCAGCTCGAAGCTTTCAAAAATGTAAACACTATACACATCATTACACACTACAGCAAAACAATTGAAAACACAACGCTCAATTTGTGAGAAGGTTCTTTGTTTCATAACTGCCCATTTTTAGAAACTTTACAGTTACGGATCTTCTTAGATCTCTGCAGAGGATTAGGCATTTAGATTTGTGAGTTTCATAGGAAGGGTATAAATCTATAGAAAGTTCTGCATGTACACTACTGTAACACAACTCAATGCAAAAACAGAATCTATTGCACACAACAGTACTCTTGACAACATGAGCAGGGTGTGAAATTTTTTTATTTACTTTATTCACAACACACACAGACACACACCACAATCACTGTGCGGCATCATGTCGCTGAGCTGCATCGGGCCACATCATCTCATCCACATTGCAGGCTATATTGTCTCTTGCCAGGCACCGCGGGAAAAACGCCCTGGAATGGCAAATCCATCCTTGTAAGGCCTCCACTGGGATGTCACCACAGGCCAGCTTCATTGCCCTTAGGAGGTTCTCTCTGGTGTATGGTTGTCTGTCATAAACCGTCCATCTCCACGACGAGAAGAACTCCTATATAGGGTTCAGGAAAGGGGAGTAGGGTGACAGACAGACGTTTAAAAAGTGGTTACTGTTGGTGGTGAACCACTCTCTGATTTGGTTAGTTCTGTGGAAGCGGACATTTTCCCAAATGATCACATAAATGTGATGTGCGGGCCCAGGATGGTGTTGTTGGCGGTCCAGGAGGATGTCTTTTAGCTCCTCTAGGAAGGTGAGGAGATGTTGTCACAGCATTAGCAAACACTGTCTACAATTTTGAGTCGTTGTGTGTAATGAATGACGACAGGTGTGTTCATTGTGTTCAATCAGTGCTGCCTGTGGCAAGCGTTTGGCATCACATGAGCTTTCGTTTGAGAATATGAGCAGAGTTCTTTTGCAACTTGTGTTTTAGCAAGGAAAAATGTGTTTAGATTTATGAGAACGGAGGATTGTGTTTTGTGAATTGTGTCTTCATGTGAAATGTGTTTATGATGTTGGAAAATGATGGCTGGATTTAGTAAATGTGTTTAGACAACTGGTCGTTTGGTTTAGAGGATTGGCTTTTGTGTTTTAGCATTTGAGAACAACTGTAATGTGGGGTGAAGGCACTGCTGCACAGTTGCTTCCACTGGAAAGGAGCGCATCTTTAAAACTAGATAATATTTTATTTTGAAACTTTTTACATTGTTTTCTTATCTATTTCTTATCTGTTTTTAAAACTCATTGTCAAAGTTGGAACATAAATGAGGATGCATACTGACTGACCGGCTCCAGTTCAGCAGTGGTTTTGATTTGGTCACTAGACTGATGCAAAGGAATGTTGTTACTGTCTCCCCTTTAGCAGGGGCATGACAGAATTTGACATACTTCCCACAGTGCTTTGGACCACGCTGGATGGTCGGCTTAACCTGATTGGCTGAAAGGCTTGGGGGAATTCTTTTCATGGGGTCTGAACATTAATGTTGGGTTTTTAATGATTAGCATGTGACCAATGAAAAGTTCCTCATCAAGTGTTTGTCAGTGAGTTTAGATGTACTCCAGCTTCTGATGCAGTTTATATGGTGGATTAAGAGAACATCTGTTTAATAACCATCATGGTTCAACTTACAGAGTCATTTGTGTGAGTAACTGTTGTTGTTTTTCTATTTGTTTAATTTTGCCAAGTGATTTAAATGTCTAGCTGGATGATTGTTTAGAGTTTTTCTTTATAAGAATGTAAGGATCTTGTTTTTTTCTGTTGAGTCCGTTGGGTGCAGTAAACGGTGTCCTTGTCACGCCCTTTTTAGCACCTTTCTGCTGCAAGGAGCTGAAGATTGAGGCCAGCCCATTAGCACTTTTTTATTTAGTTATTTAGTTTGGACCTCTCACTTTATTTTTGATTTGATGCTTGCGCAACAATCTCAGACTCTTATTTTGTTCCTGTTATTTAACATCAGGATGCATTTACCGCTCTTTCTCCACCACAATAATCTTAAAGAAATACACAGATGCTTGTTTGAAAACTGCATTGTGGTGAGAACTGCTGAATTAGTTCAAAGACCTAGAAAAGGCTGGGCTTGTAAGTATATGCTGCAGCTGCACAGCTTTCACATTCGTCCCTGAGAAAGAGGCATATACCTGAAAATATGTGCAACTGTTCAGTTTTTAATTTTTATTATGTTTGTGATTAAATTATTTTTGTCTGTGCTTTATTTTTCTGCTTAAGGAGAATGTGAAATGGCAGGTGTGAAGACTCAGTTGTAGTTTGAGCTGCTTTAACAACCTGCGTCGTCACATTTTTGTTCAAAAGCTTTCGAGTAAAGCTCCTAACTCTGGCAGGACAAGTCATGTGATCCGACTGGAATTCAACTATTGTTTTAAGCTGCAGACATTTTTATTCCACAACTTGTAGGAGTCAAAGCACGTTTACTTTTAAATATACCATACCAATTTATTTATCAAGCGCATTTAAAAACAGCATGTGAGCTGACCAAAGCTCCTCACAGCTGGTGCAGTAATTATGCAAGACTAACAAGCCGTCACAACCAAAAATTAAATAAATATGAATATTCATCAAGCTCTGCAGCTGGAAGCAAGTTTGTACAGCCTGTCAGTTGCAAAGATGACATTAAAAAACAAAAAGAAAGATGAACAGGATTTCATCGCAGTCGTAAAATGATTTGAAAATCCGTTTTCAACATGATTTATTTCCAGAATCTTCTGTGTTCCAATTCCCCAAAAGATATTCCTAAATGACTTTGCTACTTATTGCCTCCATGACATAGTTGGGTTATTTTTATTCTTCCCATTAATTTCTGGAAATGATAGAACTTCTTAACAAAGGGCACGCATGAAAAATGTTGCACTGATTTAAAACGCGTGTGTTCTGTCTGTCATTCAGCTGAACTGTGTTTCTGTTTTTTTTTTTAGTCATCGTAGTCGAGAAGAGGATCGCATATCTAAACCAGGGGTCATGTCCACACCAGTCAAAAGCTTTGATGACGGTGTGGGGTCTCAGGCCAGTGACCAGGCCAGCTCCAGAGATGACAAACAGTTACCTCCGCTGCCTGGTAAAGTTACTAGAAAGTAACCCAGCAACTCGAGCTTGTCCTAACCTGCACCTCCTAACACAGTCTCCAGATCAATAAAAGCTTAAACTGTCATCTTAGACACAAACTATTTATTTGTAATTCCTGAGGTAAATAATTTGAATTACCTGTAGTTGAACAAGCGTCAGTACATTCTGATGCAGCCACCCACCTCAAGCATCAGTGTAATAAATGCAACATGTCAGCTTCTGTCAACTGAAAGAAAAAAAGCATCTTTGGCATAAATCAAAGCAAATTGCGCCCTTTTAAAACAGATTTTTGTTCTAATTTAACATTTTAGAGTCTATTGTGTTTTAAAAGATCAGTACAATAAAGTGATTTTTACTTGTTGCAGAACCAAAGCCAGTGTATGCACAGCCTGGTCAGCCCGACGTGGACCTGCCTGTCAGCCCGTCTGATGCCCCAGTGCCCAGTGCTGCTCATGATGACAGCATTCTCAGGTAAACTTCTTAGCTCTTAATTTTTTAAATGACTAACCCCTACTTCACACTGCAAACATCGGTGGAGCGGAGCGGCAGCAAGACGGTTTACTTGGGACTTTTGCTGCGATCCAGTACACACCGGGAGAGTCTTGGCTACGGAATGGCTTCCTCACCGTGCTCCTCACTGGATCACAAAATCCCTCGAGTTTATGCCACCCGTCACTCAACCAAAAAGAAGGAAATCACGTTTCAAATCGCTGTTTGATGTCAAATATGATGTTGGTCTTCTCCACTGCCAGGAGTAAAGCCATGAAATACACACCACTGCACATCAGGAACGATTCAGGGAGTAAATAAGCCGTTAGGTCACATGTTTTGACGTAATCTACATAGATATGAAATTGCATCTCTGCAATAGTCTTTTATTTTGAGTTACACTGAAACTGTATGTGATTTCCTGTCTAGCCCTACATGACTGCAGAAATTGTGTCCCAAAAGTGGCTAGCCTGGCCTGCCAGACTCGTCCTCTGTTTAATCCTGCACAGAGAAAGAGTCTGGCAACTCACAGGCAGAGAGGCACTAGAGGGGCGGGACTAGGAAGCTCAAAAATCAGAAAAGAGACGTAAATGCCGACTGTGCTGCGTGACGCCGTTGTTTTTTAGCGGTAGTCAAAAATGGCGTCTGGCTACGGCGCAAACATCTTTTTTTTTTTTTAAGGAGAAGAAGAAAGGCTTTTAGCGCTTCTACTTGTTGTTGTTGTAAAGACATTAAAGTCATTTAGAACAGAGGAAAGAGCCGCAGCGAACTCCGCCACTGTCTTCGTTGTTTATGAGAAACTGAGCGTCACTGTGTGTGACGTCCGCAACACTGTAGTGTTCTACCTGTAGTCAAAAATGGCGTCTGGCGACAGCGCAAACATCTTTCTTTAGAAGAAAGGCTTTTAGCGCTTCTACTTGTTCTTTTAAAGACGTGTCCAAGTCATTTAGATCAGAGGAAAGAGCCGCAGTGAACTTCGCTTCAGTTGCCACGTTTATGAGAAACTCTGCGTTATGGTGTGTGACGTACGTCACTCAGTGCTGATTGGCTCGGTTAGAATTCTCAGGGGGTGGGGTTACTTGAATAGGACAGTTCCTAGACCCTTTCTCTGTGCAGAATTAAACAGAGGAGGAGTCCGGCAGGCTAGGCTAAGAAGCGACAGGGCGCAGCAAGCTGCTTCTGGGACATGCCCGGAGATTTCCACATCACCCCCATAAGCTATAATGGATTCTAATTTGAAGCTGAGGCGTTCTGCGCCACTGATGCTTCCAGTGTGAAGTAGGGGTAACAAATGTCAACAGTGGCTGCATGAAGTGGGCTATAAACCAAGTGCACATTGTTCACGTCACTAATAATGCGCTGTGCTTTCCTGACCCTGTCTCATGGATCTGTCGGAATTATACTTTTTGTTTTTAATATTTTATTGTCTGACATGTTTTGCTTCAATCTTCCTCACTGTGTTTTCCTGCAGACCAAGTATGAAGCTGGTCAAGTTCAAGAAGGGAGAGAGCGTTGGTCTGCGGCTAGCAGGCGGGAACGACGTGGGAATTTTTGTGGCCGGAGTTTTAGAGGACAGTCCAGCTGCCAAGGAGGGGCTGGAGGAGGGCGACCAGATTCTCAGGGTATGCTGCACTCCCTTCTCTGGAGTTGCACAGCTTCTGTTTTCTCACTGCAGATTAGGAAAATGTGTGTACAAACATGGCAGACGAAAAGATCTGAGTAGGCGCGGGAGAAAGATCAGCATCTAATGGTGTCTGTTTCAAAAGCATTAACTTTTATTTTTATAGGTGTTGACGGTGAAAAGAACATCTGTTGCTGTTGTCAGAAGTCGATAAGAAACAGCATCCCACACAATTTTAGATGATAAATAATAAAACTGTGTCATTCATGGCCCCGATGGATCTTGGGAGTACAACACAATGCATTTTACTAGTTTATGAGTCATTCTGAAGCTCTGGCTTGTGTCAGAACTCTTTTTGGTTCCAGTGTGAAGACACAATAGTTCTTCTGACTCCAGAACAGTTGACTGACTGTCTGACTGAACACTAGAATAACTTTGTTGATGGGCTGACGGAAACCACCTTTATGTCAGCGTTCGATCCAGTCGTGCGTTTCTGCTGCAGTGCTCGGAGGCTGAATAGTTAATTCTGTTAATCTAATAAACATCAAGTTTTTGCCATTATCTTGCTATTGCATCATATATTCCTCCACTCAGTGTAATGGTCATGACCGTGTGCTTCGTCGACGGCACAAACACATCCTTGAGACTTCCAGGACATTGTTTTCCATCCTTAGGTGGTTTCCCTTTGGTCACGGTGTGCTAGCAGAGATAAAGAAGCCAGGCCTTTCTGTTTCTCAGAAGGATAAAGGTGCCTTTTTGAGGTTCAGTGACCCAGGCCATGTGTTTCTGATTCTCCTGCTGCACTTCAAGCAGAGTCAATAAACAGCAGTTATTGTGTTTAGTACAGCAGCAGGAGACCAGTCCAGAAGTAATACTCTAAGCTGCTTCTAGTGAGGCGTTTCACGTTTTGAACGACAAGAAGTCAAGTTTCCCAAAAATAGTTTAAAATGGCATTAAAATCCATCATCCGATTGCATTTTTAAAAATCATTTAAAAGTGGTTTAATCCGGATCAAAGTGAAATGATTTTACTTTTGTATTTGTAGGTGAATAATGTGGACTTTGCAAATATCATCAGAGAAGAAGCGGTCTTGTTTTTGTTGGATCTTCCAAAAGGAGATGTTGTTACCATTCTGGCTCAGAAAAAGAAGGACGGTGAGTCTTTAGTCTCCTGTGGTGTAGCAGCGATTCTCCAAATAACCTGTTACGTCCTCCTATCGTTTCAGTCTATCGGAAGATAGTTGAATCAGATGTGGGTGACTCTTTTTACATTCGGACACACTTTGAATATGAGAAAGAGTCTCCATATGGACTGAGCTTCAACAAGGGGGAGGTGTTCCGTGTGGTAGACACGCTTTACAACGGTAAACTAGGCTCATGGCTCGCCATCCGCATCGGCAAGAACCACCAGGAAGTGGAAAGAGGCATCATCCCAAACAAGAACAGGTGAAAGATGTTTTGTCACACCTTTTAATACTTGCACAGCTCGTCCCAGGGCGTAATGAGCGAAGGAAAAGGAAATAAGCTTTGTTATAGTTGTGAAAGTAGAATGAGACAGTTTAGGTGGAGATTTTATGCCCCTCATTTAAATATATGTGGGTGTGTGAGTCGACATTTAAACATTCTGTTTGTGGTGAAACTTTTTAGATTAGGTTAGATGTTTTATATCATGCTTCAACAGCACATACTTGCAACTGTCTCTTCAATATCATATCTGCCAAAAATAATCCATGTTTCATTTAATATTTTTAAAGCATCTGTGAAAAAAGCCTTGAATTCCTTGAGCACACTTACCTCTTATCCATGGTGCTTTCAGTCATTTAAATTGTAGATTTTATTGATCGATTGTATGTGCAGTAATTTAATCACATAAATTATTGGAAGCTGATTCTTCAAAGATGCCTTTTTTTTATTCTTCATGTCCAGATTAGCAAAGTGGGAAATTCCCTTAGGTTTATCATTTTTATACTGTTTATGAGTTTCAATTTCTTAGTCATTCAAGAAAAAATGACATTTTGAGTTGGTTTGCAGATGTTAAAACGTTCTTTTATTTTTGCTACAGGTAACAACAACATGGTAGCTTCAGCATGTTGTACCAAATGAACCATAATTCAAACCATTTAACCTTGTGCCTACTCTTTCCTGGCCAGAGCTGAACAGCTGTCCAGTGTGCAGTACACCCTTCCAAAAACACCTGGGGGGGACAGGGCCGACTTCTGGAGATTCAGAGGTTTGCGAAGTTCCAAGAGAAATTTACGGAAAAGCAGGGATGACTTGTCGGCCCAGCCTGTTCAGACCAAATTCCCTGCCTACGAGAGGGTTGTGCTGCGTGAAGGTAAGTACAGTAGCAATAATACATTATTTTATAAAGCATTGTTGTTTTTATTCACTCACTTCAGTATGTACCGTATTTTCTGGAGTATAAGTCGCACCAGCCATAAAATGTATAATGAAGAAGAAAAAACATATACAAGTTGCATTTTGGGGAGAAATTTTATTATTTTTCTTACAAAATCTGAGACCAAGCGTTTCATATTGCTAGACAAGTACCGGTAACAATAACAGAATAAATAACGCGGGCGCCGCAGCGCGCCACGGTCTCCAGCAGAGGATGGCGGTGTTTGAAACCCTCCCAGTGGGGCAGGAGAGCTCATCCCTTGTCCGGAGCCGGCCCGCAGCAGCGCGGTATAGCCTACATAATTTGGTATATAAGTCGCTCCGGAGTATAAGTCGCAGGACCGGCCAGACTATCAAAAATAGTGCGAATTATAGTCCGGAAAATACGGTATATATATATATTTTTTGTTTTTTTGTTTTTTTCTTCTTGGGCTGATTTGTACTTGAAGTTATTGTGCCTGGATAGTTCTTTCTTTAGACTTTGAACATAAACAGCCATTCAATGTGTTTACATGTGCATCTACATCGAGCAATGGCAAGAATCGAGCTAATGCCTTCACCAGAATGGGAACCTTTGTCTTAGTTTACATGTTTGTTAGAAAATCAAATTATCGAATGAAGTTTGTTTGAATCCATATTCGCCCTTTCATGTTAGCATTTTCATGTTAGCTTATAGCGTCACACACATATAAAAGGCTGGTGGGAGAGAAGCAGATGAAGTAAAAGCAGGATGTGCACAATGATATAAGGAATGGATACAAACAGCGCTGCAGCTCAGTGTGTTTGGTACATACTGGTGGTGTTGGTCGGAGGGACCGGTGGTGTCAGTGTTCGGCAAGCCTTGCCTCTGTCAGTGCACCCCAGGGAAGCTGTGGCTACGTTGCAGCTCATCACCAGTGTGTGAATGGGTGGATGACTGTGAAGTGCCTTGGGGGGTGTAGAACCCTAAGAAGGCGCTTTATACAAATACAGACAATTTACCTTGCGCCTTTCCCTCACAGAGCTGATGGAGAAGCATAGATTAGGCAGTACACGTCAGATTCACGCAGTCTTGTGGCGATGACATCATCAGAAGACCTCTCCCACGGTATCACCACTTCCTAAAGCGAGAATGCCCAGGCCGGTCATAGCGAAGCTGGGATGTGGGTTACATCCAGAGAAATGTGGTTATTTACCCCCACCCCACCCTATATAGCTACCTCAGTTCTGTTGGACGTCAGTAGGGCTAAAGCAATCATTTGGTTTTCGGACATGAAAATGCGCTGACTGATTTATGTTGCTTGTTCGCTCTTACTGACACGGCGTCCTTTGATTACAGCTGGGTTCCTGAGGCCTGTGGTCATCTTTGGGCCGATTGCAGATGTGGCCCGATCTAAATTAGCCAGAGAGGAGCCAGACATTTTTGAACAAGCAAGTAAGTAAGGACACACTGTTCAGTTTCTTTATGTTTCCTGAGGTATTTTTCTGTGTCTCGTGGACCGAGACCAGAGTGTCAGCATCTAGCTCGCAAGCTGAAATACGATGAGCAAACTGCTGTGTTCTTCACATACTACTGATGTTCTCTTTGAGTCAGCTGTAGTGTTTAGTAAAAGTTCTGTTCTAGCTTTCTAAGATTTGATGTTAGGGTTGGTTATGTTGGTGGTTATTATAGCAGTTACTGCTTCCTGTGAAAACAAACATCCATCAGTGTCCATCAGTTCCTTCTTCACGAGATCGGCTTCAGTTTAATGTCAAAATATTATCATTCATGCTAGATTTCCTCCCCGTCACTTTCCCTCACATTTAGAGTGTGTGTTGTTTTTCTCTTTCAGACACAAAGCAGACCTGAATATTCATTTTTATTTCATCGCTTATCTTAAATGTGGTGTTTTTTTTCTTTCAAAAGTTGGAGTTTTAGCTCCTTGAAGTGCACAACCACTTAGGCCTCCATAACCAAACACACACCTAGCACACACCCAGAGTGTTTCCATCGTTTATGTGCACAACTCATGTTTGTGTAACTGTATTTTCTTTTCAGAAACACAGCAACAACAAGGAGGAGAAAGTATGTCACTTAGTGCATCAAACTTGTTTTTAATTACTCTTTTAACTGAGTGAATGACAGTTCGTCTATAAAGTGTTTTGGTGCCCAGAGTTCCCTATTCTGTTGGTGTTTAAATAATAGTCATTGCTTGGTTAATGCATTTAGGGGAATAGCACTTAATTTAATATTTTTTTAAATCATCTCATTCTTTATCACAAGGATCCTGTAACCAGAATAAGTCTTGTAAAAGATATAGGGAACATAAAATAAGCTTTCATACTGACACTATGCTGTTTTTTCCACAGACATTGAGACAAATGTTTAACTTTTTCTAGGAGAAGGACAATTTATAGAATTTTATTTCACTTTAAACTCACCTGGCATTAAAGATAAATCTGTTGACTGATAAAAAGAAAGATGCATGGTGTTTACCTGGCAAAACAACAATCAACAAGCACTTTGTCTGTGGGATTGTGAATGTTTGAGTGGAAATGTGACTGATGTGAAGAATGCTTTTTACTCCCCTGCAGTCAGTGTTGTTGTGTGTCAGTATGATTTCTTGTTCATATTACAGATAACTGTAAAAATTCCCTTCATACACAGAAATCTTAGCTTACCATTAAATTCAGTGGTATTCCCCTCTTTAATAGGTTTTTTATCATATGAACATGAAAGCAACAATGCTGCATGTTGAGCTGTGCTGCATAACAGGCTGTGGAGACTGAGATGAGATTAATGGGCTTCTAACAACCCACTGTGTTCAGGAAGTAACAAATGACCAGCAGGAGTTACATGGTTGGAACTGATGACTTTTTAATTTATTTTTTAGACATTTTTCCAGCCTCTCTTGTCTTCATTTGTCCATATTTACACCCCCAGCACAAATTACAGCATAAAAAAACTTCATCTTAAAGGTTGTTGCTGCATTTGCAAACCACTAAGTGCTCCATGATAGAAAAACTCCACAGATAATTTTTCTTAAAGAGCAAGTCACCCCCAAATCAACTTTTTTTCCTGATAAACTATATACATGCGTGTCTAATCATGCTGCAGACACGTGTAATCAATAATTTTGCACTTTAGTGCATTTTAGTTAAAGTTTAAATATTCTGCCTAAAACTGTCAGTGTTGTGCCGTTGTCAGGTAAAAACTCTGCCCTGCATTTGAATTTAAACCTGCCATCGCTATTGGCTAAGAGGTACGCTAGAATGTTAACTGGTACCATATGATGTCACAATGTTGTGGTGTGTGTGTGTGTGTGTGTGTGTGTGTGTGTGTGTGTATTTGTTAGTGGCTCCGCCCTCTCGGTCTGCTAGGCAACAGCATTTGTTGCATTTTTCAAACAGGAAGTGGGAGAGAAGTAATACTCTGGTAGGGGGTGACTTGCTCTTTAAACAATCGTTTATCAACATTTGCCCAGATAATATTTAGTGTTCAAAAATACTAAATGCAGTAAATAGTTTCAGTTCAATGTTATTTTAGAAAAACGTCTGCCATTGTCGTATAAAAATGGCTTCATTTATAAATAGACTTCCTGGTTATTACATAATCTATCATCAGGACCCCCAGTGTTTAGGTCCTAGAGCTAATTAGGGTCATGAGGTGTTGAGGTCCAGACTGAGACAACTGCCCTCTTTTTGCACCTCGTGTTTCTAGCCAGGAAATCATTGCTTGTCTCTGTTTGAGTTATAAACCCGTCTTCACATTCTCGCTCAAATCCTCGAGGCTTTACAGTGACCCCGTAGGCTCTGTAATCCCACATGACCATGCTGCTTCTGTATTTGCATAATTAATATCAACATACTCACACAACACGTTTCCTGCACTATATTTTACACTGCTACGTGCACTTACACACACACGCCCTAATCCCAACATACATAAAGTCTGTTGCATGGATTGGCTGCTGTCCTCATCTTGTTTGCATCATTTAGCTGTTTTCATAATCGTACAGTCGTCCTCTCCTATAAGGCATTGGTGGTTATGTTTTTAACCACTCTATTTATGGGGATTGACAACTGCACGCTACAAGGATGTCTAATTGGGGCACAGCCTGTGTTTGTTGTTTTTGCTCTCTTGTGCGGATGTGAAGCCCTGATTGTCCGTTTGGCTTCTGCAGAGAGTGAACCGAGAGACGCTGGAACGGACCAGAAAAGCTCCGGCATCATCCGCCTGCATACCATCAAACAGATCATCGACAGAGTGAGTTAAACTGGTTATACAAACCCGGTATACGGGCTTACCCGTAGCTTGATAAAAATGTTTTGATGACATAAGCAGCACAATAACAGTTACAGCTCACTGCTGCCCCCTGGTGGTCTTCACTCTTCTGCACTATTCATGACCTAATCCTGGTTTGCCATTCTTTTAAGTTTCACATCAGAAAGCAATCAACCAAATTACCTGAGCTCAACAACAATAGAAATGCCATGACTGTTGTTAAAGAGTAACTTAACCCCAAAATAATTTGTTTTTGCTTATAAACTGTATAATTGGGTCTTTGCAAATGCAGTCTTTCTGTTACTGTGCATTTTTTGACATGTTTGTGTAAACTTGATTAAATCTAGAATCTAGGTCTAAAAACGTCTAAGTGCTGCCCCCTGTGGCAGAACAGCGGCTACTGCATTTTAAACGTGTGATTGGGGCTGGAACAATTTCAGGTCATTGGTACAGTCTCCTCCCACTCCCCCTCCCTCCCAGGATGGAAATTCCCCACACTTGGCCAGAGAGGGTGCTCGCTGCAGAGCTACAAAGGCGGAGCTGCACCAGAGCCAGCCCCGCCCATTCACGCAAACTCAGCCTATTCCACTGACTTCTTCTGTTTTTGTTTTTCAACTTTATCGCAAACTAACCTGACCCACATGAATTACGGCTGTTACTAGTTTACAAATGTTAATGCTATGTTCTATGCTCCAATTAAACAAGATAAATATAACTTGCTACATGACAAAGCCTGAATATATCCCAAAATGAAAAGGTTTCTTTTAGCAAATATCTGCCCACAGCCGCTCCAACAAAAGTGTCCTATACAGCATTTAAGGCATATTGTTGTGTGGCCTCTGGTAGTCCAGTGGCAAGATCGTCTGCCTTAAGTTTTGCTTTCCCCGCTGCTGATGCTGGTTCGACTCTCGGTGGGGTCGGCAGCAATCTATTTAGCCAGCTGAAACATTTACTTTGTTTATATTTTAGTTGTAATGTTTATTTTCAGCAAAATATTTATGTCTCTAAAAGTTCTTTGAATTTGGTCATTCCTAAACAGCATTTTAGTTGAAACTCTGCTCACAAATGGACTCACACTGGCTAAATAAACAAATAAATTAAAACAAACACATTAGTCATTATATGTTAAACGGTATACCAATAAATGGTTAAAAACATAGTACTGGCAAGTGTAGCTAGAAAGGAAGAAAAAAGTGTGCGCCGCTACTGGGAGGCGAACCTGCGCAAAACTGCATGTCAACCTGCCTCCATAACCACTTCACCACTACATCTGGTATAAAGCAAGTGGCATTACATGTAATTGTGCCATCAAGTGTGTCTTTGTAGATGGGATGTATGGTTTTTCCGGCGGTGTCATTTCAGAAATAATTTGTCAGAAAATTCACAGAATATCCAGATTTGAGAACCAACACCAGACCCGCTTTGGGGGAGGAGACCAAATTGAAGCTGAGATGGGAGGAAAATGCATGAATGAGGCCAAAAATGGCTTTGGCGTGTTTCTTATGAGGAAATGACAACATAACATGGTAAAAAGTTCCAAAAGTTAGATTTTTTATTATATGAAACCTTTACAAAAACTGTACAATTAACTTCTCAACTCCGTCCTCAATCTTGCATTTTAGATGATATTGGCTATAACACCCTCTTTGCTTCCAGAATGCTATCAAGTCTGACAACTGGAAGGAATTGGGCTGACTGATGGAATGGGCGGGGCCGACTTTGGTGCAGTTCTACCTTTGTGGTTCTGCACCGAGCACCACTTGCTTGGCCATGCCTCTCTGTGTCTCCTGGCAACGCCCACTTTCATGGCATTTTTCAAATCTTGACCAGGGGTGGAGTTACATTTTCTGATGGTGTGCAGTCCCTCTTTAACTCATTCTCTTAACTCATTTTTTTTCTCTAATTTCCCGCTGGGATTAATAAAGTATCTTTGAATTTGAATTGAATTGAATTCAAATTTACTGCCAATGACAACTAAAGTCGTCATTTGCATTTTTTTACTGTGTGGGCATCGGAACGAGCCCTCGCACCGTGAGAACAAACATCTCAGCTCTAAAGCCGATCTTCTTCCGCATACGTCACACATCACGTGATCAGGAAGCAGAAAATTAATGTGTTAGGAGATCGTTTTGGGCCGTTCCTGTAAAAAACTGCCGATCACAATTCAACAACGGATTATGAAAGAACGGATAACGTTCGAAACGCGCAGATTCTTCCTGATGTAAGAGGTGAGTCTCCGCTTTGTTTTGGTTGTTTTGGCGTCGACATCATGCTAGAGCGCAACGTTCTGTGACTCTTAAAAAACAGTAAAAACGGTGAGAAACACTGGCAGCGAAGGCCTTTACCGATCAGGAAACGGCTGGCAGCGAATGAGTTACTAGGAATCACTCTGAACAAACCTGTTTTCATTCAGCCAAATAAAAGAACATTAACTGATTGACTGTGTATGTTTTGGGGTTTTCTTTATACAAGGACAAGCATGCAGTGCTGGACATCACTCCTAACGCAGTGGACCGTCTGAACTATGCTCAGTGGTATCCCATAGTGGTGTTTCTGAACCCAGATAGTAAGCAGGGCGTCAAGACCATGAGGACCCGCCTGTGCGCCGAGTCCAGGAAGAGTGCGAGAAAGCTATATGAACGAGCCCTGAAACTAAGAAAGAACAACCACCACCTCTTCACCAGTGAGTTCATCCAGGGTTTGAACTGAAGGCGTTCCCCACATGGGAGGTATTCTGACTTATTCAGCCTTTTTAGGATTGGAATCTTGAATCCATTGGGTTAAGTTAAAGCAATAACATTGATTAATTTTTTTGTACTTTACTAACAACAAATTGTATAATTAAATTAAATTATATTAATTCTTGAAAATGGCTGAGAAACAGTCAAGAGGCTTTATCTTTAACCTCCAGTGGTTCTGTGGAGACCATCAGGTTTATGCTCTGTTGGTTTCAGACGGAAGTACTGGATGGTTTTACCTCCTGTTGAACACTACATGACAACACTACTGACTTTATAGAGGGCTGGATTGGATTTAGAGGCTTTAGCCATCATTTTACAGTTAGCTACAAAATGTGTTCAAAATTATATTGAGAAAGAGAAACTTTGAGCATCACATAAATATCTGTACAGCTCAGTGAGACTGGGTTATAATTCCCATTAATACATTTGTGTAGCGTGCCTAAACATTTGTGACAGTTTTCAATTGAATTTCCTAAAAAGGCAGATCCTGAGTGTATCTGAGCAACACTTTGTGGGTGTATTTAACCAGTCCTAACTGTTATTATTAGGTAGGTAAATTCATGATTGTTTTATTTTGTTTTCTGTTCTCTGTGCATCCAGCCACTATTAACTTGAACAGCATGAATGACGGCTGGTTCGGAGCACTGAAAGAAACGATCCAGCAGCAACAGAACCAGCTGGTGTGGGTTTCAGAAGGAAAGGTAGGACATGAACAAGCACAAAAATTAAAGCAACAGTTTAGATTCTCCTTTGGTTTGATCTTTTCTCCTCTTTTTTGTCCTTTAGGCTGATGGGGCAGGTGACGATGACCTGGACATCCATGACGACCGCCTGTCCTACCTGTCGGCGCCGGGTAGCGAGTATTCCATGTACAGCACCGACAGCCGCCACACCTCGGACTACGAGGACACGGACACGGAAGGAGGAGCGTACACCGACCAGGAGCTGGACGAAACACTAAACGACGACGTGGGTCCGCCTACGGAGCCCGCCATCACCCGCTCCTCTGAGCCCGTCCGCGAAGACACGCCTGTCATCCAGGAGCCTCCAGGCTACGCTGCCTACCCACACTCACTGCAGCCGGACCCCTTGAACCACATCGACCCGGCTGGGTTCAAGGCACCAGCGCAGCAGCAGGTAGCGTTTCTGAGAGCTGCACGCCTCCCCTGTTGTCTGGAGGACGTGGTGTGCGTTAGAAGGGTTTTCTGGAGGCGTTATTGAAGCCGCTTCTTTCTTTTTACACTTATTCTGTCTGATGTTCTGAAATAATATCAGTGAGAAAGTGAAAACTAATGTGGTCAGGCATTTATCTTAACATATATGAATGATAAATATTATAATATATACAGAGATTTATTACAGTGTCTATTTTATCTATTTACTTCTATGCTAATTGGTGTTTGTTGGTGTATTTTTTATTTACTGTAGAAAAAGAGAAACACGTTTCACTGTGCTGTTGTATAACCACGAGTTGTCTTAGAGGTCCGATTGTCCCTGATGTCACTGGGAGAGAAAAAAAAACGTGTTTGTTTCTAAGTGTCTGTACCAGTAGTCACCTTTGTGCACTTTGTTCTGCCTATTATCGGGACATTACGACACCAGAAAGTATTATGTGCATGAATGAAATGCCAGTGTTACTTCAGTATACTTCTGAAATGTATTAAATAATACTCATTAGGCGGTTGTGGAACCAGTATCAAAACGTTTGTCCTCTGGTGTGTTAACACTCATGAAAAAGGGGAAAGAACAATCTACTGTACTGTAACGATAGCATTAAAATCGAATTTGCGTTCTCTAACACTGACAACTTGTCCTGTTGCTAATTCCTAACATTCAAAGGCCTCTGGCCTATTTACAGAGGGGTTGTTTTGTATCGGATTAGGTTATGGGGTTGTAGAGGGGCCGAGGTGGTGGCTGCACTTGTTTAAACTGCACCCTGGTGTATCAGCACATGTTATTAAACATTTCTGAACCACTTCACAGAAAGCAGAGGCTGCTGTCACACCTAGCATCTCCCAGCAGGCTGAGCCCCTGGCTGAGGCAGCGCCCCCTGCTGGCGACGTTACTGTAAAAACTGTAGAGGCTCTGAGGCCTGATGATGCTCCTGCAGCCCCTTACAACAGACCAAGCCCCAACCCAGAGGCTGGCTCTCTTAGGAGGCCCACCCCTGAGCTAGCCCCTAAGAGCATCACACCAGAACCTCTACAGTCTGGACTGGCCGGTTCGGATCCAAAGGTATCCATCTGACCGTCGCTGGACGCTTCGCGACCTGGCTCGGCTCCGCTCAGCTCGGTCTGACCCGGCTGATCTTTGTTGCTGCTGCCTGTCTACCTACTTCTGCTACTATGCTTCTCTTTCTGTCTTTCTGACCTGCATGTCTGCTGATTTAAGTGCTGCCCAGGAGAGATTAGGATGTGTGTGTGTGTGTGTGTGTGCGTGCGTGCGTGCGTGCGTGTGTGTGCAAGCAACAAATAGGTAAACAACAGTGAGTTTGGATTGTGTTAATTTGCTTACATGTCTGAGAGTCGTGGAAATCCAGCAGCGCTCACTGTTGCTTATCTTTGCATGGCTACAACATGTTTCCCTCCTTCTCTGTTAACGACGACAACTTAATGTGTTCATGCTGTGTTTATAAATGTAGGCTGAATTTATAATGTTGTAAAAGTAGCCATCGACTCTCCAGACATATATGCATGTAGCTGCAGACGTCCTAAATGGCAGAGGTCATCTTTAAGATGTGACTGGGCAGTTTATGGTTACTTCTCTCCTGTAAAGACTGAACGTGTCCTCCTCTATTTTTTTCTTCCTTTGGTATAAAATATTAGGGCTGAACGATCTCGTTTTTGGACCGAAATTGCGATTTCAAACTGCACGATCACGTGACCGTCAAAGCAGCGGTTTTAGCAGTTTTGACTGAACCAGGATCAGTTGTGTAACTTTTTTTTTTTTTATTTTTTTTTTTTTTTTTTTTTTTTTTACATCCGGGGCTTTCCCCCTGTGTTATGGCGGCAGCAAAAGCCAGTGCGGGGGAGGGGGGTGGGGTGTACCGTCCAGAGGCGAGCCCAACTCCACAGCTGCCAGAGCTGCATGTTCAGGTTATTTTCCCTGTTTTATGTTCCCACACGCAGCGCTGCTAGAGCCGATAATAATGGCACCGTAGGTGAGCCCGGGACAGAGAGAGAACGTAGTTGAGCAAGGGAGAGAGGGACTCCTCCCACATCGGAGCAAGTTCAGGCTGATTTCCAAAGCTTGGTTTATGCTTCATCAGCGCAAGTGGGGAGTCGCGCACTTTAGTTGACTTGAAAGCTCAACTTCTCTTTAAAAAATTGGTTTGAATGTTTCTGACGGCACACGTTAGTTCAAACAAGCTAAGGTGTCAGAATGCGTGCGTCTCTCACAGAACGGATGTTTTAGTGCGGAAAAACTATCGGACGGCTTTGAAAAACGTGCAGCCAGCCTGCCACGGTAATGCAGGGATAACTGTGTTATTTGATGCATTTAAAACAGATTTCCTCCATGCATTTTTGGAGTAGAACATGTTTTTATAAAGCTCCTCTCTAGATAAAAACCACAAGCACAAGTTGCTTCACAAACACATAAAAAAAGAACATAATGTGAGAAAAAATGAACAGCTTTAACTGTTTTTATTGTATGATTAAATAGTAAATATTAATGTGGATGATTGGTTGTACTAGATTAGAATCTAGACCATCTTTTCACTTAATCTACAGGATGCCTTGGCAGGCTAATGTTAGACCTTTGTTTGCAGAAAATCGTGAATTGAACCGAAATCGCAATTTCTGCTAGAAAAATTGCAATTCAGTCTTTTCCTAAAATCGTTCAGCCCTATTAAATATCATTGTGGGTGCTTATGTTTCTTTACAGTTTCACCAAGACCGTGGGTATCTTTGCTGATGTGTGTATGCACATGCACACGTGCACGTGGTAAAATGAGAAAACTAATCGTTTATGTGCAATTTTTCTTTGCTTAAAAGAGAAAGATCGGTGATGGAGAAGGCATCCCACTGTTTTGGTGTAGCTTTAAAATATTTTGAATCTTTGTTTCCTTTCAGTGAATAAGTCGTATCCTGTGTTAGTTTTTTGGGGGGTGCATCTCTTGGCTGTGCTGCGATTTCCAGTTGGTCTGAAATACATTGTGACCAGTAACTCTCCCCTCTCAGTGTTTCTATTTCAGGTCTTTCCCTTCCTGTTTTCTCTTCTGTGATTAATTTTAAGGACGCGTTGCGATGTTTGACGCTTTAACTTTTTACTTTGTTAAATATTCTTTATGTTGTGCAGCAAATCACACAAAGTTTGTAATCTTTCTTTGTTCTGCATTTGTTTGCCAGATGTTTCAGAAGGATCCATACAGCATGGACAACACGGGGAGAATCAGCAACAGCATGAAGCCGGTGAATTACAGCGCCCAGCAGCCATACAGAGATTACGACCATCCGCCCAGTCGGTATGATGTCGGCAGCAGTGGAGGTGGTTTTCCAGAACCAAAGTACCGGAACAATGATCACATCCCGCTCTATGAGAACAGCGTGCCTCACTATGACCAGCAGCAGTGGAACCCCTACAGCCAGCCTCACTCGACTGCCAATGCCCAGGCCTATGACCCCCGTCTGCCTTACAGTGACGGTCCTGATGCACAGTACACCCCCCCTCTGCGCTTTGACGAGCCCCCACCTCAGCAAGGGTTTGATGGGCGGCCTCGTTACGGTAAACCGACGGGTCCAGGACCTGTTCGTTATGACGACCTTCCAGGTCTTGCATTAGGGACTGATCTGCGTTACGACCCAGATTCTCACCTGGGCCCGTACCCCTCAGCTGTTCAGCGACCTGCCTATAACCAGGGACCAGGGTCGCACCTGAGGGGCTACAAGCCTCAGCAGTACGACCCTGCTCCGGGAAACTTTGAAACCAGCCTCACACCTCCACCTAAAGCAGATGCCCCTTCGCCTTCGCCTGTGGAGACACTGAGGCCTGTTCCTGTCAGAGATGAGCCTCCGGAGGAAGACCCCGCCATGCGGCCTCAGTCGGTCCTGACGAGGGTCAAGATGTTTGAGAACAAACGTTCTGTTTCCATGGACCGAGCCAGAGATGCAGGGGACTCTTCTATGAACAAGGTCCACTGTTAAACTTGAATAATAAGTTGAATGCAGCCAGAGATGATGTAAAAGGGGAGAGCATTAACAAGTTTTCCATTGATCATTTTAGGCAGGTGATTTACCTCTGAAACCAGGTGGAGTGATCCCTAAAGCAAATTCTTTAAGCAACCTTGATCAAGAGAAGACCTTTAGGTGAGTTGCTTTTTTTTTTTGTAAAGTCTTGTTTTTCTTGGTATTTATTTATTTGCTAGTTTGTCGTTTTACATGTTGAAACGTTTGTTTTACGTTCGTCCTCTTCACTGCTGCACCAATTCAGAGCCCCAGAGCCTCAGAAGCCACAGCCCAAGGTAGCTGATGACATTGTGCGCTCCAACCATTACGATCCTGAAGAGGATGAGGACTACTACAGGAAACAGCTGTCTTACTTTGACAGACTTCAGGCTGGCCCTAACAAGCCCCAAGCACAAACGGCCCACGGCTACCCCAGGTACCCTCTGACCCTCCTGTAACCTAAAGACGTGTTTGTGTTCCATGTCTCTGGCTTTCAATCAGGCCAAGTGTGTGAGGCGATGTGTAAAAGAGCTTCTGTTATTTTATTACCAAGTCGTTTCTAGTTTGAGGCTCACATTTGTGTTCTCGGCTGTGTGATTTAGGACGGAGTCCATAGAGAAACCGAGTCCACTGGAGAAAACGTATGAACCAGTTCCCCAGGTGACTCCATCACTGTCACCATCCACACTGCCTAAACCAGCATCTGAAGGTAGAGCTTACCGTTGCCTCTCTTCTTGTTTGAAATTCTGATTAAACTGTATTTTGAACAGAGCTTCTCTACTGACCTACTTGACTCCTCCACAGCTAAGCCTCATGCCCGAGAGAACACTGTCCAGACCAGCTTCCTGCCTCAGAAAAGTTTCCCTGAGAAGTCTCCGGTCAACGGGACAAGCGAACAGCCTCCAAAGACTAACCCTAGCTCTGGAGCGCCATCTACCTACAACCGCTTTGTTCCCAAGCCCTTCACCACGTCTGCCAAACCTTTTGCCCGCATGTTTGACAGTCCTAAGTTCAACCACAACCTTCTGCCCAATGATAAATCTGACAGCGCTCCAAAGGTAATGCCTACCCACTTTTCCTTCCAGTGTTGTTTTTAGATTACATCGAATTCTTTTATGTGATCAGACCCACAGCTCCAGTCCGGTGAAGCCTCAGATACTCCCGCAGCCTCAGAACATAGACCATGATAGCGGTGTAGACACCTTCAGCCGCACTGTGGACAGTCGTCCCAAAAGCCAACAGAACAACATCAATGCTGTGCCCAAGGCCATCCCTGTGAGGTAACCCCCCCCCCCCCAAGTCTAGATTAAACCAGGTTTAATAAGTAGAGAGAATCACAGTGAATGCATCTGTCTGCCAGTCCCAGTGCCCTGGATGAGGATGACGATGAGGATGAGGGCCACACTGTGGTTGCAACAGCTCGCGGTATCTTCAACTCCAACGGTGGGGTTCTGAGCTCCATCGAGACGGGCGTCAGCATCATTATCCCACAGGGGGCCATCCCCGACGGCGTAGAGCAGGAGATCTACTTTAAGGTGTGCCGAGACAACAGCATCCTGCCGCCGCTTGACAAGGAGAAAGGTAACTCATCAGACTTGGTGCCATCTTTATCTTTTTATCTGCTTCTGTTGTGTTTTTAAAAACATAGCACTTGGTAGTAGCTTAAGTTTCACTTTAAGTACTACTTTACCAAGTTTGGGCGACTTCATAGTAGTTTTTCTTACAAGCATCACCTCTTTGTAGCATATCCTCTACCTGATGAAGAAGAGTTGAGACGTACGGCACGAGTTGCCGTACCACAGCTCAGGTGTGTGGTCCAGGTGCCAACTTAATAGTATGAATGTAATTCTAACTGCTGATGACAGAAGGTGCTGGCGTCTCTTTATTTGTGCGATGATGAGGTCGGTACAGCAGCTGTATGTGTGAGTGGGAGATAACCAGATCTTGTCACAGTGACGTAGAACAGCTGAATGAACAACCAGCAGCTGGAGGAGGAGTAATGAGCACTTAATGTCTCACGGAGCGCTTCGGTGGCGTATATTTCTGGTAAAATATGTTGAGGTGGTGTAAAAATGGTTCTTATAAATTCTGTATTTTTGGAATTTAAGTTATCGGAAATCTCATCTAGTGTTAAAGGTTTGTTAAAGCGTCATGTTTTATCCAGTAAAAAGTGTGATTAGGTTCTGCATCAGGATGGTGTGAGCTGGAAATGCTGCTTTGTGGTGCTAAGCCAGGGGCCCACCGGAGGCGGACGGGCCGCATCGCACCATCGTTTTAAATAGAAGCCATTGTAGTTGATGAGAGTGGACAGACGGGGAGCGCGGCGCCGCGTCTCAGAAGCGCTGTGCTGAGGAAAGGCGCCAGTTCTATCTCAAGCTGTTTACAGCATTGTGGAGTACTTCACAACAGACATTACAACGCAGAACAGCTTTACGGCACAAACCCAGCCGCAGTTTTGACAACTTTAAAGTACTATTGATCTTAAAATATTCTAATAAATAGTGTACTTACCCACTGTTAATGAATTTAGTCTAACAAAACATGACGGCAAGTCTGATCACGTATAAACAATAGTCACTTCCCTCTTCCTGTTCTCAAGTCCCTTGAAACTTTCCTTGAAGCGCTCAGCGGCGCGTCCTGTGTGACCACTTGACTTCTCAAAATCTCTGTGTGCCCCAGGCTTTACTGTATATGGTTACTATATGCGGCGTAACCTTTTGCATAAAAAGGAAATGCAAAATTTACTTTCATCTAAGAACATAACTTAGCTGCAGCTGCAGTCCAGGCTTTGTGACTCGGCCCCACATTTTTGAAAGGGTTTTGTTTCACAGTCCTCTCCAGGGTGCACTTATCTCTACTGCTTGTACACTTTGTCCTTCCCTCTGCCTTATTTTTAAATACTTTTCTTGAGCCAGTATGTGCTAAAATGACCCTTTACAGAGGTAATGAAGTGTCAGTCAGACCCCCACGCCCTCTGTTCCCAGAATATCAAACTTGCAACTTCTGAGTGTCGGTCCAGTCTTAGTAAAAGTGAAGCTGACATACCTGGCTCTGCAGTCTGCTTCCAGCATGTTTACGATTGTGACCACAGCTGATTTGTTGGATTTGATGATGAAAAGCTCCTGTAGAAAATAACAAAGGCTGAGCAGACATTAGATTAAGATGTTTGTTGGGGTTATTAGGAGCGAACAATTAGTAAGCTTCAACTTACTTTTGGATTCTTCAATAAATTCTGTAAATATGGCAATATTTACTGAGTTATTAATTAATTAAGATACAATTAAGTATATACGGGGCACCATTCCCCTTCAACCGGGGAAAAATTGAATCCAAAACTCTTATCAGTCTTTCTTGAAGTTCGTAGAATCCTCGGAGCAGAGATTTCTAGTCAACACAAGAAGTCGCTTGAGGCAAAAATCTGAATTTTATAACATTTAATTAACAATTTGTCGAATGAATTAACAGTGAAATAAATGAATAATAACCATGTGATATAATAAGATGGATGTGTTTGCGTGTGATGGAGGATGTATGAATGGGGTCCTCCGTTCTCACAAAGGAGTGGTGTGTGTGTGCGTGTGTATGGATTCAAAATGGAGTCTTGAATATAAGATGGCTGACCCCTTTTGTCTGGCTAAAGTGTGGGTGGCAACTTGCACTTTAACTTCCAAAGCACTTAGAATCAGAAGTAACTTAACCTTAAATCACTCAAAACATTTCAAAGGATCATGAAACAACACAAAAGATTAATCACAAATTAATATCTTTTAGTTTAACCACGTGGCCAAGCAGAAAACATTTAAAGATACCAAACAATGATAAATAAGCAGTTTATTCTTTCAAAATGACCCGACGGACATATTTGGGAACGAAAGAGGAACACACGAAGCTACTTTTAAGCAATAGCCCGGTTTTATTGCTTATTCTGGACTATAGAGGAAACGGAAGGAGAAAAGAAGGAGAGAGAAAGAGATGAATTGAGTTTCTGATCACCAGAACAGTGAAGCGTCCCTCACTGTTTTGATTTGACGGTTCTCCGTGTTTCTCCGCAGTTTGGCGTCGTCCGTCGGTTTGATGGCTTTCTCCGTTGTTTTGGCCCACGAGTGTTTCTCAGCTGGGCTGGACACAGAGCAAAGTTCCTTTTGTGCTGAGTTTGACAACTTACAGCGTCTCTGAGAGCTGGATGGAGCTCCGCTCGTTCCCAGTCAGGTCCTGATGGGCTTGTAGCTTAGCATTCCAGCGGTTCTGTGTTCGATCTGCTCCAGCAGTCAGCCTCCCGCTGGCTCACGTTGATCAGAGCAGCAGCAACAGCGTGTCCTTCACAGCCAGTGAACTGGGCTAAAGAACGGAGTTTCTTTGTCTTTGCTGAAGATTTATGGTCTTAGTTCGCGGGAAAAGCTCCACGGCCTCCCGCACATGCGCAGAACGTGTTTCTGGTATTAGGCGGTGACATCATCCCAATGTTTCCGTCTGCAAAGCATCATGGGAAATGAAGTTTCTTGGCGCTGATGTGATTATTTGCTTTTCAGAGCAATTTAAGCACAGTCATTTTGGAGAAAATCACTGCATAGTAATTTCCTCATGAGGTCAGACCCTCAACATGTTAATAAGACGAACGTGCCACGAGGATATGTTTCACCTTTGATTTCACTAACGGAACACTAAGGGGTGCTCAAAGCGAGCTAAAACTGCCCAGTGTCCCTTTAATGTGCTTGGACACAGCTCTGTGACCCGGCAGCCTCTTTAGCAAGGACCTTTTGTGTCTTGCCCATCTTGTGCAAGGTGTCAGTGGTTGTCTTTTGGACAACTGTCAAGTCAGCAGTCGTCCCCATGATTGTGTAGCCTACAGAACTAGACTGACCCCTTCTTTCCACCGGAGCCGTCAGCAGCACGTTACTGCAGCAGCACGTCATAGCTGCTGACAGGAACCGCTGTGTTCAACAGAACCTTTTCCACCGGAGCCGTCAGCAGCGTGAGTCGGCCGCGTCTCAGGAGCAGCATGTCACGGCCCTTACGCGCTGGTTCTATTTTCTACGCGCGACGCCTCTGAAACGGGTCAAGTTCAACATTTTTGGGGAAGGAAAGACAGGAAATCGGACGCGGAAACGGAGCGAAGCTCCCAAGATTTTCAGAATAAAGAACGTACTGCCTTCCGGTTGCTTTACTTTAAAAAAGATTACTAACTGTGCGGCCCCGTGAGAAGTTATCACCTAGCTAGCGGTCTCCTTTGTTTTTCAGGTCCGTATTGGCGATTATAAAACGGACAGAACATAAAACACAAACCATGTTGTAGTTTTCTCCTGCTTGTTGTTGTGTTTACTGACGAAGTCACTCGTGTGACTTCGTGCTCTGTCGGTGACAGCTGCTCCCCTGCTGCTTCGCGTCTCGTGGGAAGGGCCAAGCAGCAGCTTACGCGAGCAAGACGTGCTGCTGCAGTAACGTGCTGCTGACGGCTCCCGTGGAAAGAAGGGGTTAGAGACCATTTCAAGGCTTTTGCAGGTGTTTTGCATTAATTAGCTGATTAGAGTGTGGCACCAGTGGTCTTCAATATTGAACCTTTTCACAATAATCTAATATTCTGAGAAACTGAAATTGGGATTTTCATTAGTTGTCAGTTATAACCATCAAAATTAAAGACTTAAGCATTGGAAATGCATTTAATCTAACATGCAAGTTTCACTTTTTGAATGGAATTACCAAAATTAATCAATTTTGTCATGATATTCTAATTTTATAACCAGCACCTGCAAATGAAAGAAGTTGAGAAAAAATAACTGAAATTCTGTTTGTGTTTACAGGAGAGACTTTGCTCAGCCCTCTGGTGATGTGTGGACCTCATGGACTCAAGTTTTTGAAGCCCGTGGAGCTCCGCCTACCTCACTGTGCGTCTATGACCCCTGATGGTTGGTCTTTTGCTCTAAAATCCTCCGACTCCTCGTCGGGTACGCTTTGCTCTCTGCTCTCCTGGGGTCGTTTGGGCTGGCTGTGTGACAAATGAAGGGTTTTGGGTCACTGTTAAATCAGCTTTTATCTCCAATCTTGATTATAATTTTTTTTTAAATCAAAGATCAAGTATTTAGAAATTCCATGGTGTCTGAGAATCAAGCTGGGGATAAAATCTGCCTTTTGATCACATTTAGCCTCTTTGTCTTCATTATTTATGCTGATTAACTCACCAACACAATCTCATTTGCTGTATCACTGGTTTTCCATTGGAAGCTCAACTATTCTAACTTTCCAACGCAGCATTTCTCTCTAACTCATTTCAGTCATCTTCCTCACACGCGTTCAGCTTGGCTGCACTTTGATGCGATCAGGTGATGTGGTGCATGCTTTTCTACTCTGGATGATTTTCTCACAGAGCCACCCAAATCCAGACCTGGAAGAACAATCGGCTCTTTACGGATCTTCTGAAAAGCAGGACAAGCTCATCATCCAACATAAGATCTAGGAGTTATACTAAAAGGTCTTCTATTTTATGTCAGAATGTAGGGTTCTATTTTTAACTGCAGCATTGCTTTGTTATCAGCTTCTCGGGTCTCGCCTCAGTTGCATTTCAAAGATCAGAAAGTGACAGGAAAGATGTAAATAGACGAACCAAACGTGTTTCTGACTCCGGGAGGAAGCAAATCTCTAAAAATAATTCTTTCTCTATCAAGAAAGTTTTTAGAAGATTAATCAAAAGTATCTGCTTATAACTTAAGTGGCATGGTTTGAAATTGTCAAGCGCTTAACTGATCAACAAAATGTTAAAAATGAACCTTATAGTTTAGGTTTGTGTTCCACTATAATGAATTTATACTAAACTACAGTTTAAGCCGTAAGGAAATAACTCTGAAGGTCAACTTGAGTAAAACAAAGAACGTATAAAAGTTAAAACCAGGAAGTCGTTCCGTCTGATTCTTTGTCCTCAGCAGCAGTGGTTATTTTGGCAGTGGTCAGGATTAGCTGTTAATTAGCCTCATTTTAAGGATGAGATTTAGGGACCTGAAAGAAAATTCAGCTCACTTCGTCGTCCTGCAGAATTGTGGGAGGATTACTGGGCAGCATCATAATCCCCTTATTGTGAAGCCAGACCACTCTCTGGCCTCATCTTTCTCCCTTTTGTGGTTTTCTTCTCACTTTTCTTCCTTTCTGCTTATTTTGTTTTTATTTCAGCTTCTTTTCAAGTCCTTCTGCCTCTCTTTCATCTCCCTTTCTCTTCTGCACCGTCTGTTACCTAACTAAAAACCAGTGTGATACAGTTTAGCCCCAACACAATGCTAGATTCATTCCCACATGAAGTCATTCTGACCCAGACACCATTTAAAGGTGCAGTATGTAAGAATAGAGTGAGAATTTTTATAGTGCGAAAATCCCAAAAGAGTAATGTTTCAGTCATTTTGGAAGGAAGGTTATACTGAAACATTTCATATCCAGCTGGCTGTGGGGATTGTCAGTTTTCCCCTTTCAAAGCAAAGGAAGGAGGGACGTAGCTACCGTTTACCATCAGTGAGCGTGGGGTTGCCGTGTCTCCTGCGAGCTAATACCGCAGCTTTAATAATTGCAATTTGACAACAACCTGCAAAAATCTACAGAGTTGTTAAAGGGGCTGCAGTAACCAAATTGTACCATGGGATGTCATTTTTACTTAATTTCTCCATAATGCGCCTTTAAATGAGTAAACAACTGAAAACATGTAAAGTTGCAATAAGTGATGTTTAGCTTGTGTGTCGGACTCATGATCCCCCTGGCTTGTGATGCATTTATCTGCTGATATTTTATTTTGAATATGTTGGTAGTTTTACACCAGAAATAAGATTATTTTTTCTTATTTTTGCTTACAAATGGAAAAAGGTATTTTAAATTGGGGCTGAACGATCTATTGTTTCTGATCAAAATTGCGATTTCAAACAGCTTAATCACACGACCGTCAAAGCTCCGCAGGATCTGTCATGTCAGCCTTAACACATCAGAGTTTTGAACATGTTTGTAGCATTGAGGGGGGGGGGGGGGGGGGGGGGTTACTCTTAACTTGTGAATAAGGTGCTGAACGTCAATTAGAAGAAAATCATGAATTACATTGACATTTCAATTCCTGGCAAAATAATAATCACAATTCAATCTTTTTCTAAAAGTGTTAAGCCCTACATTAAAACTTTTAGTCATCCTGCTCAAAGGTGAAAATCAGTGGCTGCTGCTGAATTTATTTTTATATTTTTTTAAGTGGGGCGCATTTCTGCTCTTCAGTTTTCAGATGTGCCAACCATATATCACCACTAGGGGACACCAAATTAACATTCTTATGTGTCACACAACTTGAACCCGACTGACCCGGTGCCAGGTACACAAGCACTTCCAGCAACAAAGTTGTTCCAAAAACATGCTTGATATATGCAAACTGCACACGTACTTAAGCGTTGTCCATAACAGCACGTGGGGGTGGGGTGAGGATTTTGTAGCCATGGCGCTGGCGTTCCAGCCGTGGCTTGTACATGTTGACCCTCATCTGAGGTGGTTCACGTATCTGATCAGAATGTGATTAAAATGTTTCTATCGTGTGTATTTTGTGTCTGTGTGGACAGAGCCGGGAAGCTGCAGGTGAAAAACAGATTTGTTTATATGGTTTGATGACAAACACAAAGCTGGAAGCAGATTTCAGATTGGTCAACAACACTAATTGTCATGGGAGTTAAGGTTAGGGTGCAGGTTCAAATCCAGGTGCCTTGCTCAAACACTTAAATGATCAGATGAGTCACAAATACTGTCACATGTTCTGTAGTTATTCTGCAGCAAAGACCTGAAATTTCTACAAGACCTTTAATATTTAGACCATAACACTCATTAAAGAGAAGCGAACTACAAACATGGAGAGTCTGGTAAGAGGCGTGGATACGGCTCTGCTGCCAGTGCTTTAAAACGATAGTTCATGGTCTTTTATTTTCGTTTCATTAGAATACTGCTGATGAAGTGAATTACAGTTTGAGTTTTCCACCATAAGAAGTCATTATCACTCACCCACACACCCGTTTGTCCGTCCGCAGGCGACCCTAAAAGCTGGCAGAACAAGTCTGTCCCCGGAGACCCCAACTACCTGGTGGGAGCCAACTGTGTGTCGGTGCTCATCGACCACTTCTAAAGGACGGGCCAGCGGCTGGGATCTTACTGAGTGTGGAACCACGGAGGGCGGAGCAGCAGTGAAAATGAAGGCGATGAACTTGCATATAAAAACACACACACACCACATAATGAAGTGTGGAGAGCCAGTCAGTGCTGTTTACTGCACCCACAAATGAAGGCGAAACCTGCATTATTGATACGAACAGTTGGTTAAAATGTGTCCTGGATTTGAAGTTTTGATGTGAAGTAAAAGCTTTGATGCATGCCTCCGCTTAGTCAAGATCACACCATAGATGAAGCAGTGTTTCATGTCATTGTAGACATAAATATCGCTGGACGGGTGATTCTCGAGGCAGCTTGTGGGCTTCAGAAACGTGTCGGTGTATTCATGTTGTAAATGCATACACATATAGAGAAGATTTACTAAACTAGTACTTATAACCGAGTTCAGGGGACAGAACATGAAGAAGAATGGCCACCCTGATGACGAAGGTTTGGGACAGGTGCAGGTGTTTGAAGGAGCTGGTGAGGAACCCCAACAGCACACTTTAAAGACATTCTGTTCTTCCTCTTTCTATAATAACCCGGTAACTTGCGTTCCTCTTTAGCACCTCGTCTCTCCTTCCTGCCTGAGGGAGATCTATGCATGTTCTTTACTCAGGTCCAGTAGCCTCCTCCCATCTGTCTCTCATTTCCTCTCAACACTCTTGCACTCACACACAAATAAGCAGTGATGCCTTATCTGCAGATTATTCACTTTTCATTAAGAGAATAACATAAGTTATGATAAATTATGGTATAATGTCATTTGTTTTGCCATTTTTGTGAACCCACTGTATAAATAAACCTGGGTTTAGCACACAGTAATGGTTAATAAAAATAACAACGGTAAGCTCTTCTTTTATCTGCTATGCATTACTGAAACAAACACAACAGATAAGAAGTAGCTGTAAATAAACTGAGCATATTGCCTTGTTTCTTTTGTTTGTAAATGTACTTTTTGTATGGTTTTTTTTTGTATAAAACTTAAGAGAAAACAGGTTTTAAAAAAGCAGAATACCCTGAAGCCTTGCAATTGTAACCAACAATAACACATCACACCTTTTCTACCAATATGTTGACACTGTGTTCAAGTACTTTTATTCATTTGAGTATCAAATAAGTACTTCAGCTAAAATGCAATAAAACATGTCCTGAAAGGGTGTGCTCTCGGACTGTCCCCCTCTTCCTCGCTGATTTTGTCATACTGGATGCTATATTGTGTGCCCTTATATGTATTTTTGTACTAATAGACACTATATTATGTATGGCACACCAGTACTGTTTTATTTTTAGACATAACACAGCTTTAATTTGGATATTAGCTCTTCACGTGTGGCTGACTTTTTTTTTCTTCTCTTTTTGACACAATTTTAAGTATACCACTGTATTAATGAATAAAATCCTTTTTAAAATATTACTGGGGTGTGTACTTTTTTGAAATACCTGCATTGTTTGCTTTTAAATTAGCTATTGTGGCTTAGATTTTTTTTATTATTATTTCATCATAACTTCAGTTTTACTTGTGCATTTACCTAATTGTTCTTTGAAAACAAAACATATTTAGTCTTTTCGTAAAACGTGATCAGCGATTATGTTTTAATTCACGATTAAAAACGTGAATAAAAATACTAGATACCCAGTAGGACAACTCCTGGTTTTATCTCCAACATGGCCACTAGGGGGCGGAGGGTAGCTGTAAATAATTTTGAAATGCGTGGTCAAAATAAATAGATGATTATTTTTTACGGCACATTTAAATATTGAAGATTAATAGTAAATATGGTAGTTCTGCAACCAATACACTTGAACTTTCTGTTTCTAGTTTCTTTATAATCTTTGATTTAATGAACTTGGTTTAGAAAAAGCACCCTGCTTTTAAAAAAATACTTGTATAACTGTTCCTAATGTGTTTCAGTTTTCTTCTAATGCGGGTTTATCAGAGACGGGAAATTCCATCTGGTGCTTCCATGAAGTCTTTCACAAAAAGATAAAGGAGCATTTGTTTGCTCGAGATCCAAATTGCTTGAAGGAGAGCAAAACAAAAATGTTCTGCCTAGAAAAACATCACTACCAAAACAATGGCGTTATTTCTGAAGATCACACCAAAGTAACAAGTTTTTGTTCCAACCTCTACAAGAACTTTACAGATCCAATTTTTACAGGCCTTAGCAGTCATGTGACCAACCTCACAACAAGAGGTGTTGATGTTTTGGAGACATCTGGTTTCAGCACTGAGACTGCTCTTAATGGTTCCTAATGACATGGGCTAGTGATGAGGGTGATGCTATTGTCCTGTAACTGGACTTGACTGCTGATTATGATACCGTGATGTTAGATCATGGTATTCTGTTGGATTGTCTACAGAATTGGGTGAGGATTGCTCGGGAGGCCCTTCAATGGCTGAGATCCTTGAAGAAACTCTAGGTTGAGTTTTTGTGTGGATGGGTGATGCTTCATCACCCTGGAAAAGACTACTATGGGGAGTTTCTCTGGTCTCAGTCCATGGCCCCCTTCTGTTCACACTACCTCCTAACCCTGGGGGTCCTCCTTCAGCAGCATGGTGTTGACTCCCATTTCTGCCCAGTCTGCTTCCCTCTGTTGTGGGTGGGCAGGTGGCTGTGCGGTCACATTTTTTAAATTTACAATGGTTATCTAAGATCGAGCCACTTGGAAACTGTTGCATGATTTTATGTTAGTCCCACCTTGATTACTGTGATGCATTATACGCTGGATGGAGTAAGGCTGCTTTTGCGTGGCTCCAACTGATGTAGATTCCTTACTGGGACAAGGAGGGATCACAAAAAATGTTCCCTCAGAAATGCGATCTTGGTATCGAGTCCAATTTGTGCAACCTCCAACAGAGGTTCATAGTACCTTCCTGTTTTAACATCCTTAGGAGAGGAAACTACAACTTTAAGATGGGCAAAGTGACTCAGACCCATAGTCACCCATGCAAAATGCCCCTTTGTCTAGGGCTACCTCCCAGAATGCATTTTGTTAATTATAAACTAATACAAAGATTAATTCTTCCTCCTCATTTTTCTCAGTTTGTACCACTAACCTGTATTTGTTATTCTAGAGCTACGCATCCCAGTACCAATTCTGCCCTTGTCAGGTGAAGGCCAGCACAGCAGTTGGTGGAAATGTTTCTGTTTTACTGGAATCAAACATTTGAAATGTTTTTTGCACACTGGTGTGACCCCTAATGTAAAAGAACCAATATTTTCATTTTGGCAGCACTTGGTAACACCACATCAACCACAGCGGCTGTCATCTGTTGTTTGTCCACCACCACAATGTCCGGTTGGTTCTCCATCGCCATTTTGTCAGTCTGGATCTGGAAGTCCCACAGGAGCTTGGCTCTCTTGTTCTCTAACTCCTTACGGGGTGTTTCCCACTTTGACCTTGGGGCTTCAAGTCCATACTCTGCACAGATGTTTCTGTACACAATGCCAGCCACTTGGTTGTGGTGTTCCACGTATGCTTTCCCTACCAGCATCTTACACTCTGCAGTTATGTGGTGGATTGTCTCAGGTGCCTCTTTGCATAGCCTACACCTTGGGTCTTGTCTGGTGTGGTAGATCTTGGCCTCTGTTGCTCTGGTGTTCAGGACCTGTTCCTGTGCAGCCATAATGAGTTCCTCTGTGCTGTCCTTCAGACCAGTTCTTTCTAGCCATTGGTAGGCTTTCTTGATATGAGCAACTTCAGTTATCTGTCGGTGGTAAGTCCCATAGGGGCTTGTCCTCCCACGATGGTATTTCCAGCATCTCCTCCTTTGTTTGCCATTGTGTGAGACATTCATTGAGCACATCATCTGTTGGGGCGTTATCCTCGATGTACTAATGGATCTTCGATCTTTCGATCCTGGACTCACACTCTCACACTTACTAGTCCTCTGCCTCACGGCTAGTGTGAAGTCTCAGGGTGCTGGATTTGGGATGGAACCCTTCATGCATGCAGCTTCTGTTTCTTAACACCTGTCTTCTATATTTCTTCCTTTGGCCAGTTTGTTATTATTCCTGCAGGAATACATATATGTATGTGACAGGGTGAGCGTGTGTGTGTGTGTGTATATATATATATATATATATATATATATATATATATATATATATATATATATATATATATATATATATATATATAAACAAAGATTATAAATAAGCTACAAATTGATAATTTAAATTTATTAATGACAGACCTACTGCATTTAACCCCCACGTTTTAATGTGCCACAATAATCACACTTATTTATTCTGACCATGTTTTTCAAACTGTTGCAAAGCTCACTTCCACCCCCTAGTGGCCACGTGGTGTCATGAGCTGCCCTTCAGCCTCTGCCCAGTGTTTTGTCTTCCCCAGTAGATTTCACCTGCACCTGATTGTTCCCACTCACCGGTCTCAGATTAGCTTCGTGTATTTAAACCCTCTGGTTGTGTTCCTGCGTGTGTCTGACCCTTTAGTTTAGAGAATAAAACCAGTTTACCTGCCAGCCTGGGCCCTGCTGCCTGCTCACCTGCGTTTCTCGCCTCCTCAAAAAAATCGGATCTGGAACACTCCTTCACGGGGAAACGGATAATGACAGAACACCTGATTGTAATTAAAACACGATTAAAATAATCAAAGAAAATACATTAGTAATCAGTTCACATCTTCTGGATATCAGCTTCTGACTTTATTTTCATCTCCGGCTAACAAATCACATGCGGTGTTGCCCCCCCCCCCAGTAGTAAAACAGCGCGCGCTGCTCGTCACCATGTCGCCGCACAGAGTGGCACATCTCCAGTGCGCAGTGAACACCTCCTGTCCTGCTGCTGTCGTCCACACCTGCACCTTCCTGAGGATGGCTACATCTCATCCACTCGAATATTAGGATTTTATTTCTTTAAATCTTCTAATCTGGGTTTGATAATCCGGTTTGGGTTGTTTAAGAACCCGCAGAAGAAAGCAGCACAATTGTGCGTGGCTTTTGGATAGCACGATGCGTTTGGGCTTTTTTTTAATTCACCCCTGACTTCTGCGGATTCGCTGAATGACTTCAGTCATTTTATTTTGTGTGTTTTTATTTCTCTGATGCCGTAGCTCCGGTGCCTCGTGCAGCCAGCCCTCAGCCCACCTCTCTCCTCCTACCAGCCGCAGCGCGGCTCTAATTGGAGCGACACCAATTGATGGAGATCACCCACTTCTGGCGTTGAGCTCACCGTCCTACAGCTGCAGGCTGCTGTGACTGGATGCTATTGTTCTGACTGTAACCTGCGTTTGTTTAGACACGGACCCTTTGTTGTTTCCTGGTGACAATCATGCCGCTGAACGCGCTGCCCCGCGGCGGCGGCAGCGCCATCGGCGGCCCTGGATCCCTGAGTCCAGCGTCGCTGTCCCGCAGCCTGTCCCGGCTGAGAGAGTACCGGACACGGACTAGGATCATGCTGGCGTTGGGGGTCTCCCAGATGGTCCTGGGGAGTCTGATCCTGGCTGTCAGCTTCGCGGCTCTGGCTCTCACCACATCGCCCAGAGTCCGGCACTCGTGTCCCTTCTGGGCTGGATTCTCGGTGAGTAAAATAATCAGTTCACAAAAAAAGAATTGGTGTAGAAATAAGTTTCTGAAATTTCAAGAGTCAGAGAAGAAGGGAAGAGAATATTTTCAACCTGCTTTTGCCCCTTTTGTGTTTGGAAAACTCCTCTGAGGTCTACATTCTCATAACCTTCATGAATGCTTTACAATTATTTAGGAAACACACATGTTTGATTACCCAGAAACCTGGAGCAGGGCTGTGTGCGTGCGCGCGCGCGCGCGCGCGCGTGTGTGTGTGTGTGTGTGTGTATGTGTGTGTGTGTGTGTGTGTGTGTGTGTGAGGGAGAGCGAGAGAGAGGAAATCAGTGTGGCTTTCACTTGGGAGTCTATAGTTTCTTGGCATTTCTGTCTAACCAGAGGTTAGAGTTCAAAGGTCAGTAACCTTCTAGATCAGAGCCTGAAGCTGATTGGTTGTGTCTGGATGGTGCTTAAGGTCCGTCAGCCTGTGCCTCTTTGGGACCTGATGGATCCTTGGGCCTATAGGCTGAGAACTTCTCAGCAGGACAAAATTCATGCTTTTTATTCTATTTTGATGATTTGTTAGACATTTTTGAGCTTTACTTCCATCATAATTTTGTAACCATTTTACACACAAGTTTAAAAAAGTCACGTGGAGACAGTCAAGAAAAATAAAGAGGTTGGGAAAAATTCTTGAATTAATTGTGGTCTTGGACAGGAAATAGTTACAGAACTTTGTCTGACCTCCAACAACTCACCCTAAAATGATAAAATAAAAAAAAGTCTATGTTTAAACGTAGCCCAGGAGTATCTGAGTAGATGTAATACCCCACAAAGTGCAGTACAGTTTGTCACGTTTGGGATAAAGATCTTTCTAAAACTGACAAATATAATTCATTTAACATGAGTGGTCTTAAAGTCCACCAGTCCCTGCTAGAGGTGGGAAAAATGATCGATTCTAAGATGCATCGCGATTCAGCCGTGCATGATTCTGCATCGATGCAGCAACGTGACATAATGAGATTTTCTCCCTATGTCTATGTCTATGTTCTGGACGTGCGAGGACAATAAAGTTTTGAGGTTTTACAACTAGTTCTGGGGGCAGAGTTGCAATGACATGTGCACTGCGTTGCCATAGCGCCAATTTAAAACAGAAAAGGCGGGCAGGGATACAGGGCCAACATTACCAGTAATCAAAGATGCACCCGTTACATTTAAATCGGATGTCTGGGCTAATTTCGGTTTGGGGATCCTTGATGTGAAAGAATCACTTAATGCAGCATTTGTTTACTATTTTTAAGTTCAGTTGTATTCTATCTTAAAGCTGCTCTACAGAAAACATTATTTCTTATATTAAGTAATTATAGGCAGCACACTTTAAAAATTATTGCTCACTATAGTGAATAGATGTATGATCTGTTTTTCAGGGATGTCGAAATAAAAAAGAAATTGAAAACTATTCTACTGCTTTTATTAAGTAATAAAAAATTTTGTGTGAAAAATCGTGATGCATTTCAGACTCAAATCGAATCGTTAGGCAGATAATCGAAATCGGATCGAATCGAATCTTGAGGCAGGTAGAGATGCACACCACTAGTCCCTGCCCATCTGCCGACTGCCAAAGACCGAAATGAAACAGAGTCAGGGTGTTGAATTGATTTTAATCAAACAAATCTGTAATCTGTATTGAGAGTCTTGTTTCTTCAGCAATACACGGTGGTGGTTGTATCATGGTTTGTGCCTAGTTGTATAACAATAGATTTGAACTTGTGTCCTTTTATAAAAAAAAATCTGTTTTAGATCAAGAGTGTTAAAGCCGTGTTTTGGGGGATTGTCCTGCATGCTTTTACAGTTTCCCTGCTTCAGCACCTGATTCATATGAATTAATGTTTTGCAGAACTTGAGGAATGGAGTTAGTTTCCATTTTTTGCAGACGATGGTGCAACTTTTCAGGTTCCAATCAACTTATCTCTGCTTTTATTTCCTTTTGAAGCCAGTATCCCATTGGGTGGTGAGTGACAGCCGATAAGGAAGTTCCTGGAATGTTAACAAATGTTCTGCTTCGTTCAGTAGAAATTGGAACAAAGATGTTTTTTTCCCTCTCAAAATGGTCTTGGTGGGAATCTGGAGCTTTTCTCAACTCAGCATGTCGAATTTGAAAGTGAGATAAACGTGAGACAACTTTGGGAGGAGTTGGCGACTTTAATTATTAAAGACAAAGAAGTGAATCAGACATTTTGAGTGAATTAAACTTTTGAAGAAAAAAAAAAGACCGGTTTATTTGGAAAATAGATTAAAACCTTTTGAGTAAATTTGGACGTTTTCACAAGTTGCACAATTTCTTTTTGCAGTTCTTGTCAAACCCAAACTGTGGCTTTAGCGTTCACTAGGATGTCATAATTCTGCGTCAATAAAACAGAAAATGAGCGATTTTTCTCAGCTTTACAAAGCAAACAAATAAATTTTTTAAAACAACTACAAAAAATTACATTAGCAATCTTCCATAAAGATTTTTTTTTATCCAGAATCACCAAAACATGAAATTATTCATAAAAAAATATATATTTTTATTAATTCCTCCTGCTTTAGCAGACATTTCTCTGAAGGAACTGTGTTTAAGCCCATGCCATGTTGGAGTGGAGCTGCAGAATCAGGTGATTTAAAAAATAACAAAAAGCTCATTTAGCCACGAGACCCACAGGCCTCAATGGCGCCAAAACCCAGACAACGTGGTTGTGACCAGCTTCCCTTCCGTTGGCTCTGAAGATGGGAGAGATTGAGCCACAATCACAGGAAGTCTCTGAAACTCTGAGATGCCTGAAGGCTGTAGAATGACTCAGAAGCACTAAAAGGTGAAGTCCCAGAGTCATCATCACACACTGGTGAAGTTGCATCTCCATATTTGACCCATCCCCGTGGGGAGCGGTGAGCTGCAGCAGTGGCTGTGCTCAGGAACTATTTAGTGGTTAAACCCCCCCAGTCCAACCCCTTAAAGCTGAGTGTCAAACAGGGAGTCATTGGGTCCCATTTTTAAAAGTCTTATACGACCCGACCAGTTTTGAACCCCGATCTGCCAGTTCCAGGGCGGACACTCTATCACTAAGCCACTGAGCTGGTCAAAATATGTCTGTAAACTTTAATTACTGGATGAAGCTTAACAGCTAATCTGGATAAGAAGTCGACAATGTGGAGTCTGTTTTAGAGAAAAAGACAAAACGGCTATACGACACTTTTTAAATCCGGGAAGGAACAAATCTGTTCGTTTTGTGCAAGTCTGTGTTGAATTTTGGCCTTTTTATGTTCCACTTCCTGCTGTGATGATGAAATTGGCTAATAAAGGAGGTGACAAACCCTCCAGTCTCTCTCTCTCTCTCTCTCTCACACACACACACACACACACACACACACACACACACACACACACACACACACACACACACACACACACACACACACACACACACACACACACACACACACAGTCACTGTGGGACGTCATTAAGGATCTCTGTGTGATGACTGGTGTTGTGGGGTTTCATCACAGTCGCTGTGAGGGAAGGCGTAATCTTTACTTCCTACACAGAGCAATCACTGCTGAGCTCAGAGTGGCTGTCCCTCCTCCTTCATCACACACACACACACACACACACACACACACACACACACACACACACACACACACACACACACACACACACACACACACACACACACACACACACACACACACACACACACACACACACACACACACACACACACACACACACACACACGCGCACGCACACACACACACACAGTGGATCCATCTCCCTCTTCCCAATTTTCCACACTTGGAATATGAACCTATTCTTGCTGCTTTGATGTTCTGAGTCGTGCGTCGGACAGCGTAGCATCACACACAACATGCACACAAGTTCCCTGCTAGAAGAGGCTAATCTCACTGATGTCTTTCTCTTCCTCTCAGACCATCAGTTCTTCTAGTCAAACCCTCCAGCAGCAGCAGTTTTGTTGCTTCCCGTTTTTGAGTTTTGGGCAGATAAAAATGATGATGGGTTCTCACCATCGACATTAATATACTGGACAATTCCTTTCCATAGGCTCCAATATCACGTTTTTGAGGCCAAATAGGAGGTGGCCACCACCGCCATTTTGACCGTGTCACAGGTTCCGTCAAGCCCAGACAATTCCAAAAAAGGGAAGAGAGGTGGAGCTGAGGGTGGGGCTGTAAGGCTGGGATCAACTGACGACACCCGGTCGAACTAGCTACAAGCTAACCTGAAGCTAACCCTGGCTAACCCAAAGCTAACGCGGAGGTGGGAGCCGAGCTAACGGATAAAGCCACCTAGCTACAACCGGAGCTAACTCTGTGGAACACCCATCGACCGCATGGAGTTCAGGTGGAGGTTTGCGGCGCTTTTTCATGAAAAGTACCTTTCTGTGAATAAAAAAATATAAAATCGGTAAGTTTATAAGTTATTTCTTATATATTTTGCTTTGAGCAAGTTTTCACTATTTTTCACGTACCATATTTTCCGGACTATAAGTCGCTCCTGAGTCGCACCAGCCATTAAATGTATAATGAAGAAGAAAAAAACATAAGTCGTATTTTGGGGGAAAATTTTATTTTTCTTACAAAATCTGAGACCAAGCGTTTCACATTGCAAGACAAGTACCGGTAACAATAACCGAATAATGCGCCGCAGCAGCGCGCCACGGTCTCCAGCAGAGAAAGGCGGTGTTTGAAACCCTCCCAGCAGGACAGGGGAACTCATTCTTGGGTCGGAGTCGGCCCGCAGCAGCGCGGTGTAGCCTACATATTTTGTTATATAAGTCGCTCCGGAGTAGCAGAACCGGCCAGACTATGAAAAAAAGTGCGATTTATAGTCCGGAAAATACGGTAGTTACTAGTATTTGAGATAAATTAGCAGGCTAAATACATTTCATATATTTCCAAAACGTAATCCTTGTTTGTTTCTTGTACAGCCAAGTAGCCTTTATTCTGGACTCAGTACAATTCACCAAAAGTAGAGACATTATACAGATGAAGTAAACACAAGATAGCTTACTGGAAGAAACAGAATTATTATCATGAGAACCAAAACAAGACAGCCTGATAACAGTCATGTGAAAATAACAGTTAAAAGTATGTATGTGTAATAGAAATAAAAATGTATTAGAATTAGTGTAACTCACTGTGATCCAAACAATAAATCAGCCATAGCTGATTAGCAATCATGAAATGAGGTCTGGGAGTTTTTAAGTTTCATTCTTTTATTACATTTTTTTCTGAGATCTGTTAAAAGGTCACCATGGCAGCCTGTGTGTCTCCAACACCAGCTACACAACGCAGCGTGTAAGTTCCAAGTATCTGTCTTGACCACTTCATGTATGGTTTTGTACTTTAAACAGCTAGGCCAAACCTGTTATTTTTTTCTCCATAGCCATTTGGATCATTGGAGACAGCTACGTGAGGCTCCTGACTTCCTGGAAGATGAATTTCCGTCATGGTCCCTGTGTCATAAGACACACAGCAGCTGGGAGCTCTAAACTGGGTGGCTATATAAAAAACAAAGAAACAGCACATTTATAAATGTTTAAAAGAGCATAAAATCACGTGTAACAATAATCTGCAAAACAAATTAAAACTAGAAGGTGATAATAAAATGTTTACATAGACGATTATTAAAAATATTTCACCTTTGCTACACCGGTAAGGCTTCACATCAGCCTGGACAAGTGCATTCTTGCAGACTACTAAATCAGTCTGACAGCCAATGTCTTGGGTAGATTTAGCCTGAAAAAAAAATAGAAGCACATTGTTGTTGGAGTTAATAAAGTCAGATAATATACAAAAGAAACTGTCAGATATAGGCATATTATAACATTCCTAGTGTGTGATCGTTATTATAACGTAAAAGTCAGTCACATATGATGTGAAGAGAGCCTGAAATGCGACCTCCTGAACAGAATTCCTCACAGAACCGGGTCACGCTGTGGTGTGAAGCTGGAATTCACGCTGTAATGCTTTCTGTCAACTAATGCTGCGTGAGTCACTGTTAGCAGAATTACCGACTGACACAAAAACAACCCGAATTTTCTCCGAGCCTGACAGTCATAGTCATGTGGACCATTTCATCGGCCAGGGCTTCGAGATATGTTCCAATTCGCCGCTGATTCTAACCTTACATCCCGTTCCACATTTTGTGAACTTGACAAATCAGCCCGAAGGCAGTGCAGACGGATATTAGCTAAATGAAGTGAACCACGTCTCTCAAACTTTGCATTTAGGTAGGGTATTGAGCTGCAGTATTTCTGCGGTCAGGTCTCTCTACGAGTTTGAGAGCTCCACGAGTGGTCAGCCCACGCAGCAGCTAGGCGCCACATCGGTCAGACATGCACCGGGCTGACCTCTGGGGAGAACCAGGTGGAAGAATGGAACACAGAAGTGTCCCTCCAAGAGCTCCGTCATATTTCAACCCATTTTTATGTTAAATGCACTGGGTTTTACCCTTTTACCCATCGACATATGCCCTATTAATTATTTTACCGTATTTTATATTTAAATTTCATGGTTAAACAGTACATGCTACATGTTAAAATGATAGTTAGCTAGCTACTTCGATAAACTCAGCTAGTAAAAAGGCGGCAGTGACCTGAAATACATAAATATAATTTAACTTACCGAAAAAAATGAAGTGGAGACTCCTTGGACGCTCTATTAGTGCAATTAATACCACAGCAAGTCATTTTGTCCAACAATGCACAAATAATATCCAAAACAGAATACACAAACACAGAGACTCAAAATCCCGAAACAGTTTCCAGGAGAGACCAAGGCTGTACTGAGGCCTTTCCACGGAGCTAGCTCTGTGGTCACGTGGGTCTGAGGCGGCGGTCACGTGGGTCGGATGCTCATTAATTATACAGAATTTTAGGCTTTTAATACACTGAAACAGAAGAGTGAGAAAAAAAATTTGCCCCCCTCAGAGTTGTCATGAGTATAAACTAGATCATTTAAACAAAAAACATGTTTTGGTACCAGGCTGTAAACATGTTTATTTCTGCTGTGAAATCGGTATTTTTAACATGGGAGTCAATGAGGATTTGCTCGCTTCTGACACCAGCCCCCAGTGGAGGAGGGTGGAACTGCAATTTTTCTTACTTCCCGGGTTGGCCTCAATTTTTGAGCCGCATTGTGGGGGCTTGGTTCTCACACAAAGGAAAAACTAGCCTGCAGATTTCAAAAAGTACACATCAGAGACAAATAATGCCGCTGCAAATAGTTTTGGCCAGTAAAGGAGATGATGAGCTGCAGCTGACCTGCAGTAATAATAATAAACATTTTTACAGGCTTTATTTAAACATCCAGACTTTCTTTTTGCATCATTGAAAATGTATTTCTTCTTTCTGCTCTGTCCTGATTTAGAGACTGAGTCATGAAAAAGCACCTTCAGGCAGTTGTTTTGTGTTTCTTGTGAGGCAGCACTCCTCTGCTGCAATAAAAGTCAGCAGATTCAGCTATAATCTGCACAAAATAGTGAATCATTATTAAATGTACAGTAAGTGCTTTGTGGAGGCTTTTGAGTTGCAGACACACTTTGAAGTTAATTCCACATCTAAACTTCTGGCTGTGTTGATCTTTTACTTGTTTGCATCCTGACTTTATTTCTAATAGCAATATTTGTATGTATTTAATTTACATGTAGTTATAAATTAGGCTGTACAGTCTTTTATTTTCTACACAAAGATTTTCTTTTTCAAATTAAAGGTCAACTTCACAGAAAAATAATTTTTTAAATTATTTCTGATTATAATGGGTCACTCTGAGTTTAACATGCAGGCTGAACAGGAAAACAGTCTCCTGCGCCTATCTGCTGCATTAGCTTCTGATAGAAAATAGACAATGAAACTCTACGATTAGAAAATCCTGACAGATCTACATCACACTAACCCTTTTTACAAGACTCACCATGCCGGCAAATCAGCGAAATATTACCGCAACTGTGTGTCATGTAAACGCACCATGCCGGCATGGCTGTTCGCGATCATTGCAGCATTCGTTCCGCCTCGCTTGGTAGTAATGTTGTGGTAATTGTCTGTCTTACAAATGGAGGCGCCATTATCGCGTGGGGAGTTACTGCCGAGCTCCAGCCGGCAACTACATTTAAAATGAAAGCAAGAATGGGCGGTAAGGTTTGCTTGTGTAAACAGAATCAGTCGAGATGATAATCTGGAGCAATGCAGCACTCCAGCAGCTTTTCTCTGTTAGAGCTGGAGCTCCGATCACCGGAGACTGGTACTGTGGGGGACTGACACCTTTAGGAGCGGCTTGTCAAAAAAACTTAATGAGCGCTGCTTCAATCGCAATAAAAGCAAGTTATGTCAAAGATAGACGGAAGTCGGCGGCAGTGCAGAGACCGCCCCCATAAACACTTTATACCACCATCGCATAATCTTTTGTAAAAAGGACACGATGCCGCAACATTACTGCCACGGTCTGACCACTTATAAACAACCTAAGGGTCCCTGATGCCGCATCAGCTTTGCGGCAAATTGACGGCCTTGTTTTGTAAAAACGGCCACTGTCACTTAACATTCATGGACAAGATGCTGGTGAAGGTTCTCAGTCATCCAGGTCATGGTAATCCAAAAGGGTTCGAATGAAGCCAACTGGACTTCTTTGGTTACATGAAGACGTTTTGCTTCTCATCCGAGGAGCTTTGTCAGTTGCACGTTATTTATCATATTGATCAAATATGATTATATGTTCAGAAATAAAATACATATTTAATTAAAAAAGATATTTAAATAAAGAATAAACACTCAAAAGTATCGGAAATTGGTACTATGTACCTGTATTGATTCCTTTGTACTGGGAATTGGTACCGTATCGATTCAAATGTCAAAAGTACCCATTCCTACATTTTAGTAACTCCATCACAACTCGGTATTTTAGGTTTTGTGTGAAAATAAGTCCAGGACTACAAATGCGCTTCACCTAAGTGACATAATTGAACCAGACAAGGAGAAAACTGAGGGAAAATGGCTGTAAGTTCAGTGAAAGAACACCATAAATCTGGTCATCTGGTAAGTAGCAGCTACTCTAGGGGAGAGGAGATTATGTAGTGATGTCACATATGCGACCTGCCGATTTCTAGTTTGTCGTCATGCCAATTACGAACTTTTACAAGCTGATAAATCTCAAAGTACGTGACTGGCGTGGTCGAAACACACGTCGTTACTTTTCATTTAAATGGCAGTACAACATATGTGCGATCCAGGGCGTAAGGCAAAGCGGATTAGAAAATAGCATTTTTAGCCCCGTTGACTTGCGTTAATTTTTTCGTTCTTCCGGGGACCCATGATGCAGAAGTGACTTCGGCTCCCTATGGAGTCAGTGGTAGAGTAATGTTGCTGTTGGCCAATCAGCAGTGAGATGTCCAAATATCAGGAAATAAGACTCTATCCTGACGTTGAAGCTACTTTCTCCTCCAGCTGGCATCTCCGTCCTCAAAAAACACAGAAACACAGAAAATTCCAGTTTGTAATCTTAAAAAAACCCATTTCCTTCAGCCTTGTGGGCTTGTAGATGGTTGCATTTAGCTTGAATCAAAGCCATACACAGCTGTCCAGGTTTTGAAACATATCTGATTTAAATATGAAGATGAAATCACTTTTCTTTATATTTCAGCACATTTTGTGTTGTTTGTGTTTCCCTTGGTTTGTCATTTTGACTTCAAAAAAGATGCTGTTATCTAATTTTCTCTAGAAGTCCAACCAAGGACTAGGTTTGCAAATTAGCCTCTGGCTAGAAATCCTCTGTACCAAACAACGGTCGCGTTGCCCTTACATGTAACATTGTTTTTTGTGCTGTCCTTTTTCAGGAAAACCAAACTAACAAAACAGAAATAAAGATTTAACCCTTTTTATACAGATAAACCTCCTCTGTTGGCTAGAGATGTGAATGTGCAGTTCATTTTTCAGGTAGATCCTCGCGAGTGTGCTTCTAGCTTTAGATGTAGAAGTCTATGTTCGTTCTGAGGCTGTGGTTTAGCAGCAGGCTGGTGTGAATTATCATTAATCAACTGACTTATTAGGCTCCTGCAGTATCCTGGCAACAGGTTTTAAGATGAAAGACACACACACACGCACGCACGCACGCACGCACACACACACACACACACACACACACAGTGGATTCAGTAGCTGCCCTGCTTTCTGTCTTTGGGGATCTGAGTGTGTTTGTCACCTATTTTGACGTACTACTTATTCAGATTTTCTGTAGTGTCACTCTAGGTGGATGAAAGAGTTGTGAGCAGCACGTTCGGCCCTTCCTCTGCCCACGCTGTGAATGTGCGTGCTTCTGCGTGCTTCTGCTTCCATGTCAATGGATTGTGAAGTCGTTCTGTAGGATTTTCTAATCAAACTCCTGATAATAACATCGTGCTCATGAACGGATGAATATTAATGACACACATTCATTTGGATTTCAACAAATAATTTAGGTGTTGCTTTGCTTCCCCTCGACTTTCAATAACTTGAAATGATTTGATTCAGACGTGTGAAAGAAGTGGACTCTTCATGTTTGAAGATGGATAAAAATCTAATCTGCACATTTAATCGTCTCAGTCAAAGCTAGTATAGTTTAACATTTTCATAAAATTTTAATTGCAAAGTCTGTAATTTCAACCAGGTTTAAAATGTGAAAGTAGCTTTCTGGAGTTTTCTACTTTCAGAAATTATGTATGGTTTTTCAGAAATCCATAAAAGTAATCGTCGTCGTCTTCCTCCGCTTATCCAGGTCCGGGTCGCAGGGGCAGCATCCCAACTAGGGAGCTCCAGACCGTCCTCTCCCCAGCCACCTCCACCAGCTCCTCCAGCAGGACTCCAAGGCGGTCCCGGACCAGATTGGAGATTAACCTCTCCAACGTGTCCTGGGTCGACCCGGGGGCCTCCTGCCGGCAGGACATGCCTGAAACACCTCCCCAGGGAGGCGTCCATGAGGCATCCTGACCAGATGCCCAAACCACCTCAACTGACTCCTTTCGATCCGGAGGAGCAGCGGTTCTACTCAGAGTCCCTCCCGAATGTTCGAGCTCCTCACCCTATCTCTAAGGCTGAGCCCGGCCACCCTACGGAGGAAACCTATTTCGGCCGCTTGTATCCGCGATCTCGTTCTTTCGGTCATTACCCAAAGGTCATGACCATAGGTGAGGATTGGGGCGTAGATCGACCGGTAAATCGAGAGCCTGGCTTTCTGGCTCAGCTCCCTCTTCACCACGACAGATCGGCTCAGCGTCCGCATCACTGCAGATGCTGAACCAATCCGCCTGTCGATCTCCAGATCCCTCCTACCCTCACTCGTGAACAAGACCCCGAGATACTTAAACTCCTCCACTTGAGGTAGGACCTCTCTCCCGACCCGGAGTTGGCAAGCCACCCTTTCCCGGTCGAGATCCATAAAAGTGATTATCTTATGTACTGTGATGTAATGTAAGCAATGCATCTTTATTTTCTTTCTTTCTTTATTTATTTATTTGTGCTAAGCACGCCCCCTGCCACACAGAGCTCTGTGCAATAGGAAACTGAGTGCCAACCAGAACTAACCAATAGCGTTAGACTACCGCTTAATTGCTTCAAATTTAAGAAATGCCTCAGCTGATGCAGAGCTGATGAACTTTTCATGGACAAGAAATTCTTTAAAAATATAAATATGTGAGAACACAGCTTGACATGAGAATAATACTTGTAAAACAGCGTGTTTTAGCTGTTTGTTGGCTACAGAAGTACATTTATAAACAAGAAACGTGAAGTGCCATCTTAAAAAAATAGAGCGACAGATTTTTGTGTGATATGCTTGTCAGCCACTAGATGGTGCCATCGGATAAGAAAAATACTCCGGAAAGAGGCTTTAAATATTTAAAGCAGATATATTTGAGTTGTTTTTCTCAGAAGGCACCACCTTGAGGTGGAAAAATGTATTTCACCCTTACTAAGCCTCTCTCTCTACTTCTGTGATTACGACTGGAAGTGACGCCCCTCCTTTGTGAACACACACCTCTGGCCAGGTAATAGAGCTAAAACAAAATGTTCGCTATTATTATTCTCACGCTGTGTTTTATATAAACATATTAAAGAGTTGTTCATAAGAAATATTGCCAAATCTGCATCAGTCCAACATTCAAATGGAATCCAGAGATCCTTTAGCAGGTAAAACGCAGGTCCAAGCTGGATGCTTTCTGTCTTTCAGGTGTTTTTTGGTGTTTTTTTTTAATGTGGGCCTTTTTAATTTTGTCTGTCTTTGAGTAGAAGCAGGCTGTCTCAGAATCCGAATCAGAAGGTTTTATTGTCAAATGGGTGAGAAATAAATAAGAGATAAGTAAATATAGGAAGTAAATATAATCATGATAAAAAATATAAAGTAGCAATAATTGGAATCAGTACGGTCCTTCTAAAAAAATTAGCATATTGTGATAAAGTTCATTATTTTCTGTAATGTACTGATAAACATTAGACTTGCATATATATTAGATTCATTACACACAACTGAAGTAGTTCAAGCCTTTTATTGTTTCTAATATTGATGATTTTGGCGTACAGCTCATGAAAACCCCAAATTCCTATCTAAAAAATTAGCATATCATGAAAAGGTTCTCTAAACGAGCTATTAACCTAATCATCTGAATCAACTAATTAACTCTAAACAGCTGCAAAAGATTCCTGAGGCTTTTAAAAACTCCCAGCCTGGTTCTTTACTCCAAACCACAATCATGGGTAAGACTGCCAAACTGACTGATGACCAGAAGGCAATCAATGACACCCTCAAGCAAGAGGGTAAGACACAGAAAGAAATTTCTGAAAGAATAGGCTGTTCCCAGAGTGCCGTATCAAGGCACCTCAGTGGGAAGTCTGTGGGAAGGAAAAAGTGGCAGAAAACGCTGCACAACGAGAAGAGGTGACTGGACCCTGAGGAAGATTGTGGAGAAGAACCAATTCCAGACCTTGGGGGACCTGCGGAAGCAGTGGACTGAGTCTGGAGTAGAAACATCCAGCGCCACCGTGTACAGACGCACTAATACTGGTATCGCAGCTAGAACAATGTCCAGCTTACGATTCACCTTGAGTAACGTCCCAGTCTGAGAAGTCTCCACACGGACGGTGCTTTCTGTGGGTGCAGATCACCTTCCAATCGCTCCCATCGTCCCAAATTTCCATAAAACCAGATATCCTACCACTCCAATCAGGAGAAATACAGTGATCGTCAGGCCGAATATCCACACGTCTTCGATATCCTCAATGGACAGCTGGCTGAGGCATATGATCTTCCACTCCTTCCAGGAATCCAGCATATATCCCACCGGGTGTGTCCCCTGTGGACATATGGGAGCCCCCTGCTCCGTTCTCATTGTTGAAAAAATCTTATCGATCGCATTGAACGACCAGCTTATCAAATCCATGGTTAGTAAAAATAGTTTTTCAGAAGAAATGCAGAGAAGCGCTCTGTGGGCAGACAGGACGAAGAGCCTTGGGAAAAAAAGATAAGGGAGCGAAAGAGGGACGCGTCTGTACTTCCCGAGTGCTGGAAGAATGAAGTGAACTGAAGAATCTTCTAAATGAGAAAAAAGAGCCTTCAAGGAGGGAGACAGGGAATTATTGAGGAGCATACAGAAGCAACTGAAGATCAAGATCAGAGACCGCAAGGAGGCATACAGGAAGAAGCTGGAGAACAAACTACAGAGCAACAATATCTGAGATGTCTGGTCAGCGATGAAGAAGATCACAGGCTTCAAGCAGAGGAAGGATTGCACAGATGGCAGCCTGGACACAGCCAATGAACTGAACAAGTTCTTCAATAGGTTCAGTTCAGGAACAAACCCAGCATTCTCCTCACCTGTCCCCAGCCAATCAGACATCCCATCCTCCTCTGATCCAACATTTTCCTGTCACACGCCAGCTCTTTTGTCCTCTAACGCAGTCATGGACTCTTCTGGTTCTATAAATCTGTCTTCAACCAAGTCAGGAGGTGCTGCTGCCACGGTTACATCCCCCTCCCACCTATCTCTCTCTAGAAGTCAGGTGAAGAGGCAGCTGGAGAAACTGAACAGGAACAAGGCTGCAGGTCCAGATGGTGTCAGCCCCAGAGTACTGAAGGCATGTGCAGAGCAACTCTGTGGGATTCTGCAGCACCTCTTCAACCTCAGCCTGGCCCAGGAGAAGGTTCCAGTCCTGTGGAAGACATCCTGCCTTGTTCCAGTTCCAAAGAAAACTCGCCCATCAGTCAATGACGACTACTGACTGGTTGCCCTGACATCCCACATCATGAAGGTCCTGGAGAGACTCCTGCTGGTCCACCTGAATAAGCAAACTAGAACATATCAGGACCCGCTGTAGTTTGCTTATCACCATGGAGTTGGAGTTGAAGATGCCATCATCCAGCTGCTTCAACCAATCCACTGTCATCTGGACAAAGCAGGCAGCACTGTGAGGGTCATGTTCTTTGATTTCTCCAGTGCATTTAACACAATCCAGCCTGATGTACTTTGCCAGAAACTCCAGAAGACACAGGTGGGGGCCTCAACTATCGCCTGGATTAAAGACTACCTGACAAACAGACCACAGTTTGTGAGGCTGAAGAACTGCACATCAAACCAGGAGATCAGTAACATTGGAGCACCACAGGGGACTGTACTCTCACCATTCCTTTTCACCCTGTACACCTCAGACTTCCAGTACAAATCAGAGACCTGTCATCTACAGAAATACTCAGATGACTCTGCAGTTGTCGGGTGTATCAGAGATGGACAGGAAGCTGAGTACAGAGAGCTGGTGGAGCGCTTTGTGGCATGGTGTGGAAACAATCATCTGACCTTGAATGTGAACAAAACAAAGGAGATGATTTTAGACTTCAGAAGAAACAGGGTGGAGTCAAACACTATTTCCATCATGGGAGAAGAAGTGGAGGTGGTTGAAGAATACAAATACCTCGGAGTTCACCTGCACAACAGACTGGACTGGAGAAAGAACAGCGAAGCCGTTTACAAGAAGGGACACAGCAGACTGCACTTCTTGAGGATGTGTAGGTCCTTCAATGTCTGTAGCAAGATGCTGCAGATCTTCTACAAGTCTGTAATTGAGAGTGTAATCTCTTCAGCCATCGTCTGTTGGGGTAGAAGCATCAGAAGCAGGGACCTGAAAAGGCTCAACAGCCTAATAAAAAAGGCTGGTTCTGTTCTGGGGATGACTGTGGAACCGCTGGAGGAGATAATGCAAAGAAGGATTCTCCAGAGAATCAAGAAAATGATGGACAACCCTGAGCATTCTCTTCACAAGACTGTCTGACAACGGAAGAGTGTCTTCAGTCAGAGGCTTCTTCAGTTTCGCTGCAACACTGACCGCTACTGGAGATCCTTCCTGCCAACAGCCATTATAATATACAACAACTCTGATGACTTGATTATTATTATTATTCTGAGCTACTACAGCAATCAAGTTCCCTCTGGGATTAATAAAGTATTTTTGAATTGAATTGAGTTTAAAGAATCACGGCTTAAAGGAGCAGCTTAGATGATGCTACATGGATGTGAATTTCCTGTCTCTCCAGCCACTGAGATGCATTAATTATTTGTGGTCTTGACATGAAGCCTCCTGTTGCCGTTTCTGTTGATGGAGAACGTTGCTCCTCGCCCGATCTGCTCATCCTGTCAGCTCAGGTTAAATGGAGACTGTGGTCGGCACAGAGCGTCTCAGTCTTAAATCTCACACCGATCAGCTAATAGGATGGACCCCCGTCTATGATCCCCACTTCCATTTGGGCTTTAAGCCATTTGTGGTTTCCCCACATTTCTGCGGTGACCTCTGTCTGATGTTTAATGCTGCGGGTTGTCGGTGATGATGTCATGTTGTTTCAGAGCTCGGTTCGTCCCGAGGTGCTGTTGAACCACTGTAATTCACTCGCCTTCTGGACCTTTCCATAATAACTAAGTGGGCACTCAGGCTGCAGCTTCTGATTACTCTGAGGACCCTCCAGTGCAGCAACACCCCCCGCTTCCCCCAGTGAGCACCATGATGGGGAACAGTGTGTCCTTGATGCCATTTCAGACGCACAAATTGAGATCTAATATTTCAAGTTGTCAGCTTCATTTAACTCCTCTGGTGAGCATGGCCTGACTTCTGGAAATGGGGTTGAAACTTTTTTTTTTGCTTAATATATATTATTTCTATTCTCTGTATTTTTTTCATTATAAAGCACGTGAGCATAAGACTGTGGAACTCCTGGAAAAGTCATCTGAGTCGGGCTGACATTTTGATCTCTATTTAATTTGGAAACTGAAATAATTTCACCAACTATATAGATTTGTTTTGTTTGAAAGAGATCAAACAAAGCCTGCGTGAGCTTGGCTGAAAACATTAAAGAGCAAGTCAACCCCAAATCAACTTTTTTGTGGATAAACTATATAAATGAGTGTCTAATCGTGCTGTAAACACCTCTAGTCAATAATTTGGCACTTTTGCACATCTTAGGTAAAATTGAAGTATTCTGCCTAAATCTGTCAGTGTTGCGCCATCATCAGGTAAAAACTCTGCACTGCATTAAAATTTAAATCTGCCATCGCTACTGGCTAAGCGGTACCCTATGATATCACAATGCCATTGTGAGCATTTATTGCATTTTTCAAACAGGAAGTGGGAGTGGAGTAAGACTCTGGTTGGGGGTGACTTGCTCTTTAATTTCATTGACATAACTGCAGAACACAGCTAGTGAGAGCACCAGTCCAGTTACTCTGTCAGAAAGACTTTTGTTTTGATTTGCAGTTTAAAAAAAATAGCATTTTACGAACATTAATGCAGTTACTTCTAAGTGGTATATTTTAATTGGCTCACAAGTGGAGTAGAATGAGTCACCGCTCGTCTGGGAAAGGTGCTGGATCAAAAAGTGGAATAAACAAAATAAGAATCTGCACACTTCAATCTGAGATGTGGGAGTTTATTGGTAATTGCAATTCCTGATGGTCTCTGACCTAAAGCTTGACCAATAAACTCCTACGTCGCAGATTGAAGTGTGCGGATTCTTATTTTGTTTAATTGGCTCACAAGTAAAAGTCGTTTCCAGTTATTTAGATCAAAATAAAAAACAACATGAGGCAGAATTAAATGCAGAATTGCAGACTTTACCTCTGGAAACTGGATGTGCAACATTTGTTAAGCTATTATTTTCTTTTACGCGACCAAGTAAACTCTGCTATGGTTATTTTTAATTAATTGTCAGGATTCTTACTGTAGTGGAATTAAGTTTGACTCAAAGCTGCAGTAGCAAACATGGAAAACATATTGGCATAAAACATTTTTCATGCCCCTGAAAAACATTCGAATGCTTGCTGCACACTGGAAGCAAAAGCAACACGGAAGAGCAGCGGAACGGTTTACCTGCGATAATCACTGCATTGAAGTTCACACCGGGAGAGTCTTAACAACGAAGCGTCTTCTGTGCCGTGCTCCTCACAAGATCCCAAAATCCCTGGAGACTTCAGAGATTACGGTTTGTTTATACAATCTGCCGTTAAACCAAAAAAAAAAAATAAATAAATAAATCAGGTTTTATATGGCTGTTTGATGTCATATATGATGTTGTTCCTTTCTACCGCCAGGATTAAAGCCATGAAAACCACATCGCTGCACTTCTGGAACGATGCTGGGCATTAATAAGCCGTTAGGTCACACGTGAGATTCATATATATGAAATTTCATTGCTGCAATTCTTTTATTTTGAAAATTACCAGGGATTTTACACTGAAACCATGTGTGATTTCCTGTCAAGCCATATGTTTACTGCGGTAATTGATGTATAACTTGGGTGTTTTACTGCAGGGAGCACTTACTACACTTATTACGGTAATATTTCTCCAGCATTACAGGAAGTGTTGTTGTTTGCCATCTTGCTCTTAGCTTTCTGTTATGTTCCTGAACGAGTCATTAAAGGAAGCAAAACACCACGACTAACTTATTATTCACTTCACACATTTCATTGTAATATTGAGTTCTTGGTAATCGAAAATGATGCTTGACAAATTTTTAGAGACGGCTACTTTCTTCTAATTCACGGTTGGCATTGTTGTAACCTTCCTTCCAACCTGAATGAGATGTTAGACTGTTTTCTGATCATTTCACTGTAGACTTTTTACATATTGCACCTTTAAAGAATACATTATGACTTATTTGCTGAAGTTATATTTGTTCTGTAATCTATAAAAATATTCTCATTGAGTTATGTGCACTTTATCCCTCTCTCTTAAAGCAATTTCAGAAGTTTTATTCTTGACATTTTCAGCACCTTCCAGAATGAGTCGTTTCAAGGCTCTGTCACTTTAAGACCCCCCCCCCCCCGGCTCTACCTGCTATAAGCTGTGAAGCTCCGATATTCGGGAGGAGATCAGAGCTGAGCTGCTGCTCCTCCAGCCCAAGGTGAGAGGAGTTTATGCAAATTAGAAACCGCACTGTCATACAGCATATGTGATATTATAAAAATGCTCTTTTTTAAATAAAGCTTGCCTTTACTTAATTTTTTTTAGTTTAGAGATGCAAAACAAACATTTAAATAAAAGTGAACATAGGTTTGACTCAGTTGGATTTTTTATCCCTGTCAGGAAAATAAAAATTTAGCAGTTTTTTCGAAAAATTGCAATTATCTCTTCAAGGAAATCAAACCTAAATAATAAATTGACTCTAAAGAAGCACATTTAGTTAATCTAACCAAAAACTAACCAAAAATGCTTTTCATTTGTGTTAAACATCTTAACAGTAGACACAAACATGTTGATATTTTTATTTTTTAACATGAAATCTTGTTTCTGGATTACATCTGAAGCTGCGGTTAATGTAGCCGTGCTAAAGCGTGGATACGAGGGAACTGGGATGTTTGTGTCTCTACCTGAAGCACATCCACACGGCGCTGAGACTTTTATAGACAACCTCACACTTCAGACGTGTTGATCACTTTCAGATCTGAGTTTGATCTTTGCTCAACAAATCAAGAACTGAGTTGAGCACACCGCTGTTAACAAACTCAATCTTTTTTATGCCTATTTAGTTTGTTTATTTAAGGAAATTTATTTTTATAAGAGTTTTTAAACAATTTTTCTAATCTATTTGATAAAACCTAAAATCTTATCAAATGATTGCGTTCACTTCAAATGCAGCTCATGGCGTGTTAGAATGATCAAACACATATCTGCACATGCGTGTGCATTTTCTGCAAACTGCTCTGTATTCAGGGACAGTGTGCACATGCAAACACACAAACAGGCTCCACTTTGCATCATTTGGATCCTGGGAATGTGAAGCTGCTTGATGTGAGATGAAAGATGCAGGTTTGCCTTTTTTCTGGACGCTGTCAGAACAGAAGTGATGGCGGCCGCGAGGACCGAGCGGACGACAGGGTCGTGTGTTTGGGGAGACCGTTTTATGTTGTGAATGCAGGATGTGTTTTTGGGTGCATGCACGGCATAAATATTTTTGTCTCTCTCATAAGTCTGCTTTTGGTTCCTCTACTGTCTCTAGTGTGCTCCTGTGTTAGTCTGACCCCCCAGACGTGTTGCACTTCTTTACAAACAGCCCTGACTGGGCCGCCTGCACACTGTCGAATAGAAAAGGCCACGGGGTTGATCTGAAACCGAAGCAAAGAGGAAGCGTGAGACCACCACAAAGCCAGTGCTTACTGTGAATTGCTTATGATCTCTTTAACAGTTGAGGATGAAAAAAATGCACACCACATGCATTCACATTTATTCTGCAGCTATTCATGTCAAATTAGCAGGAAACTACCACTTTAGGAAGGAGACAGATCTTTTATTTGGACTGAAAGGTGATGTTTGGGTTCTCAGACGTTTATTTCCTCCCTCTGGCGTTGACCTGAGCAGCGAGGATCTTCTTTAATGAAGATCTTTTCAGAGGCGTGCTGTAACAGGTTGTGATCAGCGTAGAGGTCTGATAGCCGTCCTCTGACAGTCAGACGGGGCTTTGTTGTTGTGTTTAACTGGTGTTCTTTACCTGCAGTTGGGCTCTAATTTCTTCCTGGCACAACAAAGCAGAGTGGCGACCATCCCTGCTGCTTTCTGAGGCTGATCAATGGAAAAGGCTGCTGACTGGAGCCTCTCTTTGTTGTATGATTAGCCACTAGCGTTGTGCTGGGTCCTGCTTTGTGTGCATACGCCCGTGGGTGGGGGAAGTCACAGGTGTGTGAATGGCTCCCTCTTTGTGTTTATGTGTCTTTTGGGCCTCGAGCAGATGCAAAAGGTTGTTACTGTTGGGCAACAAAGAGCTTTTTCGTGTTTTTAAGAGCAAGCAGAGACCACAGAGACGCCTCGCCTGGAAGCAGGACAGAAACGAAGAGCTGGAGCATCACTCTGCTCTCAGAAAATGTATTTTCCAAAACGTTTTCAAAAATTAGTTGATGTAACTTATTTATTAGTTCCAAGCAGCGTTTAAAAATCTGTCATTTTTTAACCGACTCACC